>NC_088391.1:5909000-6220000 GCF_037993035.2 Macaca fascicularis | reverse complement strand
TTCTCTAAAATAATTGAAAAATCTTTGGATGCTGCAGGTCAGGCCAGTAGACACTGGGGGGCGTAAGAGACATTTCTCCCGGTCTCGGCCCTGTCCCCGAGGTTGTGAAGACAGAGCACACTTGCTTCCAATGCGATCCTTGCAGCTTTGCCACCCATCTGTATTTGTTTCTTCAATTTTTATGTATTTTTCTATCACGAACTTTGATTTTTTTACCTGCTGCACTGTGTAAGAATCTATGCATTGGCTGAAAATAAAACATCTGGGCCAAAAGAACAGTAGTTTTCTGTTCCACGTAACTTGCTCCCAAAGCAGTGGCCGAGCACCAGATGGCAGCATCCTTCTGCTTCAGAATCTTAGGGTGCATTGAAAAGGTGCTTCAGTAGCATTCACCATTTTAAAAACAAATATAACATATAACATTTTTAAGCTTTTTAACAGTTTTTAAACGCACATAACAACTTAAAACATTATTTCTGTTTTTTCTTTAATAATACTGGAAATTTCAAAAGAAGCCTTTTATTGATTTGTTCGTTCCATTCTGCAATTAGTCACTGACCTTATAACAATGAATTTTGTTCTCCAGGAATCCTGGCCTATTTTGGTTGGGGAAGTGTCAGCTGTGGTTTGGGAGGATGAGAGTTTATGATGTAACTAATTGGAGACAAATGAAAATATTCAGTTTGCGTCTCCTGTAGTCTCTGCCTGCCCTCCATCCAACCTGTCCAGGCCATCTGCAAACTCCCAGTGGAGTTATCTTCTAGAGCTTGACCTTGGCAGACGATGCTAGCAATAGCTGAATGCTCTTCCCAGCTCCATTCCGCAGCCACTCTCCAGGTGTGGCCTGCCAGTCGGGAGGACTTCTCAGTCCCTTGTGTTTTCAGACTGGTCTGTCTTTGCAGAGTCCCCTCCTCCTGCTTGAAGCCCCCCTCCCTCTTCTTCACCTAGCTTGGGACTCTCGTCTTCAGGGGAGGTTTCTTCACTGCTCCCCTCCTCTATGCCCAGGTTGAACAAGATTCACCATAGCGCTCACTACGTCTTATTTAATTCGTTATTTATCATGTTTGTTTCCTTCCTATAGGTTAAGTATCGTTTTACTTTTATATTCTGTGTTAGTTTACCACCTAGTAAGTGCTCAATAAATGTTTGCAGAGTAAATAAAATAATGGCTAATTTGATCCAGCAATCCTACTTCTAGGCATATATACCCCCCCAAAAGCGGTAAGTTTATCAAGATATCTGCACTCCCATGTTTATCGCAGTCCTATCCACCACAGCCAAAATATGGAACCAATGTAAGTATCCATCAACGAATGAATAAAGAAAATGTGAGATATATACATAATGGAATACTCATCAGCCATAAAAAGAAGGAAATCATATCATTTGCAGCAACATGGAGCCAGAGGTCACTCTGTGAAGTGAAATAAGCCAGACACAGATGAATATTGCATGTTCTCACTCATATTGGGGAGCTAAAAACATTGATCTCATAGAGCAGAAGTTAGAGTGATGGTTACCAGGGACTGGGAAGGGGTGGGGGGAGAGGAGGGATGAAGTGAAGTTGAATAATGCGTTCAAACATACAGTTAGAGGAAATAAGGTCTAGTGTTTTTTAGTACAGGATGACTACAGTTATCAATATTGTGTATTTCAAAATAGCTAGAAGATTTGGAATGTTCTCAACACAAATAAATGATGAATAGGCCGGGTATGGTGGCTCAGGCCTGTAATCCCAGCACTTTGGGAGGCTGAGGTGGGCAGATCACGAGGTCAGGAGATCGAGACCAGCCTGGCCAACATGGTGAAACCCCGTCTCTACTAAAAGTACAAAAATTAGCTGCGCGTGGTGGCAAGTGCCTGTAGTCTCAGCTACTTGGGAGGCTGAAGTAGGATAATTGCTTGAACCCAGGAGGCAGAGGTTGCAGTGAGCCCAGATCATGCCACTGCACTCCAGCCTGGGTGACCGAGCAAGACTCCATCTCAAAAAACAAACAAACAAACAAACAAACAAAAATAAAGAAATGATAAATGTTTGAGGTGGTGGATACCCCAATTGCCCTGATTTGCTCTACATATTGTATGTATGCATCAAAATATCATATGTACCCCATAAATATGTTTATTAGGTATCAATAAAAAACACAAGTTATGGCAACACTAATGGGATGATTCATGGGTGAACTTTTCTGCAGGCTTAGTGTCCTCAGGCAGGGAATAATTGGCAGGTTTTAACTGGATGTTTGAAACTCATTTTTATGGAGAACAATGAATTTGGAGGGGAAAAAAGTCCAGATCTGAGGAATATTGAATCTGCTGTGTCTGTGGTAAAAGGCACTTCTGATTTCCATGCGGTATTGCACAGAGCGTTCCTGAATGTAACCAGACAGTTCACCCAGGCAAGCGGTCAGCAAGGAATGCACCTTCCCCGGAGTCTGCAGGGGCTGGATTTCATCTTCTTTTTCATCTAATTCCACAGTCCCTTAAATCCCCCAAAGCTGAATTTCTTGATTCTAATTTCAGAAGGAGCTTTGTTACAATTAACTAAATTTTAGGCTATCAGACCAAACAATTATAATACAGGAAGTAAAATAATATCACTTTTCCTCACACATTTCTTCCCCTGTATGTGCCATTTCCCAATTCTGAGGAAAAAAATATTTTAAAACTTTTTTTTTTCCCTGTACATAATACACAATCCCTCCCCGTCTCACACACTCCTTTTTGTCCAGGTTTAAAATAGCAACTCCAGCTGGTGGTAGACACTGGGGATTTTAAGCCACGAATCAATTTTGCAGCTGGAGGCAAAGCACTTCGCTTGGAAATAGTTTTCACATGACATACAAGGTGCTTCGACCTCCTCAGAGCAGCCAAAGGATTCCGCTGAAGGAGAGGGGAGGCTGCTGACCTGCACCAGAAACCAGAGGAAAGTGAGGTGGTGGCAGGAGGTCACAGCCACAGGCAGGCCAATGGCAATCACTAGCTACCTTCTCCCAACCTTTTTCTCCCCTACACTTTCATTTTTAACAAACTGAGACACAGAACAAGGAAATTCCAACTTCTGCAGGAACCTCTGGGAAAAGAGAACAAGGCAGGGAAGAGCTGCCTGGTCCCACCTTTCTGGACTGAGAGTAAGACCCACGCTTAACGCACAGGAAGGAGGAAACCCTCCTTCGGAATGCCACTGTTCTCTTACCTGCTTCAGCAGCATCAGAATCATGGAGAGTGTGTTGGAGACTGGGCGCGGTGGCTCACATCTGTCATCCCAGCACTTTGAAAGGCAAAGGCGGGCGGATCACTTGAGCTCAGGGGTTCACGACCAGCCTGGGCAACATGGCGATACCTCGTCTCTACAAAAAATACAAAAATTAGCTGGGCGTGGAGGCATGCCCCGTAGCTACTCAGGAGGCTGAGGCGGGAAGATCACTTGAGCCCAGGAGGTGGAGGCTGCAGCAAGCTGAGATCATATCACTGCACTCCAGCCTGGGCAACAGCGCAGGAGTCTGTCTCAAAAAAAAAAAAAAAAAAAAAAAAGTGTATATTAGAGCCCAGATTGCTGAGCCTGACTCGAGTTCTGATTCCACAGGCCGGAGCAAGACCCGAGAATCTGCCTTTAACAAGTTCCCAGGTGATGCTGATGTTGCTGGTCCTAAAATCACTTTGGGAACCACTGATCTTATCTGCCCCGTCCATTTGCCTTCTATCACTGGCATCCTCACTCACAGGCTAGTTGGCTTCATTTGTGCCAGTCTTACAAACACACTGCTTCATTCCCCAACAACTTCCCCTCAAATGGCAGTTTAGTTGAATCTGAGGAGACCCATGTGGTCACATTACTGCTCTAATTTTAGAGTAACTACATCAGGAGTGTAACAGAAAGGACTGTATTGTAAAATAATTTTAAGAGGCTGGGCATAGTGGCTCACGCCTGTAATCCCAGCACTTTGGAAGGCCAAGGGGGGGAATCACTTGACCCCAGGAGTTCCAGACCAGCCTGGGCAACATAACAAGACCCTGTCTCTACCAAAAAAAAAAAAAAAAAACAAAATCAACTGTGTGTGACGGCTCACACCTGTAGTCCCAGTTACTTGGGAGGCTGAGGTGGGAAGATCACTTGAATTTAGGAGTTCAAGTTTACAGTGAGCCATGATTGTGCCACTGCACTCCACTCAGGGTGACAGAGCAAGTCTCTGTCTCAAAAAAAAAAAAAAAAAAAAAAAGTAAGAGATTTTTCTTTAAACTGCAAAATATATTTCATTGAAATGTGTTTCTTCAATTCAATACACTTTTACTGAGTATCTGTGTGTCAGTATGTGATGGGATTATAGTACTTCCTGCTATCAGACCCTTTTCCCAGAAAATCATCAAGTTAATACTGTTTTTTTGAGATGGAATCTCGCTCTGTTGCCCAGGCTGGAATGCAGTGGCATGATCTTGGCTCACTGCAACCTCTGCCTCCCAGGTGCAAGTGATTCTCCTGCCTCAGCCTCCCGGGTAGCTGGGATTACAGGTGCGAGCCACCACACCCAGCTGATTTTTGTAGTTTTAGTGGAGACGGGGTTTCACCATGTTGACCACGCTGGTCTCAAACTTCTCACATCAAACGATCTGCCCACTTTGGCCTCCTGAAGTGCTGGGATTACAGGCTTGAGCCACCGCAGCTGGCCCAAGTTATTTTTAATAGTGTACACAGGTATCAGTTTTCAAATGGAAGCAGCTTTCTTCATTTTCTACCCAGAATAAATCATCTATCACGCCATAGAATGACTTCTCCATTCTTGCTGGAGCTCATTCCTGATGTAGCTGGAGTTGTTTTATTTGTTTGTTTAAAGATAGTATCTCGCTCTATCACCCAGGCTGAAGTGCGTAGTGTGATTACAGCTCACTGCAACCTCGAACTCCTGGGCTCAAGCCTCCTGAGTAGCTGGGACTACAAGCATGCAACACCATGCCCGGCTAATTTTTAAATTTTCTGTAGAGACAAGGCCTCTCTATGTTGCCCAGACTGGTCTTGAACTCCTGGGTTCAGGTGATCCTCCCTTCCCGGCCCTTAAAGTGCTGGGATTACAGGTGTGAGCTGCCTCAGACGGATGTAGCTTAGTGGTAAGAACACAGCTCTGGAGTGAGCTAGACTAGAGCTTGGGTCTGAGAAACCCTCATGAGCCTCAATTGTACGTGTGCTTTTTAAAAATTATTTTTAAGCTGAAGATAACAATTATTACCTCTTAGAGATGCACCAAATCCATACTTTGGCTGAATTCTAAATGGCTAAGTGGAAAAGTTACTGCGACAAGGCCAAACATTACCATGATAACATCGATTTCTGGAATAAAAGGATAAACCTGATATTCTTATTCAAATATAATAATTGACTGGGCAAGGTGGCTCATGCCTGTAATCCCAGAACTTTGAGAGGCCAAGACTGGTGGGCCACCTAAAGTCAAGAGTTCGAGAATAGCTGGCCAACACAGTAAAACCCTGTCTCTACTAAAAATACAAAAATTAGCTGGGTTTGGTGTCGGGCACCTGTAATCCCAGCTACTTGGGAGGCTGAGGCAGGAGAATCACTTGCACCTGGAAGGCAGAGGTTGCAGTGAGCCGAGACCATGCCATTGCACTCCAGCCTGGGCAACAAGAGTGAAATTCCGTCTCAAAAAAAAAAACACACACACAAAAAAGTAATCATTAACTATATCATTATTTTTATCATAACGCTGTGTAACCAGTAACCATAAAACTTCAATTGTATTTAACAATAAACATCTGTTCTTCACCATTCTGTCGGTTAGTTGGGTGGTTCTACTGACCTGGGCCAGAACTGTAGAGTCTCAGTTGGGTTGACTCAGCTCCCGTGGTTGCAGCCACTTGCCGGGTGGGTGGAGGGCTGCCTGTCGTATGTCTCTGCTCCACACCGTCTCTCATCTTCCTGTAGAGAACTGAGCTTGCCCTCATGACATGAGAGGGTTCAAAGGTTGAGAATGGAAGCTTGCAAAGCCTCCTGAGAACGGAGTTCAGAATGGTCACTTCTGCTGCATTCTGTTAGGTAAAGTCAATCACAAAGCGGCCCAGATTCTAAGTGTGGGAAAATAGACTCCACCTCTCGGTGGGAGGGGCTCCAAAGTCACATTTCAAGAGTCTGAATATGTGGAGGGGTAGAGAATTAGAGCCATTCTTGCATTCAACTCACCTCATTAACATGATTTTATCATTAACGTTGTATCAGTCAAATGTTATAAGTTTGACATGATGGGGAAGATACAATAATTTCTCCACTGTCAATAAGATTTCTCCTGTCAGCTGCCTACCAAACATATAAATAGAGCCCACTTTCACCTGTGATTGTTAGAGAAGCAAGGTGTTTGAGTAGCTCATTTTAATATAAATATTCTACATTTCTCCCTTTAGTCTTTATTGTATCTGAATCAAAGATGATGTATAACATACCTTGTTGTAGAATGATTTGGAAGATTTTCCTCCTGTGATTTTTTCTTTTTTGAGACAGAATTTCACATGTTCAGAGGCTGGAGCGTGGTGGTGCAATCACAGCTCACTGAAGCCGCAACCTTCTAAACTCAGGTGATCCTCCTTCTTCAGCTCCCTGAGTAGCTACATCTACAGGCTCATACCACCACACCTAGCTACATTTTTTTTTTTTCTTGTGGAGACGGGGTCTTACTATGTTGCCCAGACTGGTCTCAAACTCCTGGCTTCAAACGATCCTCCTATCTTGGCCTCCCAAAGTGCTGGGATTACAGGCATGAGCCACCATGCCCGGCCTATTAATCTTTTTTATTCTGCCATGTATTATCATCTAAATTTCCATGTATGTTGGTGGACTCAAAAAAAGATATGGATCCTAAAACATGCTTTCTTTTACATATTAATGACTTTTGCGCTCACTGCAGTCTTGCAATAAGAAGTATGAATTCGACCAGGTGCAGTGGCTCACACCTGTAATCCTAGCACTTTGGGAAGCCCAGGTAGGCAGATCACGAGGTCAGGAGATCGAGACCATCCTGGCTAACACGGTGAAACCCCGTCTCCACTAAAAATACAAAAAATTAGCCTGGCATGGTGGTGGGTGCCTGTAGTCCCAGCTACTCGGGAGGCTGAGGCAGGAGAATGGTGTAAACCCAGAAGGCGGAGTGTACAGTGAGCTGAGATTGCACCACTGCACTCCAGCCTAGACAACAGAGCAGGACTCTGTCTCAAAAAAAAAAAAAGTATGAATTCATACTTGGACTGGTGAAATTCCAATCTCTAAACACTTAAAGGAGGTTTTTCACTCCAAGTTGAATGTTTATCTATATTTAAAAGTGAAAACCATATCGTAATATTAATAACAAATTAAAATGTCACACCACCTTTGTATCACTGATGTTCGTATAATGATTAGATACAATGGTAGCCTATGCAAGTAGATGACCATTGATCAGATGCAAGTTCAGGGGTGACATAAAGCAGGCTTCCAGAATGGAAGCAAAGGCAGACAGCAGGATTTCAGCTGAACGCAAGGCCAAAGCTGAGCTCTGCGTGTCTCTATGATCCCAAATGGTGCTTAGAAGATGAAAGGAGGCAATGCATGTAGAGAATCTGGGGCGCACAGTAGGTCTTTGATAAATGGCAGGTCTTTTCACTATTTTTCCCTTTGGTCAGAATTAGCTATAATACTGCACTGTATATTTTTATCTTTTTTTGAGATGGAGTCTCTCTCTATTGCCCAGGCCGGAGTCCAGTGGCGCCATCTCCACTCACAGCAACCTCCGCCTCCCAGGTTCAAATGACTCTCCTGCCTCAGCCTCCCAAGTAGCTAGGATTACAGGCATAAGCTACCATACCCAGCTAATTTTTGTACTTTTAATACAGATAGGGTTTCACCATGTCGGCCAGGCTGGCCTCAAACTCCTGAGCTCAAGCGCCTGCCTCTCAAAGTGCTGGGATTACAAGCATGAGCCACCATGCCTGGCCCTGCATTGTATTTTGACCCTCAGTGAAACTTATCAGCAAAGCTTGTAGAGTCAAAGTATAGATGAGGTTAAGGACAGGGACTATCTATGCAAAAAGGATCCTAGTCCCTGGGAGATTTAAACTTGATGTTGTGTAGAAACCTGTCTCCATGCCTTGTTGCTTCAATTATCCAAAACCTTCATGTTTCTCACAGTTGAGACAGTCACTACCATGGCATCATGACAATTATTTCACTTCTTTTAAGAGTATGTTGCAAATATTGTTAAATCTAGAAGAGGCCAAAGCATATGGAATCTATAGATAGGATCTGTAGAATTGTTTATGATGCTTTTAAAAAACCAAAAAGATAACGGTTAATTTTGGATGTAAACTATATACTCATTGTAGCCCACTCCAGGTCTGGAATAATTAGAACTCTAAATAGATCATTTGTTTCCACAAATAGGTTCCATCTCAGGAGCAAATCGAAAAATGTGACTACACAGACGTATTTCTAGAAATATTTCTAAATTTAATGTTTGTGTTTCAGATTAATTTAAATAGCATGGCTGCACATTTAAAAAAAGAGTGAATACATTAGTGGCTCATTCTTAGTTCACTTATTCAACAAGACACTGTGTGGTTTGTGGATGATACAAAGATGAACAGGACTCAGTTCTTCCCTTCAAGGAGTGTAGATCTCAGAGCTGGTGTCCTGGAGAAAAGTTAACCTAAGATGTAAAGTAAAATCCCAATAATCAGACCATGGATCCCTGTGCCTAACCCCGCCTCCCACCTCTTTCTTCTCTGCCTGTGTCACCTGGCCATAAAACCTTGGCCTGCATACTCCTGACACGGGCATCACAGATCGGCATTCCAGGTGAGCACAGGACGTCATTTTAGCTTTGTAGTCATCTTCCTTCTGATCCTGTAAATTGCTTTTCTCTGTGGAGGTGGTACATTTTCATGGGTATAACGTTCATGTGTTTCTTTTGCTGAAATCAATCTAACGCTCTGAAGGCTCTACATCATGTAACTAATTGTAACGAATGAATGGTGTGTTCAATTTAAACATCTCAAGGCCAACTTTTAGCCAGAAGATGGAGTGCAAGAGCCAAAGCTAGGAAATCTTAGGCCTGTTACGGTGTTCGTATATTTTTCTCTGAATTGAAAGACCTAGAATTGTATTCAGTTTCGCACTTAGGCCCAAAGTTCAGCCTTATAATATGTGTGAAGTTAGCCAAGCTGCTAACAGTGGGCTACCCAAATAGTATTTCACTAAGCATAGGATTTGGATTTAATAATTTGTTGAAAACAGGGAAAAATCAATGACCAGTGCAAGAGAATGGTTTGGGTTCTGTCATACCAAACAATGTAAAACTAGTAATGATGGTGCTTTTGTCTACAAGCCTAGGTGACAGATAGCCACAAATCAGGAGTAGGGTTAATTCAATTTTATGAGTCACCACATGGACATAAAATGGATCGCCCAGAATCTTAACAATCAGTGGTTCTTTTGTACTATTCTTTATTTTTGCAGCTTTTTCTCTATTTTGAAATTACTTGCAAATGAAAAGTTAAAAACAAATAAAAAACACAATTTCTAATTCATTTTAGTCAATTAGACATAGCATGATTTTATCACTCCGTAAAAACGAGAGCACTTAAACTGCCCTTAATCTACTTGTTAGTGGGGAAAAAACAATCAGTGTTGAAGTCTGCTGAGATCAATAGCTCATGGTGAAATTAATTAAGGGAGTGTGAAAATTGATACACATCAATGATCAGAATCCCAAGATTTCTTTATTCTTGGAATCTTGGAATCTCCAGTGAGGTGGAGACAAAGCAACAATGTCAGAATATTTCCATAGGGAGGCGGTGTTTTCTCATCGTGACACCAAAGCGGCAGAGAGGATCTCTTCTTGGATTTCTCTAGTCGTCTTTTAGAAAGACTTATGGCTTAGTGAGCTTGCTCCCTACTCAGGACTCAGACCCCACAATGCTAGCTCACACTGGAGTTCAACAACTGGAGGACCGTGCTTCCTATATTTGGAAGGCTAATCTATTCCGACACTCGGATTGTAAAGTAAGCCCGGCTCCAATCTTCAGCTTCTCTTCTAAGACTACCAAACAGAACCCACCATAATGAATAAAACAGTAGTGAGTGCTGTGCCGTGGGACTGGTTACCCGTTTTTTATTACTTGGAGTTGGCTTAATCTTTCTCTTCCTATCAAATGACATATGGAGTATATTTTCCCAAAAATTAGGCTGAGTTTGGCAGTCTGGTACAGATTTTGGAGATTTATGAATGAGTTCAAAAGGAAGTGGTTTGCTTTTTGGTTTGGGGGGTTTGCTTCTTTGTTTATTTGTGTTTTGTTGTTGTTGATATTGTTGATGTTTCTTAGCACTTATTACCCATTCTCTACCATGGGATAGTGAATATTCAAGTGCATCTGAAATAGTACTACAGACGTTGGAAGTTCAATATCAAGAACAGAGTCTGCCTCTCCTGTGGTTTCAGCACTCAGTATCATGACCACTGCATTCAATCCACTTGGTAAGGTTTCTCCAAGTGGGGAGAGATACGGATTTTACTGCACTCCATAAATATGACCATTTATAGGCCCCAACATATTTATGTTCCCATTCATTCAGTGCTCACTTAAACTGTCCAATTTGCTTGACCCGGTCTATAAATGTAAATTGCCTACATCTGAAACTGACTCTGGCTTTCCAGAGTGCAGAAGTCGGAACTGTGTTACTCCCACAGATCACCAGGTCTCCAGGCAGCAGGCCTGTGGCAAGTCACTCTCTGCTCTCCCTTTCTTTACACTCTCAAAAGCACTAAAAATGGTTATTGTTCCAAAGCATTGAAATACTATTGGAATCAGTTACCAGGTACATTTAATAGCAGTCACAATTTTGTCTTGTTTGAAAATCTTTTTAGGCCGGGCAGGGTGGCTCACGCCTGTAATCTCAGCACTTTGGGAGGTGGAGGCAAATCATGAAGTCAGGAGCTCGAGGCCAGCCTGGCCAACATGGTGAAACCCCATCTCTACTAAAAATACAAAAATTAGCCAGGTGTGGTAGCGGACGCCTGTAATCCCAGCTACTCAGGAGGCTGAGGCAGGATTGCTTGAATCTGGGAGGCAGAGGTTGCAGTGAGCTGAGACCTCGCCGCTGCACTCCAGCCTGGGTGACAGAGCGAGACTCTGTCTCAAATGATAATAATCATTATCATCTTTTTATTTGTTTGAGGAAGTCAAGAAGCTTGACCCGTGTTGAAAGAACAAATATCAACCATGTTTGCTGTTTTCTTTATGACAAGCCTCAAAATGTTTCACTGTATAGTAAGGTAGAAAGAAATCCTAGTAAGAAGTCTCCAGGATTTTAACCAGTGCTGGCCCTGTCCACTGGCATAGTAATAGCCTAAGACTCCCCCTCTCCTTCTAAAGCTAGAGGTGATTTCACAAGTCTCTAAGAAACAGAGGGGTTGGGAGATCTCACCTCTCAAGTCATCTGCATGACCGTTTCTGCATCTATGTTGGTTAGAGAGGGTTCTTCAAACATCACTTTTCCGTAATTCAACTCCACTTCCTCTGGTCTGTCTTCTCTGTACTCAGGTCCCTCCTAAAATATTCCTTCACGTTGTTAAAGATAGTTTCAGAGCAACTTCCCCCTTTACTTTCTTTGTGCGTAATAATCATCATCTTAAATTTTTCTATACTTTCTGTTTTGCATTTTTCTAGTATTTTCTTCTGGGCCTCATGTCTCCAAGATAAATTGTTCCACTTTCAGGAATAAAGTAACTGAAAATACGTTCACCTAATAAAACCAAACCGCTGTGCACCAAAAAGGAAATTAGTCATAGAAATTAAGAATGCCAGTGCTTTGTGGACTTTTCTCTGATAAGACATCGCATCTCATTTGTGTAACATGAGAAAACAGTTCATTGAAAATAAAAACTAGAAAAGGCTTTGTGTTAAAATACTTGGATAACATTCTGCATAGGCTGGAAATTTCTTTTCAACTTAGGAAATTTTAGAAAAGCGGATGAAGTGAAACCTTTTTTTTTTTTTTAACCTTACTTAATAATGTATTTATTCGGTGAGACACTATAATGATGTCAAAAAATTTAGCACAATGCCTGGCACATACCAGATGCTCAATAAATAGCGGCTATTAGCTGATTGAACTTCATCTGTTCAAGTATATTTTCTAATGTAAAAACATTAAAAAACAAAACAACCGTTCCTTCTAATTTGGTAATGAAGGCTAGTTAGTTGGAGACTCTCTACATAACTACTATATTATATAAGAATTAACAACATGAAGCCGGAAGTGTACTGAATACTGTAAAGCTGTGAAATGGTCTGAAATACTTAACAAGTCTTAAGGTGTTATTGGGACGAGAACATTTTCAGAATATGGAACTTGTTAAACATTTTCCTGCTCATTTGGATACCACACAATGCAGGACATTCTCTGTTTATTCTTTCATCGGAGACGTTTTGAGGAAAGGCAGATGTGGGGTACTATCCAAGGACTCTTTAAACAAACATGAAGTTTAATTCAATTGTTTCCTGAGAGGTTGACTTCTTCCAAAAGCCAAAGAAAATCTCTTACTAATCCAAAAGGTACAAAAACGAGGTTGAAACCATAGAACGAGGGAGGGCTTGGTTTGAAAAAGTTAACGTATTTGGACAGGGATAATTGCGACCACTGTGAGGCTGCGCTGTGAAGGCCATAATTCTGCTTCTGTTAAAATAAGCAGCACAATGATTCTTTATCTTTTTATGTTTTTACCAGGAGGCTGCTAAGGCAGCTTTGATAAAGGGAGTTCCTATTTATACCAAATCTAAACACCCAGGATCAATGGGACTTTTTTCCCTACGACCTGATCATATAAAAACAATGATTTTAATAACGAGAAATCTCAAGGAAACTATGATCCAAAAATGCCTTCTGAATTATTTTATTAAAAAATGTGAAATTATATTCAAGCAATCTAGTTTCTCAGCCTGAATGTAAAACAATATAATTTCGTACAAAACATTTCTCTACCTCCTCTTGCTCCATCCCATTCAGAAATGTTTCTCCACTGTGGGAATCCCTGAAAAGTGTCTCCAGGTGCTTCTCGGACTCATATTCCCGGTAACCAGGAAGTGGGCACAGTTTCCTCATCCCTCCTCTAGCTCTGAGCCATGCCTTCTATTCTGAGAGCGGAAGTCTGGGAGGTACAGCTAGTGCCTGCAGAAGACGCTGGCACTGCCACTGTCCACCGATACTGAACATGAGGCAGCTACAACCAAAGTGAAGACCGCCAATGACAGCACATAGCTGCCACGTCCTACTGTCCGTCTGTGGGTAGCTTACATTTTTCTTTCACATGGTAATGGAGAGGAAACACTCGTTCCTTTTTTGCATCTTCTTTCATTGCAAAACTCTTATTTTAAGCCTCAAATCTGTGGGGGCAGGACCATGGGAGGCTATGCACTAGGAATCACTAGGAATCACCTTCCCCTCTAAAACCACCGTCCAAGGATTTATTCTCAAGCATCGGTTATTTTTATTTATTTATTTTTTAGATGGAGTCTAGCTCTGTTGCCCAGGCTGGAGCGCAGCAGCACAATTTCAGCTTGCTGCAACATCCACCTCCTTCGTTCAGGTGATTCTCATCCCTCGGCCTCCCTAGTAGCTGGGATTACAGGTGTGCACCACCACGCCTGGCTAGTTTTTGTATTTTTAGTAGAGACAGGGTTTCATCATATTGGCCAGGCTGGTTCCTGAGTTCCAATGATCCCCTGCCTTGGCCTCCCAAAATGCTGGGATTACAGGCGTGAACCACTGGGTGCGAGGAAGCATCAGATATTTTTTTTTTCCCCTAGTCTTATCAGATAGCCTATATCCGAGCTGATGTACAGTACTCAGAATGATTTTCACATTTAGGTAATTTCACTGGTTTCAAATTCCTTGAAACGAATAAGTCAATACTGAGGATTTTTGTGCCTGGCATATAGTACATGCTTAATAAATATTTATTGAATGGATGAATTGAGCCTACTCTATGTCCAGCACTCAGAGCACTCAGAAATAAGCAAGGGCTGGGTGCAGTGACTCACATCTGTAATCCCAGCACTTTGGGAGGTCAAGATGGGAGGATTGCTTGAGCCTAGGAGTTCAAGAGCAGCCTGGGCAACATAGCAAGACCCTATCGCCACAAAAATAAAAAATTAGTCAGGCATGGTGGCACACACCTGTAGACCCAGCTGAGGCTGAGGCAGGAGGATCTCTTGAGACCAGAAGGTCGAGACTGCAGTGAACCATGATTGCACCACTGCACTCCAGCCTGTGTGACAATGAGATCTTGTCTCAAAACAAACAAACAAACAAACAACAACAGCAAAAAACAATGAGTAAGGTTTAGTTTCCATTTTCAAGGAGTTGATTGTCTGGAAGAAGAGACAAGGGAATAAAAGAAATCCTAATTCCATAGAGACCAGAATAAAATATACTGGAGGAAATTGAACTTGGATATGTACAATATTCAGATCTTAGCAGCCAGTTGGCCTCACTCCATTCTCCAACCATTTCACATCAGCACACGTTAACTGTCTCTTATTCTACACTGAGATCTAGTTTTCTCAAACTGTTTCTAGGGCATATGTAGCTCCTGTCACTTCAAGTCATCCCTGCATGATCCATAGATAGAGTTAAGGCCCAAGCTGCCTTACATTTGAGGACTATGGTGAAGGAAGACTTCATGCTTGCATCTCATGGCATTCCTGATGTTAGTGGAGAGGAGAAAGGGGACGGATGGTCTATTGGTCAACTCGGGCTGCCATAAGACATGCCACAGATGGTGCTTAAACAGCCGACATTTATTTCTCACAGTTCTGGATGCTGGAAGTTTAAGATCAAGTTGCCTGCAAGTTTGGGTTTCTCCTGAGACCTCTCTCCTTTGCTTTCAGACAGCTGCCTTCTCACTGAGTGAGGACACCACCTTTGCTCTGTGCCAACACATGGCTGGTGTCTCTTCTTCTCATAAGGACACCAGTCCTTTTGGATTAGGACCCCACTGATTTAACCTTAATTACGTCTTTAGAGGCCCTATTTCTTAGTAAAGTCACGTTAGGGATTAGGGGCTTTAACATAGGAATTTTGGGGAGACACAATTCAGTCCGTAACAGGGTTTGCAACACTGAGCTTAGGGACTTGGAATCATGCTCAGAGGTATCTGGCTGTGTTTCAGACTTTCTAAATGTTTCTCTTTCTGGGCCATTCACTGTTAAAAGAATAGATCCTCTCAAAATTGGTGCACCTGCTTCAGAACCTTCAAGTGACATCATGGGCAGATAACTACTTTCACAGCTGCAGGGTTGTATTTATTTATTTGTTCTAGATTCTTTTTTGTTATGGTAAAATACACACAACATGAAAATACCATTGGTGACATTTATTATATTCGTACTGTGTGCAACCATCACCACTGTCTGGTTCCAGAACATTTTCACTCCAAAAGGAAACCCTGTACCCATTAAGCAGTCACTTCCCCTTCTTCCTTCCTCCCAGCCCCTGACAGGCACTGATCTACTTTGAAAGAAAAAAATTTGTGGAGACAGGGTCTCACTATGTTACCCAGGCCAATCTTAAACTGCTGGGCTGAAGCCATCCAGCTGCCTCAACCCCTACAAAGTGTTAGGATGACAGGTGTGAGCCGCTACGCCCAGCTCTGATCTACTTTCTGTCTCTTTGGATTTGCCTCTTCTGGACATTTTATATAAATGGGCTCATGCAGTATGTGCCTTTTGTGTCTGCTTTCTTTCACTTGCCCAGTGTTTTCGAAGTTCTTCTGGGTTGTAGCATGTATTCATGCTTCATTTCCTTTTATGTCCAAATAACATTGCAATCGTACGACTATAACCCATTTTGTACATCCATTCATTAGTTAGCAGATATTTTAGTGGTTTCCACCCTTTGGCTGTTGTAAATAGTGCTGCTATGGACATTTATATAGAAGTTTTTGTCTCTACATATGTTTTCATCTCTTTGGGGTTACCTAGGAGTGGACCTGCAGGGTCATATGGTTATTCTATGTCTGACTTTTTGAGGAACTGTCAAGCTGTTTTGCACAGTGGCTGAACCATTTTACATTCCCATCAACAACAGCGTTCAAGGGATCTGATTTCCCTACAACCTTACCAACATTATTTCCCATTATCATCATCATTACTATTATTGCCATCCTAGTGAAAGTAAAGTGGTATCTTGTGGTTTTGATTTGCATTTCTCTAATGATTAATGATGTTGGAGGTGTTTCATGTGCTTATTGGCCTTTTGTAGATGTTATTTGGAGAAATGTTTATTCAAGCCAGTTTTTTTGGTTGGGTTGCCTTTTTGTTCTGGGTTGTAAGAGTTCTCTTATATTCTGGATACTAGATTCTTTTCATATATATGATTTGCAAATCTTCGCACATTTTGCTTTCCCTTATGCCATTCTTTTAGCTATGAAGGCATTAGTGAAATAAGCCCTCCATGAAACTCCATATCTCCAAAATGAAAATGTATCCATAGTAAACCTCAAAATCAAAAATTAAAGGGGGTTCAGTAAAACAATGGAGTAAGGAGGTGGGATGAGAGAGAACTATGTCAATAGTTTATAATGACAAATGAGAAGAAATATAATTGAAAATATGGAAATTACTTTTCTGGAAGTCAGTATGTCAATTACAAGAAAAATAAGGAGGGTGAAAAATTAAAAATTTTAAAGCAAGAACAATTTTTTCACAAATTTATGAACATTTTTATTTTTAGATGAGGTTAGGTAATCAGAAGACAAAACTAAAATAAATGTAAATTAACATATTTGTTCGGGTTTTAACAAAAACACTTTAATTTAAAAGAAATTTTGGTAAGCCAAATGCCAAATTTTCAATACTATTTCTATTTATGAGAGAAGAGGAGAAAAAGATGAATGAACCTAGTGAAAGCCATTCTCCCTAAACAGACTGCTGATGGGTGTGCAGATGGTAAGAACCTTCTGCTCTTGCTGAAACTTGCAGAAAAACCCTGTAGATCTTGCAGCTTTTAGAACTGCCAGCCAAATGAAATATGATTACCTCCATCTGATTTGTATCAACTCTAGTTAGTAGAGTCATCAGTAATCATTTCTTTAGTTACATGACTTGCTATTTGTACTAGTGAAGATGTGTCAGAAGTTTGCTTTTATATCAATTGGATTTTATTTATATATATATGTATATATATACACACACAGGCACATACTGAAAGGTAAAATAACTTGAAAATACACTTTTTCAGTTAGTGTCTATAGAATTCAACTTTTTAAAAAAGGGGGCGGCACTCTTTCATATGTTTTAAAATATATTTTGGCAGACTGCCTGACATTTCATTTTGATTACCATAAATTATGATTACTACTACCTTTATGTTGTAATTACTAGTTATAGTTTCTCAGAAGAAATGAGTAAAATAGTTTTGGTTGTCTTTTAAGACCAATGAGGGATTTTTTTATTTCCTACGGAAGGAACAAGACTATTTTAACATCTCCCAGTAGCACCTCCCATGCAGAACCTCACTAAATCCTTGGCAAGTTATTTTATAAAATTTCAGTACAGCATTCCAGATACACAAAGAAACGATAAAACAAGAGAGACAAAGTGACATAAACGACCTTTCAGCATTGAAGATAGTCAACCACTACGGAAAGTAACCGTGAAAGGGCCTCCCCTTAACTGTTAAGGAAGAAAGGAAACACAGTAATAAAAAAAAAAAAGAAGACGAATTTGCTTAGAGCACCATACTTCTAAGTTCACCAATTATAGATTAAATTGTAGACTATTTGGGAAAATCTTTGTGTTTTAAAGGTGGCACTATCCAGTCACCAAATCAATTCCAATATGAAATGTTAAACAATTTTTTTCTTCATAAATAAATTCTAACAAATTGTGGATGTTTTGGTGAATAGGATCAGTGGATCGTGGAAGGAGGTTATGGCATAGGTACTGCCTGAAATTATACAATTCTAAATAGTACAGTAAGTACAATTCTCTTGCATTAATTGTTTTTCCAAATGGCAAAAACTGAAAGTATTCACCCTCTGAACACCACCCAAATCAACTCGTGCTGCCATAGGAAGATGATACCTAACCATCTTATGGTCTGTACAGAACTCCCAGTTAATCAATCCTGGGCTCTCTGTAATGGAGGCTGTGGTGACCAGCAGTGTGGTGGGTGGGCTTAGGAGTCAGGAGAAATTGGGTACAGTCCAGGCAAACTAACACTCTCTATCTTTAGGGATTGAGCAAGTATCCTCACCAGTAAAATGAGGATGGTATTACTGTCTTATTCATAGGGCTGCTGTGAGGATTAAATAAAATCACGCATGTGAAATTCTTAGCATGGTGCCTGGCTCATAGTAAGCTCTCAATAAATGGTGGCTAATGGTATCTTCTAAGAAAACGACTCATTCTGAAAAACTCAGTCTTCCTTTGACTTCTTCTGGTCTCATTTTAAGTGTTATTCCTTTGATGATTTTTCTGACCTCCTTCCCCACCCTAACCTAGATTATGTGCTTAAATTGATGCTGTTCATTGTGGGTGAGAGCTTTGATCATACTTGCATTCTCTTTGCTTATTCAGTTCTTTGTCTTTTTGTCTGATTTCTGTGTTTTACCCAGGAGACTTTAGGCCCCATTTGAAGGAAATGGCCATGCTGTCTGGCTTCTTGATGAGTCCCAGTAGCCAGCACAGAGCACAGTACACTGTAAGTGCATGGCATGTATTTCTTGAATGAATAATTTCTTGATATTGAAATTTTTTTAGCTTACTAGCTCAAGAAATTTGGTGAATAGTGCATTTAAAATACATAATCCTGTGTAGCTAAAAATGATACACAACCAAAAAACTGCAAGAAAACAAAGTGCAATGCTTGGAGAGAGGTTTAGTGAAAAGAATAAGGTGTGTGTTGGGGAGCAGGGACATAGGGTAGGGTTTTTTCTTGGATTTGACATTGTTGGGACAAGTGGAAGAATAATCAACAATGTCTGAACTTCACATTAACCAGAACACACAAGCATCCAACGGCTGCTTGAATCTGAGTGTCTTTGCTGTAAGTAAAATTGCCTGTGTTCTGTAGTCATGAACTTGGAAGGGACCTTAGTGATCATCACCTCCTATGCTCCACTTTATAGATGAAGAAACTGAGGCCAGAAAAACGCAGTGATTCTCTACTAGTAGAGCTGGGCGTAGAAGTCAGGTCTGCTGACTCCCAGACGGTGTGGGAAGGGGCATTCGTTCCTTTAAAAATAATCACTGCTGCTTTAATAACATCAGCACCTGTTGTTCCAGCTTCTGGAAGAGAGAAGCTATTAATTTCTCCTTCATCAAAGCTGAATTTCTGGTCTGTCTGAACCTTGTTTTCTTCCTGACTGCAGCTGTCTAAACCACTAAGGCCACATGTTGGACGGAGGCACTTTCCTGCTGGACTCCGATAAATCACCACACCCAAATATAGAAAGAAAAAGGGACACAGATCATCCAGACCGTGGCCGAATCTTTGCGGAACTGTCTCCGTTCCACCTTGTGGCGGAGGCCTCCAGCCCCCTAGACACAGCCCCAGGCGTGTGAGTGAGCCACCAACATCGGAGCTCTTCCTACATAGGGCCTGGGACCAACCGGGGCCGGGACATCAGCTGCTGGAAGCTGAGAGAGTTCATCTGAGCGGCGATTTCATGATCTGTAGGGTGGACAGTGATCGTAATCCCTTGAGAAGTTTGCAGAAACGAACCGAATGTTGAATGCCAAAGATCTTCACAAAGCAAATTGAGTTTCTTCCATTATTATTGTTATTTGTGTTAGCGAGGCCTGGATTGCTTAGGTTGTGTTTCCTCCCGCGCCTATTCCAGCAGGCAGACCCCGCCCACGGCCACACCTTTCTCCTCGCGCGGGTGGGAAAGTGAGGGGCCGCCCGGCGCCGGCGGGGGTTCCTGGGCGGCGGGGAGCCGCGCATCGCGCATGCGCGCCGGGGAGCGGGGAGCTGCCGGCGTCTATAAAAGCGCAGCTCAGAGCGCAGCTAGCGGAGTCGGAGCTGGCCTGGCGCCGAGCGAAGCGAGGTTGCGGGCCGCTGCAGCGCTCGGCTTCTCCCGTAGCCCGGAGGAACGAAACTTCCGTGGGAGGCTTCCATCGGTGCGCACCTCCCGAGGGCGAAGCAGCGACCGGGAGAGGGAGCGCCGGCCGGAGGCTGCCGGGCTCCTGTGGGACCGCGCTGCAGCCGGGGAGGCGGAGAAGGGGAACCCGGGCGAGCCGCCCGGCTGGATCCGCGCCCAGCAGCAGCCGCGGCCGCCGCCAGCCGGGCAGGCTCCGAGGACTGCGGCTTGGGGCGCGCCGGACCCTCGCCTCGTCCGGGACGTTCCCGGGATCTGGAGCGCTCCCTCGGCGACGTGCTGGGAGGATTGGCCGTCGGCCCCCCCGAGTGGAGCGTCGGGGCTGCACCCCTGAGGGCTGCCCGGGCGGCCCGGTCGGAGCCATGCGGACCAAGTTCGGGGCAGAGGAGGCTGAGCGCGGCCGGCTGCCTCACTTGCTGCCCAGAGTCTTGCGCGCACTGCCCGCCTTCGCTCCTTCTACCCGCCCGAGGAGGGGATAAAGGAGGGGAGACGGGCCCCGATTCGCGCGCGGGACCCTGAGGCTTAAACCCTGCGGCGGAGCCCTGGCTCCAGGTCCGTGGCGGGGCGCCCAGCGGTCATCCGGCTAGAGTGAGCGTCCCTTCGGGGATGCTCAGGGAGGGTCCGGTTGCCGGTGAAGCCTCCAGAGGCTTCGGGACGACAGTCCCGGGGGCCTTCTTACTGCATCCTGAGATTTCCATCAGCGAGTGCAACTCATAAGGCAGCCCCTAAGGGGACCGGGCCACCGGCTGAGGAGGGGGATGGCTTAGGAGCTCCTGGACCTAGGGCCCGGCGTCGTCGCCTCCTGGGCGTCGCGGCAGAGGGGAGTGGCCCGCGCCGAAAGCGCCGCGGGACAGTCAGCGACGAGGCCCGGGGGTCGCCGGGGCCACGACTTCTCGGAGACCGCCCTGCGCTCTCTGGAGACGCGCCGCCCGCGCCAGGGTGGTGCCATGTGGGGCGGTCGCCGCTCATCCGTCGCCTCCTCCCGGAACGCCGCTTCGCTCCTGCAGCTGCTGCTGGCCGCGCTGTTGGCGGCGGGGGCGAGGGCCAGCGGCGAGTACTGCCACGGCTGGCTGGACGCGCAGGGCGTCTGGCGCATCGGCTTCCAGTGTCCCGAGCGCTTCGACGGCGGCGACGCCACCATCTGCTGCGGCAGCTGCGCGTTGCGCTACTGCTGCTCCAGCGCCGAGGCGCGCCTGGACCAGGGCGGCTGCGACAACGACCGCCAGCAGGGCGCCGGCGAGCCTGGCAGGGCGGACAAAGACGGCCCCGACGGCTCGGCAGGTAGGGCGGCCTGCGCCCAGCGCGAAAGGGAGGACGGTTGGCGTTGCCTGGACGTCAGGGACCTGGGAGCTTGGAGGGGGAGATTCAGGGAAGGACCTGGGACCAGGAGGCGGAGTCTGCAGTCTGGCTTATTACTTGGTCGATGTGGGTCACTAATTCACCCCCACGGGCCTCAGTTTCTCCATCTGTCAGCCAAAGGGTGGCTTAGAGTGAATTTTCCGAAGAAAATCACACTCCTAAGGCAGTGTGGGCCACAGATAGCCCCCATATTCCTTCCGACCAGGGTACTCCGGGCCCCTCTGGCGTCTGCTGTCTCCATAGGGCTCCGTGTCTTAGGGGTACCCGAGAAGACGGTGAGGGTGCGCCCCCGCCCGTGAGGGCCTGGCAGACGTCCTTCCCTGAAGGCTCCCCGAAAAGAAGGCAGCTCCTCAGAGCTTTCCCGGGGGCTGCTGCCCTGTGCCAGACCCCGCGGATTCCCATCTGCTCCACGCGGCGGCCCCTCTCCCCTGCAGCGGCCCGTCTCTGGGGTTTCTGGACTGTTAATTCCTTACCACGTCAGACTCAGTAGGTGTAACATCGGAGCAGTGCCCAGCCTTGCTCTTTGTGGTTTTGATTTTTTTTTTCTTTTTCAAATTGCCAAAGCCAGACTTGGAAAGTAAACCCGTTAAAGAATTTGGTAGGTTGCACTTCATTCTTGAGAAACCTTCCGGAATGCCTCCCTGGGGTGGTGTCTACACCAGTCTCTCTCTCTTCTCTCCTTTCTTTCTTTCTCTCTCTCTCTCTCTCTCTCGTTCGGGGGAGGGGAGGTAAAATGGCAAACGTATCCCCGAGGGGGCGGCTCCTCCTTTTTGTGGGCCCGTTGGGTGTACCTGGGAGACCTCGCTAGCACCCGGAGCCTGGTAGCACCCGGAGCCTGGTAGCACCCGGAGCCTGGGTTCGGGCTGCCTGAGCTTTGGCACAGCGTGGTTTGTGTTTACAGAGCTGCCTCCCAGGACCCGGTGAGAGACAGCTCTTTTCAGTGCCGTTCCCTTTTGCAGTCAAGCATTTTATTAGCATGCTACTCCCATTGTTCTGTCTTGAATCTGAAGAGCGTGTAATTCCAGAACCAGCGCAGTCTTAAAACGCAGGCTCAGCCTCGCAGACTGTGTGGCCATGGAAGACAGCCCGGAGAAGCGAGCCAGACCCCAAACAGCTACAGTCAGATGTCTGCTGAATTGGGCTCATTAATGGTTTCCAAAAAGTTGGGATGGCTTTGGACTAGTGGGGACTTCTCATGACGAGACTTATGACGCCCTGTGTTGTGTGTGGGTGCCTTCTTCACGCTACTTTTAAACGTTTTTTTCCTAAAAATTGTATTTCTTCCACTTCTTTTCTGCAGTGAAGGACAACACACCTAATTAAGCCTGCCGGGGGGGCTTATGGTAGCGCTGCATTCCTTACCCCTGTGTAGTTATTTACATTTCCAATTAAAAATCCTGGAAAGAGAACAGTTATTTCTCCCCAAAACTCATTATGTGGACTGAGGCTGGTTTCAGCCAGTTTCTGCTATGACTGGGGTACATTTTTTTCCTGTTTTTCTCTTATTATTTTTTGATAACATATTTAGGGCTTGTGTCTCAATTTAGAAAATGAAATATTTATAACACGCCAAGGAAAAAGCCCTGCATCCACTTCTCCAGTGATCCATAGTTAGCCTGAAGTGATAGTGTAATTAGAACAGGTCTACTGCCAGGCACCAGCTGTGCTGCAGACACTGTGGCAAGTGTTTCTACCTGCTAAACGGGCGCTATATATAGAAACTGCTCTGTTTAGCATTGAAACTCCAGGAAATCTTCCACAGTCAGCCTTTGGTTAAATACCTATAAAGTATTGTTTTACTTACAAAGCATTATTTCTCCATAATTCCACCTGGTGTTATACTTTAAAAACACTGACTGCAAGAATACCAGAACAGTCAAAAGGAGCGTAATTAGAAAGCCTGGCTGCTCTAATGGATGATCAAAGGGTATTCATAGAGCTGACCTCAAAGGCGCGGGCTCCTTCCAAAAGTGCTGCCCCATCTGACTGTGGGCTGGCATTATGCTTTGCCAAGACCAGTGAGACCCAATCCGTCCCTGTCCTCATGTATTTCCCAAAAATATAGTCAGGGGGATGGGGCAAGAGCACATCAGAAAATGCAGGCTGTCGGTAACACAGGGTAGGATTCTACCAAAGTGGCTCAGAGGCATTCTGCAGGCACCTCCCGTCTGATTCTACCCCATCAACCTGCATCTAGTTTCTAAAGCCTTGTAGTGCCATCCGTATGGCTCCTAAAAGATTGTTTTAAGAAACTAATTTTATTTATTTATTTATTTGAGTTGGAATCTCACTCTGTCGCCCAGGCTGGAGTACAGTGGCACAGTCTCGGCTTACTGCAACCTCTGCCTCCTGGGTCCAAGCGATTGTTCTGCCTCAGCCTCCAGAGTAGCTGGGATTACAGGTGCGCGTCACCACACCCAGCTAATTTTTGTGGTTTTAGTAGAGACGGGGTTTCACCACGTTGGCCAGGCTGGTCTTGGAACTCCTGATCTTAGGTGATCCACCCACCTTGGCCTCCCCAAGTGCTAGGATTACAGGCATGAGCCACCGTGCTCTGCCAGAAACTAATTTTAAAATGGAGTTTGCTAGTGGTTTTATCAAAAGGTTTTTATTTTTACTTTTTATTGCTTTCTATTTTAAAAGCAGCTTCCCTGGTGAAGTATCATGGCTGTTACTTTATGCCCTGAGGGCTTTCCCTGTGCACCCTTGCCTTCTTGGCTCGCTGTGGGTGACTCTTCTTCCTGCAACACGTGTCTTGTTGCTCCTGATGTTTGCTCTTGGGACACTGTTTCAGGATGGCCCAATGCCTGGAATAACTTCCCGCCACCTCCACACAGACCCCGTCACCTGGACCCAGTGCTACCGAAGGACCCTGGCTTTTGCTAGGGAAGAGTGAGGACGGTCTTTTTTCAGCCCCTCCTTGACCCTCTCGTGCCGTACAGATGCCTTTTGGAAATAGTAGTGACTTAGAGTCTGGCCTAAATTTTTGACTTAACTGCTGATGAAAAAAGAACTTGCTAAAGAATGGTAAAGAGAAATTTGCAAGGAACTTAACTTTCTGGGGGAAAAAAGACTTTTAAATAAGTTTAAAGTCATTATTACTATGAAGATCCTACAACAATATGGTAGGGCAGACTTGTTTGGACAGTTCGATTATGGTAGGAAGTTTAGAACCATAACTGTCTTAACCTATTAAACCCATATTTTTGCTAAATTGGATATCTGGCTCACTCAGTCTTGCAGTTGATGAGTTGAACTAAATATAAACAGTTTGCTTCTAGGGGCTGAACTGCCATGCCTGTAGGGTCTCAGGATCTTTCTAAACACTTGATAAAGAATGGTGCATCTTATGGACTCCTAATATGTGAACAAATGAGCCCAGTGTCGGCCCTTCAGCTGTGGGTGTCGGTGCTGCTCATTCATTCATTGCCATTGCCAGTCGGCGATTGGACTGCATTCCCAGAGTAAATCATAATGTTGTGTTTCTGTCCTTTGCTTCAGTGCCCATCTACGTGCCGTTCCTCATCGTTGGCTCTGTGTTTGTCGCCTTTATCATCTTGGGGTCCCTGGTGGCAGCCTGTTGCTGCAGATGTCTCCGGCCTAAGCAGGATCCCCAACAGAGCCGAGCTCCAGGGGGTAACCGCTTGATGGAGACCATCCCCATGATCCCCAGTGCCAGCACCTCCCGGGGGTCGTCCTCACGCCAGTCCAGCACAGCTGCCAGTTCCAGCTCCAGCGCTAACTCGGGGGCCCGGGCGCCGCCAACAAGGTCACAGACCAACTGTTGCTTGCCGGAAGGGACCATGAACAATGTGTATGTCAACATGCCCACGAATTTCTCGGTGCTGAACTGTCAGCAGGCCACCCAGATTGTGCCACATCAAGGGCAGTATCTGCATCCCCCATATGTGGGGTACACGGTGCAGCATGACTCTGTGCCCATGACTGCTGTGCCACCTTTCATGGACGGCCTGCAGCCTGGCTACAGGCAGATTCAGTCCCCCTTCCCTCACACCAACAGTGAACAGAAGATGTACCCAGCGGTGACTGTGTAACGCAGAGTCACTGGCGGGTTCCTTTACTGAAGGGAGAGGAAGGCAGGGGTGGGTTGTCAGGTGGGCGTCCGCACGGGCCGGTGGTATTTGTGGCACGGTTCCTTTGGATGGCTTCATTTGCCCCCAGACTGTATGAAAACATCTCCAAATGAGCATTTCTGGATATGTGTCACCCAGGGTATCATTGATTTATGATGGGAAACTGGCCTCAGCTGGAGATGGCTATGATGTTGCTGATGGGCGTGTAACAAATGCTTGAGTCCCAAGTGCCCTTGAGATATGGTTGGTGAAAGAATTTTATAAACTGATAAATTAAGGGGTTTTATTATGTTGTTGTTATTATTTTTTTGTTGTTGAGTGCACAAGATCAAAATGCCTGGTATCTCCCTTTTACCTGGGCCTTTTTTTTTTTTTTTTTAAATGAGACAGGGTCTTGCTGTGTTGCCCAGACTGGAGTGCAGTGGTGCTATCTCGGTTCACTGCAACTTCAGCCTCCTGGATTCAAGCAATT
Source organism: Macaca fascicularis (assembly GCF_037993035.2). Taxonomy (NCBI): domain Eukaryota; kingdom Metazoa; phylum Chordata; class Mammalia; order Primates; family Cercopithecidae; genus Macaca; species Macaca fascicularis. The sequence continues at coordinate 6,193,943 of NC_088391.1, read as the reverse complement.
CTCCTGCCTCAGCCTCCCAAGTGGCTGGGATTACAGGTGCCTGCCCCCACGGCTAAGTTTTTGTATTTTTTGTAGAGATGGGGTTTCACCATGTTGGCTAGGCTGGTCTCACACTCCTGACCTCAAGCGATCTGCCTGTCTCAGACTCCCAAAGTGCTGGGATTACAGGCGTGAGCCACTGCCCCCAGCCTGAGCCATTATTTAATGTTTTTATTTTTATGTTTTTAATGCATCCAAGGTTAAGGGGAAGACACAAATAACAGGACTATTCTAAAAGGAAACCTGTTTGAACTCTGTGAGATCAGTCATCAGCCTCAGTATTCCACAGGCACACCTTCATTTCATCGTAAAAAGATACACATTTTGTCTATTTTTGTGCTTTTGGGGCCTATTTTGTGCTTTTTTACCTTGTGTAGAGATCTTATTACAAAGTGGTTTTCTACATTAAAAAGAGACTGAAATAAATTGTATAGTTACTTAACTAATGAAGACATTTCAGAACTCTGGGATGATTTTAATCTTGAAGTAGTAGGTGGTGTAGTATTAAAACCATTCACCCCCTTCTTGATTGTATCTTAATTTTCTGGCTTTAAGGTGACATCTGAGAGGTAATGCATTCTTTTTTATATTGAAATCATAAGCTATCACCCGCTGCTTCTCTGAGTTACTTTTAATTTTGCCTTCTGGTTACGGTTTGGGATTTCCTTCTGTTTGGTTTTCAGATCCCCGTGTCTATACAGTCCTGAGTGCAAGTAATTACTATACTTATACATGAGGATCAGTATTTCTGCCTAGATCTGATAAAACATTTTCTTGTTTTAGTTATAAAAATTCAAACAAAAGTGTTACAAAGATACTTAGTATAGCTCCTTAATCATAACCTGAGACTTGGGATGAAATTTAAACCACAGAGATGGTTTACTTTGCGGATCATAAGGCTTTTTATACTCTTGTTATCAAAATGGCTTATTTTTCGGGCAATAGGGACTATTAAGTCAAGAGAAAAGCTTTTCAAAGAAGTATTGCCTTTCTTCTCCCACACAGTTCTTGATTTCATCTCTCTTTCAGGCCTCAACAGGCACTGTATTCATTGCCAAGGTTCCAAATTATCAAATTCAAGTGAATTTATTTGTGTGTTGTTTACTTATTAAAAAAAGATAACTTTAAGGATGTGCAAGATTTTGTAATTAAACAAATCGTTTTATGGTATGGTCTTCTACACATTTATATCTATAGATATCTATCGATCGTCTTTCTATTCTGTTTCATGACTGAATAATGTAAAACCATTGTTGGCAACTGGTATCATCAAAGATACTCATTTTTTAATAACCAAAGGCAGGGGAAATCATTTTACTTATTAATAAATATTTTATGATGTGAATTCCTAGGGGAGTTGGGATTCTTTTTTCATTTTCATTGTACTTGGTAAGTTTTCGGATGGTCTAGTCAACCTGTTAATAGAACAAAATTTCCAAAAATTATGAATATTGCTTTCTAGAACCAAAAGCCTGCTTTTCAAAGTAATCAATATCTGGGAAGCTTACGTGAATGTTCTGTGAGTCAGTGAGTATTATTTTACAGGTTTCATGGGAAATGTTGACAACACAAAAGAAACAGTTCTTTTGGAATCATTATATTATGAGGCTAATGGGTGTTCCCTGCATTGTGTTTGATGGCAGATTCCTGCTTATCTCTGGAAGTGAAATTCTTAGAACTTTGGAACTGAAAGGGACCTCAGATATCACCCAGCCTAAAGATTGGCAAGCTTTTTTTTTTTTTCAGTAAAAATCAGAGACTGGCTGAGCTCATGGCTCACCCCTGTAATTCCAGCACTTTGGGAGGCCAAGGCGGGAGGATCGCTGGAGACCGGGAGTTCCAGACAAGCCTGGGCAACATAGCGAGACCCCATCTCTACAAAAAAAGAAAAAATAAATAAAAATTAGCTGGGAGTGGTGGTGTACTTGGTAGTATCAGTGATTTGGGAGGTTGAGGCAGGAGGATCACTTGCAAGCTCAGGAGTTTGAGGCTGCAGTGAGCTGTGATTTCACTACTACATTCCAGCCTGGGTGACAGTGAAAACCTGTCTCAAAAAAATAAGAAAAAAAGATCCTGAGAGTAAATACTTTAGGTTTTGCCAGCCATATGGGATCTAGCAGCTATTCAGCTCTGCAGTAGCACACAAAAGCAGCCATAGATATACATAAACAAATGAGCGAATCTATATGCTCATAAAACCTTCTTTTTTTTTTTTTTTTTTGGAGACAGAGTCTCACTCTGTCGCCCTGGCTGGAGTGCAGTGGCGCAATCTCGGCTCTCTGCAAGCTCCGCCTGCTGGGTTCACACCATTCTCCTGCCTCAGCCTCCCAAGTAACTGGGACCACAGGCACCCACCACCACGCCCGGCTAATTTTTTGTGTTTTTAGTAGAGACAAGGTTTAACCGTGTTAGCCAAGATGGTCTCGATCTCTTGACCTCGTGATCTGCCTGCCTCGGCCTCCCAAAGTGTTGGGATTACAGGCGTGAGCCCCTGTGCCTGGCCAAAACCTTCTTTATATGCACTGAAATTCAAATTTAACATGATTTTGACATGTCACAAAATAATCTTCAATTTTTTCCCCAAAACGTTTCAAAACGTAATTGTAAGCTCCAGTGCTGTACAAAAGCAGGCAGTGAGCAGGATTTCCCTGGCAGGCTATAGTTTGTCAGTCCCTCATCTAATCCTCCCTTCCCCTATGCAGGAGTCAACTCTGTGACATTTTTGGCACTTTTTTAAACAGAGGGATGGAAAATGCTTGCTTTTCTTAGCATGAGATTGTATAGTTCTTCTTTTTCTATGTGGTAAATACACCTTAATGAATGAATTTTTTATTTAGTGAATGCTACTTGGTTTTCCAAAAGTATAACATTATTAGAAGCAACCTCAGATCTTTTCGGTTTTGGTAAGAACTGGAAAAATTTAGCTGACAAAGCAAAAATGTTCCACTACCTGATTTAAGGACACCTTCCTTGTCATGAAATATAAATCAGAACCTATAAAGGGTAATTTGCACCCTGCAGAAATAGTCTAAGTTCTGTCATTTACAGATAGAAAACTAGTTTGCTGCTGTACATTTTCTGCTGTATCTAAACCTCTAGTGTCGGTTTATGATAGTTCTAGGGGATTCTATATCCCTGCTTATAGGACAGAGAATCAGACTCTGACTGCAAGGAAGAAGAAATTAGCATATTGTGTCTATGAAGAGCGTGAAAACTGCACATGTGTCATTTCTGCTGCCACTGGAGAAGATTTAGCAATAAGATCAACATCCAAAGTGGCAAAAATACCATTAAGACAAGTGTGTTTTGGTTTCGTGTATATCCTCTGCAACACGCACTTTCACGTAGCCTTCCATTTCTGATTACGTTCTCATAAGCTTGACTAATGAAATATTTCATCTATTAAATTGACCTTGAGCTCATTCTTTTAAGATTGCACAGTTTTATTTCACAAACTCTGTAACCCATACTTTCTCCTTGTTTTGTTACAAATGCTGATTTTTTTTTTTTTTTTTTTTTTTTTTTTTTTTTTTGAGACAGGGTCTCACTGTGTCACCCAGGCTGGAGTGCAGTGGTACCATCATGGCTTACCACAGTCTTGAACTCCTGGGCTCTAGAGATCCTCCCGCCGTGGCCTCCCAAAATGACAAATGAGAATTTAAGTTCCTTTCAGAAACCTTGACTGAAGAAACCATGAAGGTTAGAACAAAGTTGATGAAAGTCAGGGCAAATGTTCAGAAATGGACTGAATCCCAGAGAGAAAGTTTGGTGCTAAAAGTTGAGATCATAGAGAGCTTAGAATAACACATTCTCTTCTGTTTGGCCCTTACCTTGTAGTGGCACTTAAGACTAGTCCTTTTTTCTCTGAGGGACTTTGTCTCTGTTTCCTGCAAACTCACTGTGGTCTTTTGCTAGGAGTGCAAGTTCCCTACCATGCATATTCTCAATGATTTTTTCAAGTGGGTCAGCAGTTGAAATTAATAAACAGCAAGCTTGCTTTTAGTTGCTTGAGCTTCCTAAATGCTTAAAGGGAGTAAGTTTGTTTCTTTTTAGTGGATTTCAGAATGGAGACTTCTCATTCACTTAGCCTGGCCTACCTCCAGTCAATCAGAATGGTCTCATGAAAATATGCAGTGTGTACTTCACCCATGTCTGGGGCTGACTTCCACTCATAGAAGTTGGGGGCAGCTCATGGGAATCTGGGGAGAGAGGTGGTGCTGGGCAGACAGAGAGACCAGACTGACCCTGTCAGTTGTCAGGATAGAAAATAAGCATCCCAGGCACTTGCCAGCCCTACTGGACTGAGTTACTGCTAAGTAAATAATGCATCAGCAGTAATGGTTCAATGAACTTTCTAGGATTTTAAAAAATGTGGTCACTTCCCATTTTGCTTATTTCTCTTGCCTCTTAAGAGAAAACCAAACCCTCTGAGGAAGCTGCATGATCTTACAATGGCACTGCGCTCAAGCAGAGCAATCTCAAGGCACGGAATGGGGGTACCGAGGCTTACTCACCGGGAAGTATGTCGATTCCCTGTGACCTGCCAGAGAAGGGACGGGGAAGACATGGTTCTTGGTCTGGGCCTGGCCATTAAGGAAGCCACACTTGTGCTCAAGTTTTGTGCACATTTTATGTTTAAAAGGGGGCAGCTGAAATATTGCAATGAGGAATGAAGCATGCATACAAAAGAGAACACCCTTCCTCATCACTCAACGTCAATCCTCCTTTTATTCTACTTGCTTAGATGGTAGAGCTTTGAGGACATGTTCTCTCTCTCTCTCTCTGTCTGTCTCAGAGCTGGAGATCAGCTATTTTCATTCAGCCTATTCATTCAAAAATACCTATATCAAATATTTTTTTGCCTTCCGAAATGTTTTCTTAATTGAAAGCACTAATGCTATTGTGATTCAAGTGCCTATCAGAGATTAAGGGAGAGATGACAAAGAATTAGAAATCACTAACTCTGGCCGGCTGTGGTGGCTCACTCCTTAATCCCAGCACTTTGGGAGGCCAAGGTGGGTGGATCACCTGAGGTCAGGAGTTCAAGACCAGCCTGGCCAACATGGTGAAACCCTGTCCCTACTAAAAATACAAAAATTAGCTGGGCATGGTGGTAGGCACCTGTAATCCCAGCTATTCGGGAAGCGGAGGCAAGAGAATCGCTTGAACCCGGGTGGTGGAGGTTGCAGTGAGCTGAGATTGTGTCAGTGCACTCCAGCCTGGGCAACAGCGTGAGACTCTGTCTCAAAAAAAAAAAAAAAAAAAAAAAAAAAGAAATGACTAACTCTTCTCCTTGAAAATCACTGCAGTGTACTAGGTAGAATGTTTTTTAGGGCACTAATTTGCATTTTCTCTCCTTTGCTCTCTTTTTTTTTCTGTATAGAATCATTGATCAGTGAAAAATGGAAAAATAAAACCCTAGGAAAACACTCAGTTATTGCTGTCAAAGATGTTAGGTATTTTTGGATATCAACAATGACCCTGCATCACCATGACAAAATAACTTGGAGATAAAATTACAGCTTTGAGTGGAGATTTGGCTGTGAGAGTCATTTTGCCATTCCAGGAAAATCTTCGTAATATCTTTACCATTTATACTCAGAATTGAAGGACCTAGATGCAAGTTGGGAACGAGAAGTTTAAAATTAATGCTTTTTAAAACGTCTAAATGAGAAATAATAAAACAGTAAAAAAAAAAAAAAATATAACGGCAGCCTTAAGACGAATTTTAAGCATGACAACTTGCACCTTAATTTTAACCATCTTGAAATGTAGGTCTTTCCATTTAGAAAAATCATAGGTTACACAATACATTATTTACTCAGAAGACTTCACAGCTGGAGAAGACTGATTGACATCTGTAACATGTATATAACACTGCCACGTGTGTATACATACGTGTACAGAAGGATCATAGGAAAATGTGAAACAGAAAGAACTTATTATACGAGGCTATCTTATCCAAGACTCTGTTCTCAATTCTTGGCTGATTTTTAAAAGAGGAGTTTACAGTGATCAGCATCGCTTGTCTCTGTTGTAGTTGATTCTATCACACCTCCTCTGGAATGGCATGAACCCAGTTCTACCACTCGCGCTGTGGCCTTTGGTGTGCACTTTGTGGCTCTGAACCTTGGAGTGTTCTCTGTAAAAGGGGATTGGTGTGGGGACAGAAGGATATAATATTGGGCCATGCTAGTAGTATCCAATAGATTTTTGTAATAAGCATATAATTTAACTTCTTTCCAGACATTTTAAACCTTTCCAATATAGAAAAATATATATATTTATATTGACAAAATATGTCAAATAGATGTAGATCCTTAGAACCAGTTTAAGATATTTTTCCTATTTTTGTTCCACTAACAAATCAATAGTATTTTACCAAGGAAGGCCTAAATTTATTGTATTTTTAGATTGACTAAGCAACTTGTACAGAATTGACTTTCTCTGTCCCTTGAGTCAATACCACACTTTGGAATGCCCTAAGTGGTCTTGTCTTATTTCTCTGCACTGTTGCTCTGCAGTCACAGAACATCTCATTCTTACATCTCTGCTGGGCTTGGCTCCTCCCCGTGAGCCTTTCTAGCCTGCCTCTTGCCATCTCTCTGAACCAGTCAAGGTTCAGTCGGGAATATAAGCCAAATCATTTTATTTTACAATTATTTATTACTTATTTATTTTGAAATAGGGTCTCACTGTCCCCCAGGTTGAAGTGTAGTGGCACGATCATGGCTCGCTGCAGCCCCGACCTCCCAGGCTCAAGCAGTCCTCCTGCCTCGGTCTCCCAAGTAGCTACAGGGTCACCACCACACCTGGCTAATTTTTAAATTTGTTGTAGAGACAGAGTCTTTCTATGTTGCCCAGGCTGCTCTTGAACTCCTGAGCTCAAGTGGTCAGCTGGCCTTGGCCTCTCAGAGTGCTGGGATTATAGGCATAAACCACTGAGCCAGGCCTATTTTATTTTTATTTATTGAGACTGAGCCTCGCTCTGGCACCCAGGCTAGAGTGCAGTGGCACAATCTCAGTTCACTGCAACCTTGGCCTCTGGAGTAGCTGGGATTACAGGCACCCACCACCACACCCAGCTAATTTTTGTATTTTTAGTAGAGACGGGGTTTTGCCATGTTGGCCAGGCTGGTCTTGAACTCCTGACCTCAGGTGATCTGCCCACGTTGATCTATTTTAATTTCCTACTGAATTCATTATAACCTACACACAGTAAAGCACACAAATCTTAAATGTATAGCTCAGTAAGCCATCACCCAGATCAGGAGACAGAAAAATATCAAGTTAATAGCCCCCTTCAAAGACAAATGCTCCTCTGATCCCCGTCTCCATGGATGAGCTCTGCTTGGCTTTGGGCATCATATAAATGGAACCACACCGTAAGTACTCTCTGGTGTCTGGCTTGGTGGTGGTGTTGTTCCTTTCCATTGCTGTCTAGTATTCCATTCTGTGACTGTACTGTAATTTTTGCATCCACTCTACTATTGATTAAGATTTAGGTTCTTTTCAGTTTTGTGCTATTAGGAAGAATGCTGGCAGGAACATTTAAAAACATTTAAACATCAGGCTGGGCGCAGTGGCTTACACCTGTAATCCCAGCACTTTGGGAGGACCAAGGTGGATGGATCACCTGAGGTTAGGAGTTCAAGACCAGCCTGGCCAACATGGTGAAACCCGTCTCTACTGAAAATACAAAAATTAGCTGGGCGTGGTGGCAGGCACCTGTAATCCCAGCTACTTGGGAGGCTGAGACGGGAGAATTGCTTGAACCTGGGAGGCAGGGGTTGCAGTGAGCCAAGATCACTCCACTGCACTCCAGCCTGGGCAAAAAGAGGGAAACTCCATCTCAAAAAAAAATAAAATAAAATAAAATAAAATAAAAAAAAAAGAAAGAAACGTTAAAGAGCCTGATTTGATTCAGTGACATTTTCACAATGTGGTTATTAAGAAGAACCGTACTTAACAGATGGCCTTTGAGCCCATATGCATCTTTATGATGAACAGAAAATGAATTGGCTATGTTGGTGTGACCACAGTTCACCTTGCAGTACATGGCACATAGTGTTCAATGCCTGCTTGTGGCCTTGATTTGCCGGAGAGAGGAATTCAGAGTGACAGGCTCTACTTGGACATCACCCACAGGCTGCTTGGTTCCTGAAGTACGCACACATTTCTGTTTGGCGGGCCTGCTGCAGGCACTGCCAGATCAGTAGCACAGTTTCTTTCATGAATTTAATGGGGGTGCAGGTCAGGTCTATGTTTTATTACCTCTTACATCTTATTGATTGGGAAACAGCTGTAAAACCTTGTCTTAATTCAATATTTACTGTAGCCATCATTGATAATGCATCAGTGGAACATTTTATGGTTTAACTTTACAAGATCTTTTCACATGAATGACCTCATCCTAGAGGCAATCTTCTCCTTTTCCCTAGAAGTCGCTCTGAATCCCCAGAGTCATCCTGTCCCCACACCGTCTTGTCCCTTGAAGGCGCTTCACTTATCACATTGCAGTACAATAGAAATGACCACAGATTCTTTCAAACTCCTTCCGTGGAGAAGTGGGAGTGCAAGCCCCTCCCCTTGAATCTGGGTGGGTACTGTGGCTTTGTACCAAAAGAATTTCACTAAAGGATGCTGAGCCTGTCTCCTGGTCCAGGCCTTGGAGCCTGGCAGCTTCTGTTTCCTGGCTCCTGGGACACTCAGTCTTGGAGCCCTGGGCTGCTGCGTAAGAAGTCTAACTACTCTGAGGCTATCGTCGTGGAGAAACCACATGGGGAGGCCACAGGGAGAGGCCCTGAGATGCCAGAAAGAGATGGGAGATGCCCAGACAGCCTACTTTGGTCTACTCCAGCTGCTATAACAGAGTTCTACAGACTGGGGACCTTAAATAGCAAGCATTTCTTTCTCACAGTTTTAAAGGCTGGAAGTCTGAGACCAGGGTGCCAGCGTGGTCAGGGTTTAGTGAGAACCCTCTTCCTACTCTCTCTTCTAAGGGCACTAATCCCATCACAACGGTGTCACCCTCATGCCCTAATCACTTCCCAAAGGCCCCGCCTCCTAATATCATCATCTTGAGGGTTAGGGTTTTAACATATGAGTCTGGGTGGAGGGACAGAACATTCAGTTCACAGCACAGCCCCAGCCATTTAAATCATCCCAATTGAGCTCCCAAAGCTCATGGATCAGAGATAGGTCATTCCTGCTGGGCACTCTCCAAATTGTAGATGAGAACAAAAAGAAAAAAAAAAGATTGATTTTGTAAAAGTTGTGGTAACATATGCATAACAAAATTTTAACCATTTTGAAGCGGACAGACAGTTCAGTCCACTGAAGCGCCTTCACAGTGCTGGGCAGCCACTGCGGCCACCACCACCTCCAGCACTCTTTCAGCTTCCCACACTGAAACTGTACAGGTTACACATGAACTTCCAATCCTCCCTCCCCCAAGCCCCATTCTACTTTCTGTCTCCATGAATTTGACTACTCTAGGCACCTCCTATAGGTGGAATTGTGTATTTCTCTTTTTGTGTCTTGTTTATTTCACTTAGCATAATGTCTTCAAGGTCCATCCAAGGTTTATTCATACACTTGTTGTAGCAAGTGTCAGAATTTCTTTCCCTTGAGAGGCAAGTATTCCATTGTCTCTATAGACTATACTTTGTTACCCATTCATGCATCGATGTGCATTCATGCATCGAGGTGAAATTATCACATGATCCAGCAATCACACCTCTGGGTACATACCCAAAAGAATTAAAACCAGGATCTTAAAGAGATATTTGTACACCCATACACAGCAGCAGTCTTCACAACAGCCAGATGCATCTGGACAATGAGATGCCAGACTCCTCACTGTCATGATTGCCTAAGACTACCTGTTGACCAGCTCCCCTTCCTTACCCCTCCTTAATTCCACACGTGGTTACATTTCTTCCTTGCTAATAAACCCCACATTTCAGTTATAGAGGAGATGGGTTTGAGACTCATCTCCCATTCTCCTCACTGCAGCCCTCCCTGGCAGTTCTTGTCTCAGCGACTAGCTTCCTGTGTGGACAGCAACAGAACCTAGAGTAAGAGTGTTGCACGGTAAGGAGGCCCCATGACCAGCATTACCTCTTCATTGCTGGACTGTGGGAAGGTCGGAGGTAGTGGTGGGTGCCCCAACTGCTTAACTGACAAGAGAAATAGCTATTGATCAAACAGTAATAGTACCACTACAGTGTGGATGCAGCAGGTGAGCCCTGTTTATATCACCTTGTGAGGAGGTAGGAAGGTAACGTCCCAGTTCTGCAGGTGAGGAAAATGAAGTGCAGAGAAGTGAAATGATTTCTTCAAGGTCACGAGGCTAATAACTGGGCAAATAAGTACTGGAACACAATCATTCCGATTCCAAGTCTAATGTTCATCTTGCCACACGAACCACACCATGGACTTGCGGAAACAGGTCTTTGCGGGAAAGTTTAGAATTTTTTTCTTTTGTATTCCTGGACAGTGGTTTACTTCATTTTTTCCCATAGAACTATCAGGTACGTATGCCTGTGTATACTCACGCACACAAATGCAAGCGCATCCTGTCTGACTAGTTCTCCCTCACTCACAAGGACAGGTGCTTCTGTGGAGCACCCCTTCGCTCTCCACTCTGCATTACAGCGGGGTTTTCATCATATAAATCGGGAAGTAGGATTGCATGAAGACATTTTCCAGCTAACCCGTATTAAATACATTGCTTGGAGGCAGTTTCTTGAATAAGGGCCTCCCAACCTCATTCTCTGCAACCACATGCAATTTATATGTAATATTGAAACAAATTCAAGGGCTTTTCCTGCAGCCATTTTTGTAAGTAATTTGCAGGCAGCTCCTCTTAAGGACACTGGGAAAGGAAAAAAGTGAGCTTAACAGTTTTGTTTGTGGCTAGTGGGCTGTGGGCTGTTCTCTTTCAGCTCTTAACAGCTAGTCATACCTTCCACTTAAGGCCACTAGGGAAGCAACAGTAACAAGTGACAACCATCTGGCCTCCCAGTCACAGGGCAAGATGTGTTAGGTTGGCATAAGAGAACCCCCACCTTTTTTTTTTTTTGAGATGGAGTCTTGCTCTGTCGCCCAGGCTGCAGTGCAGTGGTGCGATTTCAGCTCACTGCAACCGCCACCTCCCAGGTTCAAACGATTCTTCTGCCTCAGCCTCCTGAGTAGCTGGGACTACAGGCATGTGCCACAATACCTGGCTAATTTTTGTCTTTTTAGTAGAAACAGGGTTTCACCATAGTGGCCAGGCTGGTCTCGAACTCCTAACCTCGTGATCCGCCTGCCTCGGCTTCCCAAAGTGCTGGGATTACAGGTGTGAGCTACTTCGCCCTGCCAGGCATAAGAGCTTTTTAATCGTACACCAGTTTTAAAAGTTGGGGGAAGGTCGGGTGCGGTGGCTTATGCCTATAATCCCAGCAGTTTGGGAGGCCGAGGCGGGCGGATCACGAGGTCAGGAGTTCGAGACCAGCCTGGCCAACATGGCGAAACCCCGTCTCTACTAAATATACAAAAATTAGCTGGGTGCAGTGGTGGTGCCTATAGTTCCGGCTACTCAGGAGGCTGAGGCAGGAGAATCGCTTGAACTCAGGAGGCAGAGGATGCAGTGAGCAGAGATGGCACCACTGCACTCCAGCCTGGGCGACAGAGTGAGACTCCATTTCAGAGAAAAAAAAAAAATTGGGGAAAATCAGGAAGAAAGGTTTCTCAGCAATTAATTTAGAATATTTCAAATCGAAACCCATTTTTTTTTTTTAGAGTAGACGAGAGAGTACCAGTAGCATTACATTTTGTTAACTATCTAGTAAGTGATATAGAAACTCCCAGGGCAGACCATGCAATTCCAAGGTTCAGGCTAGTGCTGTTGCTTTAGAGATCACCTGTGCACCCTTTCTTGAAACAGCCATTGCTCTGGAATCTTAAGTCAACAACAGTTATTGTAGAGAGGGACGAACAGCTGAAGACGGAGCATTGAGACCAACCCTCAGGAATTTTAAATCATCTTATTTATGTGCATGGCCTACTTTTCATAAATGAAAGCTTAATGCTTTTGAGGTGGACCAGATATGTTTGGTGCTTGTCGCTTTAGTAGGTGGAAGGGTTTTATTTTGTCCCCCTTTGGTAATCAAGTCCCAGAGCCTCATCTGTAGCCCCAGTTAACATTAACTGCTTGGCATTCCAACCAGAGCTGGAAAGTTCCCTCAAATGACTCACGTGTGGGACAGAATGAGGTGGAAGGTATCAGAGGCAGAGCAGTCCCACGTCACATGCCCTGTTGCTCTGCCATACACCCAGGAGTGTCTGATCTTTTGGCTTACCTGGGCCACACTGGAAGAATTGTCATGGACTACACATAAAATACAGTAACACTGGCCAGGTGCGGTGGCTCACTCCTGTAATCCCAGCACTTTGGGAGGCCAAGGTGGGTGGATTACTTGAGGCCAGGAGTTCAAGACCAGCGTGGCCAACATGGTGAAATCCTGTCTCTACTAAAAATACAAAATATTAGCCGGGTGTGGTGGCGGACGCCCTGTAATCCCAGCAACTCGGGAGGCTGAGGCAGGAGAATCACTTGAACCCGGGAGGCAGAGGTTGCAGTGAGCCGAGATCGTGCCACTGCACTCCAGCCTGGGCGACAAGAGCGAAACTCTGTGTCAAAAAAAAAAAAAAAAAAAAAAATTCATAATGTTTTAAGAAAGTTTATGAATTTATGTTGGACCACATTCAAAGCTGTCCTGGGCTGCAGGTTGGACAAGTTTGCTATACACTTTAACCCCTCACATTACATATGTCTCTTCCATAATAAACATTTTGAAAATAGTAGCAGAAGCTGAACGATTTTTCAAAGTATCCTGAGACTTTTTCGGAGGACATCATTACAAAGAACATTGCTTTAGGCAGAAAGGTTAGGGTCTGCAAACTGTTTTCAGCTGATAAGGGCCTCTTACTGGTTTGAGTTTATTTTGCTGAGAACCAGTGAAGAATGACATTTCAGGAAAACCATTGCAGCTGCAAAGGCAGATGTTGTAAAGATATGACCAAGAAATGGCAAAGGTTGGAATTTAACACTTCGCTGTTGATTGTATTAAATCATTTTTATTTTTTCACCATTGGGGGAAAAGAAAGGCCTGGCCAATGTAGAACAGGAGATGAAAGCCCTTCCCTGGTGAGCTCTAAACTGTAGAACTTTCTGCCTATAAGTGAGGCCTCCCGTGTCCTTGCCATGCCTGGGACACCGTCACTGAGGTCAGGACTGCCCTGGGCTGGTCAAATCCAGGTCTCATAGGAACTGGACCATCTGGGAGGAATCAAAGTCCGCTATGGAAAATTGCTATAAATTCAGAGTGCAATTAAGAAGTCTTTTGGGAACCAGGCTCAAGCCTCTACAGAGAACTGTCATCTAAAAGGCTGTCTTTCATCCCCGGGTCACACCCTGCTGGGGAAGTATAGAGCTACCCACACAAAGCCAGGCAAGGGGCCAACATCTGGGCCCCCCAGCTTCCTCCCACCTTATCCCAGGTGCGAGGAGGCTGCCTTGGCTGAGGCATCACAGAGACCCTGGAGGCAATGGATATTTACCTGAACGCAACTCCTTGTTCCTAGAAAGGGCAGGGGTGGTCTTTCTTCTTTTTAAAGTAAGAATGTTATGATTTCCTGCTTGCCAGTTGAATTTGAGCTGCCTCCTTCTTAGTTTGTAGCCAACTGAGATGAATTAGAGGGAAGGAAGTAATGGAAGAAGGAGGTCTTGTAAACACCATTCTTTCCTTTGAGCGACTGAATCCAAACTCAGTGTGGCCCCCTGGACTCCCTTCTAGAAAAGGGGGCCTTATCAGAGAAATGCAAATCAAAACCACAATGAGATACCATCTCACACCAGTTAGAATGGCAATCATTAAAAAGTCAGGAAACAACAGGTGCTGGAGAGGATGTGGAGAAATAGAAACACTTTTACACTGTTGGTGGGACTGTAAACTAGTTCAACCATTATGGAAATCGGTATGGCGATTCCTCAAGGATCTAGAACTAGAAGTACCATAGGACCCAGCCATCCCATTACTGGGTATATACCCAAAGGATTATAAATCATGCTGCTATAAAGACACATGCACACGTATGTTTACTGCGGCACTATTCACAATAGCAAAGACTTGGAATCAACCCAAATGTCCATCAGTGACAGACTGGATTAAGAAAATGTGGCACATATACACCATGGAATACTATGCAGCCATAAAAAAGGATGAGTTCATGTCCTTTGTAGGGACATGGATGCAGCTGGAAACCATCATTCTCAGCAAACTATCGCAAGAACAGAAAACCAAACACCGCATGTTCTCACTCATAGGTGGGAACTGAACAATGAGATCACTTGGACTCGGGAAGGGGAACATCACACACCGGGGCCTATCATGGGGAGGGGGGAGGAGGGAGGGATTGCATTGGGAGTTACACCTGATGTGAATGACGAGTTGATGGGTGCTGACGAGTTGATGGGTGCAGCACAACAACATGGCACAAGTATACATATGTAACAAACCTGCACGTTATGCACATGTACCCTAGAACTTAAAGTATAATAATAAAAAAAAGAAAAGAAAAGAAAAGAAAAGGGGGCCTTGCCTCAGAGAAAACAGCACGTGTTCATCTGCTACTCAGACTCTCCTGCGCTCCTGCCAGTGAACACTGTTGCCTGGGCCTCGGCTCTCCAGGCAGTGTACGTGTCCTTGAGCCTGCACCTGCTGACAAACCCCTGTGTTACAGGCCGCAGTCCCTGTGGCAGTAAATGCTTATTAGTGGAAAAGAAAATTCCAAAATAAAACAGTCCAATCACTTCCTTTAACAAAAAATTTATTTGAAACAGGTTTGCACAGACATACACCAGTCAACAGGATTGATCAAAGCCACAAATCACTACATTCTCCCAAAACTTCTAAAAACACAAGTAGATGCCCTTCATTTATTCACTCCAGGAGGGAACCCAGTGCACTATAATGTGCTGCTGTAATTTAACAACCAGAGGACATTAAGAGGACGTGAAAACGGTAACACTTCTAGAGGGAGGGAACAAAAAGCCCCACACACCATAGAAGCGCTCACCACTCTGCTGGGAGCCAATTAAACGTGCCCCCACCGCCCTGCTTCCCTCTGCATAACCAGATTAAAACCTCCCCGTCGCAAACAGTATTTACGCAGTCCAGGCACAGATGTGACAGCAGACAGGAGAGCACACGGCTTTGCTCGCATGAGAAAGAGGCCACAAATATGATGTATTTGAACGACAGTTCAGTGACCTGCAGCCCCATCCTGCAGCTGGCCCTGCTGCGGCTGCCTGCATGGCCCTCGAGAGGGAGGCTCAGAGGGAAGCGGCACTGCATAGGCCTGAACTTGGCCATCCTGGGCAACGGGGGAGAGTGCGGCAGGAGAGGAGGGTGAGTTTCAGTACTGACATTGATTTTATCCACGAAAACCCAAAAGTCTTTACTGTGCAGGGAAAGAGAGAAACTCCACGACAGGGCAGGTTTCCTTTTTCTTTTTTTTTTTTTTTTTTGGTGGTGTTTATTGATTCAGCTATAAACCATATATCAGGCTATCTCTAGGAATGCAACAGACTCCAATCCCATTGGAAGTGAGTTCACAGCCGGCTCTCTGGGCTCTCTCCCTCTTTCCGGCCTTTTCTCTTTCACACGGAAGAGCTTACCTATAAAAGGCTCTTGATAAGCTCTCTTGACCCCCAAGTTTCCTGGGCAGGGTTATTTGGACAGTGCTATTACTCCAACTTTCTTCTTCCTCTTTCTGTCGTAAATCAAAGCTACCTGACACTTTGCGCCTGACTTTTAAAACAAACAGGTCTCCTTTCTTTCTTCAGCCAGGTCACAAGAACTGCCTATGGGCTAATCTTGAGAGCATGTTTTTCTTGGTCTGAGGCCTGGGAGAAAGAGCAGAGTGGATATCTCAAAGGCAACTAGAGCCAGAGACTGTCACTTGAAAACGCGCCAGCCTGGGTGTAAAAAGAATCCCTCTTTTGTCCGTCCTCGGTCGGGAGAGCCGAGGTGTTCCTCGGAGGTTAACTTAACGCTGGATTATACAAGGGGTGCGGTGCGGGGAGCTCGCCCTTCTTTTCTGCTCCCATTTGTTTGTGGCTTCTGCCCGTTAAGATTTATGTTGGCTCAATGCTCTTTTCTCCTCACTCAGGGTTACATCCCGGATTCACAAATCACTCATAGCCAACAAATTAAGAGAGCTTTAAACAGAACATTAGTAACAGACTGGGCATTAAGTGAACATCAGGTAAGGTGAAGGGGAATGTACTGATGGACAACTTGGGATACTGAGAAAAAATAAATAAATGAAGGGTACAACACATCGAGCATGCTGGTCTGTTCCTTTCAAGGATACCTAATGATGTCATTATGGGGGTCTTGGGCCCTCACCTCCGAAACCCATCCAAAACCCTTCTAATAGTCCTTCTTGGCCTTCGAGATGGAAAAATGGCTAGAATGAGGTTAAATAATCTCCCCCAAGGCTATTATGAGCCGGTTAACTGCCTTGAGCCAATGAAGAACCAACAACAAACCCAACTGATGTAGATTTCCTTTTTTTGAAGGGAGTGGGTTTTAACTGTCCCCATCGTTATTATTACGTCCGTGTAAACATTTACATGAAGAAAGCATTTCTTGAATGTAACAGGGGATGCCATGTTTTGACTCGATCTGATAAACGCATTTCTTTGCCAAGTTATTATTTCAGGCTCTGCTCAGCCACCATTTCCCTGTTCACATTTTTTTATGGATCCCAGGAGATAAAGGCTACATTTCAAATGCTGAAGTTAAATCACTCCTTGAATTACTTTGAGACAATGACCCTGGGCAGTAACTCAAATCCTGGTTGAAGAGTGTGCAGTCTTTTCACACGTTCAAAACTAAAGACCACCTTATCCTATAGCAGAGTTTTGCAAACATTCAATTCAGCTATAGTCTAAGACATAAATCCCTTGGAACAGAAGTACCTGATAAAAATGCTTTATGGTTCCAAACAACAAGATTAAAGGTCATTATTATAACAAATGGAAATTATAGACGACAGCTTTCTTTTTACAAAATTCAACCTTAAAGCCTGCAATATTTACTTATATATGCATTATAAGACATTAGTTACCTAGACTCACTTTTCCCCCCTTTTCACCACTTCTTGACAAGTTATTACTGATTTTCACAGCCAGCTCCCCATAGTGAGACAGACCTGAAGCCTTGTCAAGGGAAAGAAAATGTCAACAGAATTCTCAGCTGAGCTCTCCGAAAGCCCAGGTTCACTTCTCAGGATAGTCCTCTACAAGTGTTAAAGAAACAGCACTCCTTGCTCCAAAGCACGTTTTGTACGGTGTACAGAACCAAAAGAGTTACCACGTTTTTGTCTTCACGTGCGCGTGTGTGTTGGGAGGTGGGCGGACATAACCGTGGTCAAGCAGCCTGGAATATTCTGCATTGAGGCAGGACAGACCCATCAGCTCCACTCCTAAATTATGAGCGAGCCCGTTCTGATCAGCACGGAGTATTAAACCAGACAACCCTGCTCTCCTGATCCGTGTTTTCCACAGCTACCCTTGCTGGCACGTGTCCATGTGCAGTGGAAACCCAGAACTGAGCCCAGAGCATAACTGGTCTCTTCCTTCTGCAGGGTCATCCAGGACAAGAGAGACTCAACACAGGACTGGGCAGTGTACAGCAGTAGACCAAGGGTTGGCCTAAGTGGATTCTGCCAGTTTAGCTCAATCCAGAGTCAGGCCCTGGAGCGCTAACCGAGTGTGACCTGCCAGCCTGTGAGTCAGTTAGTGTGTGGCAGAGTGACAAGCCCCATGTGGCATTTTCGCTGAGCTGACAGCCAGCGTATGCAACCTAGTCCAGTCCACCCTGCCCCAGGGAAGGGGTTGTGTGTGACACTCTGACCTCAATTTGAAGATAGGACAGATGACACAGCCCCTGAGTTGGCCCTGGCTAAACATTATATATCACATGTAGTGACAGCTGCTCCTCCTAGAAACCCAATTTAGTCATTTGGCTGTAAGAATGCTCAACCACATGAGAGGATAGAAAGTAATGTCTTCTAATGTTTTCTTCTGTGTGCATCCGTCATCATTGCAAAGACTGTTTAGTCTACTTCTCAAGAGAATAGGAAAATACACCTATAATTTAAATCCCAGAAAATATGAACTCTAATGTAAGAAATAAAAACAAAAACCCCAAACACACACAAACACACAAATTCATAATTCTGATTTGGAAGGCTTCAAGTTCAAGACAGAGCTAACTGTTTGACAAAGAACTGAATTTCTAATCCACTCTTTCCAAATAGGCTTATTTCCCAAATAAAACAAAATATTAATAGTTACGATGCCTAATGCGCATTCAATTCCAGTTTTCGTTTCTCCTCTGTGTTTTGGCCATCACCTTTCTGGGTGTGCAAAAAAAAAACCCATACACCTTGGTTTGTCGTGTTAGTCATAGGCACATTTTGTGTTACAGTTCCTGCATGACAATCCTTCAGTCTCACTGGGTACTCCAGTATTTTAAAATGTTTTATGCACCTTGGGGAGAAAGGAATGGCCCTTTTGGGAGCCTCACCTGTGAACTGCATTGTTCTGCTGCCCCTCAGGCCCTCTCTGCATCCTGGTCACCTCCTAAGTGAGGATTTGTTTTCTTAGTCAATGCAAATCATGTTTTAAATGATTTCCATGCCCAGTAAGTTGTAGATTTCTGAAAATAAAGGGTTAGGAAGCAAAGTGCACTAATGTGCTATTTCCTAATTTAGCACAATCATCCCCACGGGGTTTACTCATCCTCTGACTCTAGAGCTAAGAGCGACAGGTGTGCTCCTTCGCTGCACAGGCATGTTAGAAATTCA
This sequence comes from Macaca fascicularis, assembly GCF_037993035.2. Taxonomy (NCBI): domain Eukaryota; kingdom Metazoa; phylum Chordata; class Mammalia; order Primates; family Cercopithecidae; genus Macaca; species Macaca fascicularis. Next base: position 6,174,977 of record NC_088391.1, on the reverse strand, counting down.
TTCATTTCCCAACAGTGAAGATCCAAAACGCGCTCTGAACTCCCATTTTCACCAGTAACAGCTGCCCAGAAGTATTCAGGCCATCCAAAAATCTGGCCTGGCAACCAGAGCAGAGAACAGGGTCCAGGCAGGTTGTTTAGTAAGGGCTCCAGATGCTCACATTTATGCCTGAAGGCATCTAGGTTTGGTTAAGATTTAGAGTGTCGGACTCTGCAGTTGGGAAAATCAGTGATTCAGCACTTTGCTTCCTTGTCTCAGAATTCAGGATATGCCGTATTCTGATGGGTACCTGTGTCTAACACTGATGGGATACAGAAAGGAAACATGTCGGTGTATTTAAAAAAAGGTGCTTCCCTGAAATGTTTGGAATTCTTTTCAATTAAAACTGCGTGTGAAGCTCTTGTTTAAGCTCTCATACACACTGGGCTGATCATGACAACTGTCTGGGTCTCAGGGTTCGTTTCAGAGTTTCTACTGCGGAGATCTGGTGGCGATTCCTCTGTGTCCTCCTCTCAGTGTCTTCCGTGCCCTTCCTTCTCCTTCTGAGGACTTCTGTGGTCGTCTTGTTCTCCCCGTTCAATGTCCTATACTCTCGCATCTGGGTTTACTCATCCTCTGACTCTAGAGCTAAGAGCGACAGGTGTGCTCCTTCGCTGCACGGGCATGTTAGAAATCCATTCATTTCCCAACAGTGAAAGTCCAAAATGTGCTCTGAAAGAAGCGTGGGTTCTAACGTAAGTGGATGCCAAAGACCCAGCAGTCTGGCTGTTGGGAAGGGGGTATTCAGAGCCTGACCACGGCTGGGAGTGCTGAAGGGGTTCTACCACCGCTCTGACCTGTGGGGCGGCCCCATGTCAGACAGAGGCAGAGACATTTAGAATATATGCGGAAAGGCGATGCTTCTTTTCTTTCTTTACAGAACAAAAAGGGCGGCGGAAGAAGGAATTTTTCGCATCTGTTTCCGAGTCTGCAGTGGAACAAGGAAAGGCGCAGGTTTGGGTTGGCTGCCCACCAGCCGCCATGCACTGAGCGCCGTGGCCAGCCATGCAGCAGGTGTCGGGGTGAGGGACGCCTGGACACGGCGGCGGGACTGGGCCGAGTGCACCTGGAGAGGGTGCGGAAGACTCTGCCAGGGCATCAGTCGGTTTGCCCTGCTGGAAATGTGGCTAAGAGGTTCAAATAATCTTCTCAGGTTGACTACCCCGACATAGAATTTTGTGATTTCACTGCAATCAAGAAGTTTATGCCAACTTTACACAAACAAAACAGGAATCAAAGCAGGAGAGCGACCTGCCTACAGTGAGGTCTGCATGTGGCCCGCTGGATGTAATCTGTGAGTTAATCAAACAGGAAGCAAGTGTGCCCTGCTCCAATTACACAAGACGGGCTTCTCACGCAACATAAAACTTTCCCTTTCTCCCAGGACAACTAGTACTGATGTTTAAATACTGGTGAAACATAATGTTTTTAATTTCACACCTCACAGAGCACAGTTGACTGCTTCATAACGACGTAAACAAAAGTTAGGCTAAGCGCTGCAAACAAGTTGGGAGGGCAAAGATAGCTTCCCCTGCGGTCTACACTCCAGGTTTGCAGGTTTGCAAGGGAATATGTAACTAACTAACTGCTTGGCTAAGGCCACAGAAATGTGTTTTCTGGTGTTTTGGCTGCGGACGCCAGTCTTTTCTGACAAAGATGTGTTAACACTGGGTGCAACAAACTGAATCTCTTTCCTAAGATCAGTCAGGAAAATTCAAGTCTTACTTCTTCCTGCATTTCTTTTTGGTGGTGTCATAAGCACGGATGACTTCTTCCTGACTCACAGCTCCGTGTTCTTCTTGAGAAAAAGCATACCCATCTGAAAGTGAAGCACACAGGAGAAACTGGTTAACAGGAGAACTGGGGGAGCACACTAGGTTTAAATACGCTGCTTTTTTGGCAGCGTGCGGGCGAGTGGTGTGCGACACCTGGCCTCCTTAGCCTTGGATAGTTGGAGGCTTGAGATGAAGAAACCTGTGGCCATAGAGGGGCCGTGGCGGCCGTGTGCAGGCTGACTGGGGTCCCATGGTTCTCGCTGCTGATGCTGGGATGGGAACGGCTCTGAGGGTACGTTTCCTATTTCTAGGGGGCTGCGGCTGAGCTCAGGGTGGGAATCATACACAGTGGGTCACTGGTCCCCATCTCCACTTTCCCACTGCCAGTTAAGAGGAAATACTCCCGTCTGCCTGATGCCGCAGGAGAGCCGCTAATTTATGAAGCTGAAAACATGCCAGGGAAAACACATACAACACTAACAGTGCAAGCTGGCAAAATGCACGTGATGCCCGGGGCCTTCTTGTTTGTTTATTTATTTATTTATTTGAGACACAATATTGCTCCATTGCCCAGGCTGGAGTACAGCGGCGTGATCCTGGCTCACTGCAGCCTCCGCCTCCAGGGTTCAAGCAATTCTCCTGCTTCAGCCTCTTGAGTAGCTAGGGCTACAGGCATGCGCCACCATGCCCAGCTATTATTTTTTTTTTTTGTATTTTTAGTAGAGATGGGATTTCACCATGTTGGTCAGGCTGGTCTCGAACTCCTGACCTCAAGCAATCTGCCCACCTTGGCCTCCCAAGGTGCTGAGATTATAGGCGTGAGCCACCGCGCCCAGCCCTGTTTTTAAATCGAGACTGATCTGGACTGGTAATAAGTAATCAAAGTAGGGTTGTTTCCGTGTAAAGAAAGAAAAAGGTCACACAATAAAGTCAAAAGGAATTTAGTGATTGACTGGACCTGTCGTCACAGGAAGACTGGTTCTTACACAATCAGTTCATATACTACTAATAAAATAAATAGTAGCCAAGACTCATGAAATGCCATGTGTCTAAGACACTGTTCTATAACATAGAGCTCATTTAATCCTCCCAGAAACCCTATGAGATAGGTGATTATATTCCTCCCACTTCACAGATGGGAAAACTGAGGCACAGAGATATCTGTGACCTGCTCAAGGTCACAGGCCTCATGCGTGGCGGAGCTGGGAAGCAAACCCAGGATCCACACTCTACAGCCGAGAAACGGCTTTAGTGTTCACAAGCCCAGAGTGGGGCTTTGCTTCCAACTGGCCCTTCCCACAGAAAGACATGTATAAGGCCCGCTCTCCGTAGGCTAATCCTTGTGTGTCAGGGGTCTGGAAAAGCCCCACAGCTCAATTAGACATTCTGGCCAAAAGACAGCACAATCGAAACCCGACAATCTTGACTTCCATCCGTGCATGCTTACAACTTGTCAGGGGAGCTGTGAATTCACTGTCATACTCTTTAACAGGAGAAAAGAAGTCAGAAAGTGTGCCCATGTATCAGTTCCTGGACTGCCTGCTAATTTCCTCAGACATCTGGCTTAACAAGGAAATTTCTAGAGTATCAAGACGTACAGTCACAAGACAGAAGAGTCCTCGCGCGATGGAGAAGAGGAGGAGATTTTAAAAGAAGACATTCAGGCTGTTTTCTTACTCTGTGTGTTCCCATAACTGAGAGTCCCAGTCCAGGGCTGGCTTTCCGGCTCTTCCAGACGGCATGCCTTCCAGCCACTGCCTGAGAATGCCGAGGGCTCAGGGGGTTATCCGGGGGGGCAAGGGCTTGTCCGCAGAGGTGGCCTGAGAGTTGACTGAGGACATGGGCTGAGCAGCAGAGAGGAGGGCCCAGGCCAGTGAGGCCATGGGAGGAAGAGACAGTAGGTGGGAGAGAAGGTGATGCAAGCTGAGCCAGGCGAACAGAACAGAGAGGAATCCTCCACAGGGGGCTTTTGTCTACTTGCTCACCTCCATTTCTAGCAAAACAAAACCTACAACCCAAACATTCCCACCACGTGGTAGCCACAGTGAAGCAGCTCCCAGACCAGTGTGAGCCCCCAGATAGCTGGGACCAGGAGCAGGTGGGTCCCTGAGCCTGAAGGCAGCACCAGCCGGGAGGGGAGCTCCCTTGGAGGCGAACATGCTTGTTCCAGCCTTGGGTCCACACCTAGCGCACTTGAACTTCCTGATACTCAGGGCTTTAGAGCCTTCACGGGATCTGCTTCCAAGCACTGAAGAGCAAAGGCCACCCCTCCTGTTCTCCTAAGAGCTTTTGGATTTTCACCAAGTTGCTTAATCAGAAATCAGCTGGGACAAGGAAACCTCCGTTGCCCGGCTTTGGAGGAGCTGCCCCAGCCTCCCGCCTCCCTCTGGCACCGTGTGGCACACACACTCTCATCCCAAATCCTGTACAAGCAGGTCCTTGTGAAGCCTTTCTACTGCAATCCAAGAGGAGACGTCTTTCCTTGGGATGTTTCAAAGCAAAATCTAGCAAATAACACTGCCTCATCTGCTCCAGTAACAAGGTAAATAACACGGCCTCATCTGCTCCAGTAACGAGGCTATGTACTGTGGTCAACTTGGACAATTGCCATTCTCCACTTCTTTAATAAGGAACGTTTCTAGTACACCTCTGATGTCTTCCTGAGGGGGCCTGGCAGAACAGCAGCTGCAATGGCAGGGTCACCACCGGCTCCACAGCTGCTGCACCATCCCAAGGGCTGCTCCTCAGTCCTACTGAAGGGGTTCTGAGTAAGGAACGGTCACCCCAAAGAATTGGACATACTCTTTATAAACTCTTCTAGTGGCAGGCTGAGGACTACTGAGCTCTCCACCCTGAAGACGTTCTTCTCCACTTGCTTGTTTTTATCTTAGATTCTGGGGGCCCCAAGTGGCTGCAGCACGGGGTTGGGGTGGTGGCCAGGAAACAAAGGGTGGCTCTAGTCCTTGCTTGCTGCTACTTGTCCATGTGACTTTGGGCTCTTTAAGCTCCCTGGGTCTTGGTGTACTTTTCTGTAAATTAAATGGCTTGGACCAGGGAAGGCACAAGTTCTCTCCAGCTCCAGTCCTCTCTATGGGCTCCAGGACATGTTCATGGCCTGTCACACCCACGCTGCAGGATCCTCTCCCTCTGTCAGTACCAGTTCGCACTGCGCCCACATGGAGGCCTCCGCATCCATGCCAGAAAAGAAAGGGCTGGTGTTTGGTGTCAACAGTCTGTCCAAAAAGAACAATTAACTACGTATTATATCTCTTTTGGCCTGCTTTTTTCTCCTGGTTGTGGGGAGCTCACGGAGACATAAAAATAAATTTGGGAGTGTCCTTTTGGGAAAGGTATCTTAGCCTTTGGAATAGTCTACTTCCTGTTTAAATGGAAGGTGCAAAAGCTTTTTTCTTCTATTTATCTTGTTTTCCATAACATGCCTGTGTCTGCTGGAAACCCAACTCCGGGGGCTTCTTCAGCTCATAACTCTGTCACTTCTTCTGTGTGCATTAGTGCCGCAGCCACAAGGGCCTCCCACGGGATTGCAGCGGGTAATTCGGCCCCCCGGGGTGGGAAGGGTTTCAAGGTTTTCCTCTGAAGAGACAGGCAGAGAAGAGTTCCCCCTCCTGTTGTAAACCTCCCAGGGTAAGTGGAGCACCCCGAGGTCTGTGCTAAATGTCTCCCACTATCCTCCCTAGTTCCCATTGTTCGCACCCACCGCCACATTTCCAGCATGTTGTACGCTAAGACTTTCTTAACCTTAACCAAGAATGAAAGTGGAGTCTACAATTCAACAGTGAAAGGAGGATGGCCTGATACGTTTATCTTGGGAGAGGGAGTCCTCCCAGGTTCAGATAAAACATTTTCCTCTTAGAAAACAGGCCTGGTGGGAGTTAGAGCTGTCACAGGAGGAGTTTTACTGGAAAACCAGACACCATCACCCCTCAACCATCCCTGCCTGCCCAGCCTCCGTCCCACCTGAGGAAGATACAGACCTGCTCCCAGCTCTGCCTCCTGAACCTTTAACTGCCATTTGCATCCAAACAGGGAGCTCAGAGGAAGCCTCCAGGTCTTTGCATCCCCCACTTTCACTCATCCTTCAGGAAGTCCAAGCAGCCAGAAAGTCCTGATGGGGGCCTGGAGGGAGCTCTCATGGACCCAACTAACTGAACTTTCCCTGGCTGGCTTCCTAAAGCATCTGCTTTCTAAATAGCCACAGCCAGAATGGAGGATGGAATTGTGTAGGTGAAAGGAGGTGGGAAGATAGATGGATTTCTTAGCTGTTTTGTCTTCTCTGGGTAGAACATTTGGTAAAATCCATACAATCATGTCATTTTTTTTCATTATTTTGGAATAAAACTCCCCTTAAGTAGCATTCCTTTGAATCTGCGCTCTGATAGCATCTTAATGAAAATAGCAGTTTCCTGTCTGGAAAGATTCCTAATAGCCATAGAAATGAGAAGACCATGGGGACAATGAGGAAATCAGACTGTGTAGGAAATGCTGATTACAAATATTGTATGTTGGTGGCTCACAGGAACTAAAATACTACCAAGATTAGAGTTTTTCCTGCCAGTTTCCTGGACAGACCCAGGGGGAACATAAAAGGCTGAGATCTGCTATATGCCCGTCCTGCACCCCAGGACCAGCTCTGACCACCCGATGATCTTCTCTGGCTATTAGTGACAGAAATGTCCTAAGTTATCCATCAGGTTCTGGTACTAGTCACTGAGTGTTTAAAAAATATGGTGTGATTTTAGAAGCCTTCTTATTTCTTATATTTATTCAGTAGATTTTTTTTGGCCTTCCAAATATTGACTTAAGAAAAGCATTTAGTAGTTGTCTTAAGACATTTATGACTCTCCCATAAAAATTCTCATTTGGTCTTTGATCACAATATATATCTCGTGTATATTCTGTCTATGGTTATTTTGAAACATTCATCAGAGAGGCAACACGGCTCCACAGAACAGACCCTGGGAACCTGTATGTGTTTTCTCTGTGTCTGGCATACAGAAGGTGCTTTACACCTACTGTCATGAAGACTCACAAGGACTGTGTAAGATGTATATCATTAACATTCTTTTTCTTCCATAGGAGAAAATAAAAATTTAGAGAAATTAAGTTTCCCAAAATTATTCAGCTAATGACAGAAAAATAATACCCAACATTTATTGAACGCTATATTGCCTATACTGTTCTAGGTACTTTATCTTTATGATCTCATTTAATCCTCCTAATTGAAACTGACCCAATAGTCCCACAGACAGTTTTTTTTTTTTTTCTTTTTTTAACATAGAAATGACCCTTCTGGGCTTAAAGCTTGACACTTATATTTGTTTTATCTGAGTTCCTTCCTCGGTAAGGACCCCCAGCCCTCTCAAAAAGCAGCAAAGATCTGAAACTCACCCAATGATCTCATCCAGACAATGAGATGCTAAGCCCCTCATTAATCTTGATTGCTTCCTTACCCATCCTGATTCCTGTTTTCTTACACATTGCTAACATTTCTTCCCTGCTATATAAACCCCTAATTTTAGTCAGTCAGGGAGATGGATTTGAGACTAATCTGCCACCTCCTTGGCTATAGCACCAGATAAAGTCTTCTTCCTTGGCAATAACTGTTGTCTCAGTGATTGGCTTTCTGTGCAGCTGTGGGTGCACTGGACCTCTAGCGTCCAGTAAGTTCTCATATTACCCAACTTTACAGATGCAGAAGCAGACATTAAGTAAATTGCCCAAAGTCACAAAAAAGTAGGGGGGCAGGGACAGGAACCCAGGCAGCCCATCTCCAGAGGGCTGCCCTACAGTTAGCATTCCTGTCCCATCAAACCTCTTGACTTGACCTCTCTTTTGGGCCAGAGTCTGAGGCTGCAATCCAGACCTCATGGCATGCCACTGAGCAATGCTGGGCCAACCACTTTCTGACCCGAGCCTCTGCTTTGTCTCCTTGGGGTGGCATTAGCCACCTCCCAGGGCAGTGGAGCATTAAAGGACAGAAACATGTCAGTCCCCTTCTTCCCATACGATATTCCACATGGCAAAGTGAGGACAGGGAGTAGATCACTAAAAAGCAATGATATTCTATCTCCCTCCTTCTCTCTCCATTGAGAGAATCTGCCAATACCTGTTGACAGGCGGAGCTCAACTGAACACAGATCCTTCACTGCCTGTACTGTGTGAACAGTGATTCTTCACTTTCATAAACCTCTCTCTCCTTCTCTCCTTCCTTCCTTTCCTTCCTTCCTTCTTTCCTTCCTTCCTCCCTCCCTCCCTCCCTCCCTTCCTCTCTCTCTCTCTTTCAGATGGAGTTTCACTCTTGTTGCCCAGGCTGGAATGCAATGGCATGATCTTGGCTGGCCACAACCTCCGCTTCCTGGGTTCAAGTGATTCTCCTGCCTCAGCCTCCCAAGTAGCTGGGATTCCAGGCAGGGGCCCCCACGCCCGGCTAATTTTGTATTTTTAATAGAGATGAGGTTTCACCATGTTGGTCAGGCTGGTCTTGAACTCCTGACCTCAAGTGATTCACCCACCTCGGCCTCCCAAAGTGCTAGGATTACAGGCGTGAGCCACCGCATCCGACCCAACTCATCTCTTTCTGCCAGTTTCCCTCTAAACTCCTCGGGAAGGGAAAGGGAGGCAGGGAGTAGGTATGGGAGGAAAAGCTGGCATGTGCATGTGATGGGGGTGGAGAGGGGCTGGGGAAGGCCGCAGGACCCAGAGAGGCAGGGCTGGGTTGGCCTTGGCCCTGGGGAAGGTGGCCTGGATCTGCCTCAGCTGGGATCTGATGGCTGGATTGCTAAAAACAAGCCCACGAGCTCCCCCGCGCCGAGCTCCAAAGTCTGGGACAGGGGAGAGGGGATATTTCATAGCCTCCCACTCTCCTCTGGAATCCGGAGGTGAGGGCGGGGGTGGCAGGGGGACGTCAGCCTTAGACGTGGGGCAGCCTTCCTGGGAGAAGCATGATGTTCTTCCCCAATGATGGTCACTGTTTCAATCAATATGGCAATACTACACAAAACAGTTCATGTCGCTAGCTTTAGGCGCAACAGTTTAAAGGTCATACTGCTTCAACCTTAAAAAAGTCCTCTTGGGAGGCTGATGGAAGGATCATAAACACATCAGGATTTAAGGATTTTGTGGTCCCAGGGAATTACCTACACTCAGGCTGCACGTTCCTGGGGCCAAATACACATGTTGCAGTTCCACTTCCAAACGCGCGCCCCACCCGCAACCCCCATCAGCACCCACCCAGCCCCCCATCAGCCCCCGCCCTCCACCTACACCCACTCCCCATCACCCCCGCCCTCCACCAACACCCACTCCCCATCACCCCCGCCCTCCACCGACACCCACTCCCCATCACCCCAGCCCTCCACCGACACCCACTCCCCATCACCCCCGCCCTCCACCGACACCCACTCCCCATCACCCCCCCCTCCCCCCCCGCCACCGACACCCACTCCCCATCAGCCCCGCCCGCCGTACTCACGCGGGACGCCCTGCTGCAGGGAGCTGCCCCGGAACAGCGTCGGGGGCGTCTTCCGGCCCAGCCTCTTGATGAGGCGGTCGCGCTCGTTCACCCTGCAGATAAAGCAAGCGCGTCAGTCTCGACTCACCTGAACACTCGGGTTGTACAAGGAGACAGACAGAAGGGGGTGGGGTGAGGTGGGGATCACCTCCCCACGTCGGGTAAGGCTTGGTGCTTCACCAGCTGCCCGTGATTTCCAGCACCTGCCATCTGGGCGCCTCGCTGCTGGCTCCCTGTGGTGAAAAACGTGCCTGTGCCCGGTCCATACCCGCGGGACCCTGGGCTTTTCAGGCCACTTCTGCAAGGAGAGGCCTGTTTCCGGGTAAAGGGCTCAGCTGCTCACTCCTGCCTGCAGCCCCCTGCCTGCATGGGGTGGGAGCCCCGCGGGGTCCTCAGGACCCCAGCCACAGCCCAGTTTCGTTCTGCAGAACTTGATTATTTTGAACCCCGTTGAAAAGTCAAGGCGAGTTTTCCAAAACAGACGCCTAAGGAGCAGTCCCTGCCTTTCCTGAACCTGTTCGCTTCAAGGTTGCCACTGCTGTGAAGAAATGTGGAACTGTTCGGGAGCTTGGCTATTTCTATTCTAATTTTTAAAAAGCTGGGGTCTCACTGTGGTCCAGACTGGAGTGCAGTGGCACAATCACAGCTCACTGCAGCCTCGAACTCCCGGGCTCAAGCAATTCTCCCACCTCAGCCTCCTGAGTAGCTGGGACTCCAGGTGTGCGTTACCACACCTGGCTAATTGTAAACATTTTCTGTATAGACAGGGCCTCGCTTTGCTGCCCAAGCTGGTCTCAAACTCCTGGCTTTAAGTGATCCTCCCGCCTCAGCCTCCCAAAGTGCTAGGATTACAGGCGTGCGCCACCATGCCCAGTCTGTTTATTTCTATAAACCCAAAGGGACTGCTTGAAAACCGCCCAGGCAGGTCAAAGTGCTTTGATTTTTACTATCAGGCTGTCATTTCACTTGTCATTATGGGAGTTTGCCAGTGACCTAGAGGCATAATAGATTATGAGCTGAATGTCCCCTCTAAATTCACATGTTGAAGTCATTACCCCTAGTACCTCAGAATGGGACTGTATTTGGAAACAGGGCCTTTAAAGTGGTAATTAAGGTAAAATGAGGTCATCAGGGAGGGCCCTAATCCAGCATGGGTGCTGTCCTAATAAGAAGAGATGAGGACACAGGCACCCACAGAGGGAAGACCACGGAGCACACAGCTACATGTAAGCCAAGGAGAGCGCCTGCACAAGAAACCAATCTGTAGATAGCTCGAGTTTGGACTTCCAGCCTCCAGACTGTGACAAACTCAATTTCTGCTGTTGAAGCCACACAGCCTATGGCAGCCCAGGCAGACAAATACAGCCCCCATGGCGTTTGTGGGGATGTGAGGACATACAGACTTGTAGAAGAAGCTGCAGGTGCTGGAATCCCATGTACCTCCCTGCCTCGACTATAGGAGGCCCCTCCCATGACTGCAGACCCGCCTAGCTCCCCCAGGGCCATCGAAAGAGGAGGGGGGCCCTGGCTGTTCTTCACAGTTCTTTGAGCTGAAGTTCATTTTGAATTTCCAAGAGAGAGCATTTTTCTGAGTGCCTTGGTTGAAATAACAATGTTTAATTCATCACCAATTAAGGGTGAGCCTCAGCTAGCTAAGCTTGGCAAAACATCTCATGGCTGAGGAAGAAAAATACTCTCTCCCTTCTTTCACACTGGTCCTCCCTCCCCTCTCCTCTTTCTTCCATGGGCCAAGTTAATCTCACCGGGTCCGGCTGAGCAATTGCCCTGGATGGCACGGATGTGCAGACACAGGAGGAGCGAGCCCGGGGCACCTGTCCCTCTGTGTAGCTGCCATCACCGACTGTCCGCAGCTCCCTGTGCTGCCTGGTTTCAGAATGTGGCAGGTATAGAGAAGGACCTGTCCTCCCTGTCCAACACGTTCCCAGCACTGGCCACGACCCCTGCACAAAATAAAGGGGGCTCCTCCCCCTGCCTGGCCCCAAGGTAGCCTCACCAGCCAGGTCCCACATGGGGACATAATGGGCACCCGATACATCACTTCCTCCGAAGCTGAGGACCATGCAGGACTAGCTCTGCCCCCATACCCCGGACCACAGGGACGTGCCCCCTGAACCACGCTGGCCATCCCAGAAGCTCATGATGGGTCTTATGAGAATGTCACAGATCTTCAGGAATGGGAGGGGTCATTGAAATTACACATGTTGGTCTCTCACCAGGCAGGTGAGAAAACAGACTCAGCTGCGTCAAATAACTTGACAAAGGTCAGATGGGGCTTCGCTGGCAGGGCTCCTGTGCTGGCAGATGCTGCCTAGGGTGGGGAACGCTTTTCTCTCTCTCCTTTTTTTATGATGATTTTCTTTTCTTTTTGTTTTCTGAGACAGAGTCTTGCTGTGTTGCCCAGGCTGGGGTGCAGTGGCGCAATCTCGGCTCACTGCAAGCTCCGCCTATCAGGTTCAAGCGATTCTCCTGCCTCAGCCTCTCCAGTAGCTGGGATTACAGGCGCCCGCCACCACGCCTGGCTAATTTTTGCATTTTTAGTAGAGATGGCGTTTTGCCATGTTGGCCAGGCTGGTCTTGAACTCCTGACCTCAGGTGATCCACCCACCTCAGTCTCCCAAAGTGCTGAGATTACAGGCATGAGCCCCTGCGCTCAGCCTATAATGAAATATTATTTAAAAATGCGACATCTTGCTTCAGAGGAACCCACGCTGTGCCACAGCCCTTCCTCCACACACGGTGAGGGGTCCACAGCCAAGGAGGTACCTCCTCCCATGGCCCAGGCCTGCCGTCCACCACCTCAGTTATTTGGGACCCTAGAAGTCCCAGGCCTGCATCCAAGGCTAACTTGACTTCATCCTGAGCTCCATCCCCCTAAAAGTAGACCATGTAGCCAGTGTGCATGCCCCAGGCCTGTGGGGGTGGCCAAGGGGTGCTTTTTGCATGGGGGTGTGAACAGAACCTGGATGTGTGGGCTGGGATGTCTACCACACCATACGTGTGCAGATGCCCTCAGTGCAGGGCAGAGCTGGGGTTCTGAAGCAAAGACAGGGTGTCCAGGGAGTGTGCTCCTTCCCATGCTGCCTTGCTCTGGCTGAGGCCTTCAAATAAGCCAGGAATCAGGAAGCGCACCAGACTTTATGAAGGTGTCATCATGAAGGGACAGAATTCTGTGCTAGCTTGATTTATAACTTTCACATATTTATGCGTGGTTCAAGGTCTCCATTGGTACTGTTATACTGAGTCCTGCAAATGTCAGGAGCAGGCCTAACTATGATAATAACTACTTCAGATTTTAATAAAATAATAAAGTCTCAAATATAAGTTCCTTATACTCCCCATTCTTCTCCCTTCTATAAAAAAGAAAAAACTTTCCAGTCTACATTTTATACTGTTGCTTCATAGATACGTATGGGTAATTAATATCTAATTATATTTAAAAATATGTATAAATGGTGACATTTATTTTGTGCTTCCTGTTTATCATGTTTTTTGCTTTTTTTTTTTTTTTGGTTTAGAGGAATACTTTATTATTTATTTCAGTGGTCACCCTTACATTTCTAGCCTTCATATCTGACAAGGTCAAAAGTTAGAAAATAATTTAACCCCCTTCTTGAATAATAATGCAAACACTTCAGAACACACAACTCTGATTTTCCCATCTCTTGCTGTCTTCAGCACTGAAGCTTACTCAGGTTGCCATTTTTTGCAGGGAATCTGTCTTTTCCTTCTGGTTGCTTTTACAATAATTCCCTTTGTCTTTGATGGGCTATAGTTTCATGACAATATTTAGTATGACTGGTTATAGGTTGTTTTTTTTTTTTTTTTTTTTTTTTTTTTTTTGAGACAGAGTCTCGCTCTGTCGCCTGGGCTGGAGTGCAGTGGCCGGATCTCAGCTCACTGCAAGCTCCGCCCCCCGGGTTCATGCCATTCTCCTGCCTCAGCCTCCGGAGTAGCTGGGACTACAGGCGCCTGCCACCTTGCCTGGCTAGTTTTTTGTATTTTTTAGTAGAGACGGGGTTTCACCGTGTTAGCCAGGAATACGTTTGTTTTTATATCCTGTTCAGCTGCTCAGGTCTGGAAAGCTACAACAGCTTGAACGTTTGTGGACCTTCACTTACAGAAAACACTGAGATTCCTGCCTCCCCTCCATTCTCTATTTTACTTTCTCCTGGAGCTTCTATCTACAGTATCTCCATATCGATCTCATTCTATCTTCCACATCCCTAAATTGCTTCCATGTTTTTCATTCCCCTTCTCCCTTCAGCTTTATCTAAACTACCTTAAAATTTTCCAATATGTTTTAATTTAAATCACTGGACTTTTCATGTCTATATGTTTTATTTTTCTTCCAAATCCACCTGTTCTTACATACTACCCTTCTCTTGCTTTTTAATTTCTGTATCTTCTTTCATCACTATTTTATAGAATCTTTCAGACTTTCCTTGCAATTCCAGCTATTGGGAAGCTAATTTGCCTATCCTCAGTACAGAAGGACTTTCTCCTTCATTGTGGTTCATTTCCTGTGTGTGCTCTAGTTCTTCAGAATGAGTTTTCTTTTGCCTCTGCCAGGGCCATATGGGTTCCATCAATTTGCATATTAATATGGAAATGCTGTCTCTACTAAAAATACAAAACAATTAGCCAGGCGTGGTGGTGGGCACCTGTAGTCCCAGCTACTTGGGGGCTGAGGCAGGAGAATGGTGCGAACTCAGGAGGCGGAGCTTGCAGTGAGCCGACATGGTGCCACTGCACTCCAGCCTGGGCGAAAGAGCAAGACTCCATCTAAAAACAAACAAACAAACAAACAAACAAAAACTATAAAACACTGCTAAAAAATTAAAGACATCCCAAATAAATTGAAAAATACACTGTGTTCATGGATTAAAAGATGATGCTGTTAAGATAGCAATACTAATTGAAGTGTTTTTTACAGATTCAGTGTAACTCCTATCAAAATCCCAATTTTTTTTTTTTTTTTTTTTTTTTTTTTACAAAGACAGAAAAGCTGATCTTAAGATTCACATGGAATTATAAGGGACCCAAAATAACCAAAATAATCTTGAAAAAAGAACAAAGCTATAGAACTCACACATAGGTATGTGTGAGTTTCAAAACTTATTGCTAAACTACAGTAATTTATTCCAATTTGAAATAAATTTCAAAACTTATTGCTAAACTACAGTAATAAAAATAGCATGGCACTTACAAGTCAAGAGAATATAATTCAGAGTCCAGAAATAAACCCATACATCAATAGTCAATTAATTTTTGACAAGGATGTGAAGACCATTCAATAATAAAAGGATAATCTCTCCAGCAAATGGTGCTGGGACAACTGGATTTCTACGTGCTAAACAATGGAATTGGGCCCTTCCCACCACATACAAAATTAACTTAAAATGGATCAAAGATATAAATATATTTGAAACAAATGAAAATGGAAACACAGCATATCTAAACTTATGTGTTGCAGCAAAAGCAATCCTAAGAGGGGAACTTATAGAAATAAATGTCTATAGCAAAAGAGAAGAAAGGTTTCAAATAAACAACCTAATGTCACACTTTGAGGAACTACAAAAGGAAGAACAAACTAAGCCTAAAGTTTGCATAAGGAAGGAAACAATAAAGATCAGAGTGAAATAAATGAAACAGAGACTACAAAAACAATGGAAAATATCAGTGAAACTAAAAGTTGGTTTTTTTCAAAGATGAAATCTACAAACTCCTAGCTAGACTGACTAGGAAAAAAAGGGGAGACTCAAATAAAGTGAGAATTGAAAGTTGAGACACTATAACAGATAACCACAGAAATGTAAAGGGTCATTAGACATTACTACAAACAATCATATGGCAACAAATTGGATAATCTAGAAGATATGATAAGTTCCTAGACACTTACAACCTATCACAACTGACCAATAGCAAAGAAGGAGATTGGATCTCTAGTAAAAAATCTCCCATCAAAGAAAAGGCCAAGACCTGATGGCTGCTCTTCTGAATTCTACCAAACACATAAAGAACTAATACCAATTATCAAACTTTTCCAAAATACTGAAGTGGAAGGGATACTTCCAAACCGATTTTACAAAGTCAGCATTACCCTGATACCAAAGCCAGACAAGGACATCACAAGAAAAAAACTTACAGGTTAATATCCCTGATGACTATAGATACAAAAGTCCTCAACAAAATATTAGCAAACTGAACTCAACAACACATTGAAACTATCATTCACCATGGTCGTGTGGGATTTGTGCCTGGTTTAATATACACAAATATATAAACACACCACATTAACAAAATGAAATATAAAAACCATGTGATCATCTCAATAGATGCAGAAAAACCATTCGACACCTCTTCATGATAAAACTCAACAGATTAGGTATAGAGGGAATATATCTCAACACAATAAAGGATATATGACAAAACCCATAGCTAACGTCATATTCAATGGTGAAAAGTTGAAAGCTTTTCCTCTAAGATTAGAAACAAGACAAGGATGCCCACTCTTGCCAATTCTTTTCAACATAGAACTGAAAGTCCCAGCCAGAGCCATTAGGCAAGAGGGTAAAAAAAAGCATTCTGATAGGAAAGGAAAAAGCAAATTTATCTCTGTTTGTTGGTACACATAGTCTTATGTTTAGAAAATCCTAAAGACTCCACCAAAAAACTGTTTAGAACTAATAAATTTAGTAAGGTTGCAGGATACAAGATCAACATACAGAAATGGGTAGTGTTTTTATATATTAATAATGAACTATCCAAAAATGAAATTAAGAAAGCAATTCCATTTACAAGTGCAACAACAACACAAAATACTGATGTGTAAATTTAACCAAGGGGTAAAAGACCTGCATAGAGAAAACTACAAAACACTGATCAAAGAATTGAAGAAAATACAAGTAAATGGAATGCTATCCCGTGTTCATGAACTGTAAAACAACACTATTGTTAAAATAGTCATACTACACAAAGTGATCTACAGATTCAATGCAATCCCTATCAAAATGGCAATGTCATTTTTCACAGAAAGAGAAAAAAATCCTTAAGTTTATATGGAACCACAAAAGACCCTCAATAGCCAAAACCATCTTGAGCAGTAAGAAAAAGACTGAAGGCATCACACTCCCTGTATTCAAAATATGTTATAAAGCTATTGCAAATAAAATGGCATGGTACTGACATAAAAACAGACGCATTGACCAATGGAACAGGATAGAATGCCCAGAAATAAACCCATGCATTTATGGTCAATTGATTTTCAATAAAGGTGCTAATAACACACAATGAAGAAAAAGCAACATCTTTAATAAATGGTGTTGGAAAACTGGATATTCACATGCAGAAGAATGAAACTTGATCCTTATCTCACACCATATACAAAAACAACTCAAAATGAATTAAAGACTTATATATACAAATTGAAACTAAAACTACTGGAGGAAGATAGGGGAAAGATCTAAGACACTGGTCTGGACAGTAATTTTTTCAATATAACTCTGAAAGCACAGGCAGCAAAAGCAAAAACAGACAAATGGGATGACATCAAACAATAAAGCTTCTGCACAGCAGAGGAAACAATCAACAGAGTGAAGAGACAACCTACAGAGTGGGAAAAAATATTTGCAAGCTATACATCTGATAAGAGGTTAATATCCAAAATACACAAGGAACTCAAACAATATCAAGAAAACATAACTCAATTAAAAGAAGAACAAAGGACCTGAATAGACATTTCTTAAAAGAAGATATACAAATGACAAACAGGTATATGAAAAATGCTCAAACAACTAATCATCAGAGAGAGGCCAATTAAAATCACAATGAGTACTACCTCACATATGTTGGAACGGTTATTATTTCAAAAAAAAAAAAAAAAAAGAAAGCTAATAAGTATTGGTGAGAATGCAGAGAAAAAGGAACCCCTGTACACTATTGATGGGAAAATAAATTAGTATAGCTACTATGGAAAACAGTGGAAGTTCCTCCAAAAAATTAAAAATAGAACTATCATATGATCCAGCAATCTCACTTCTGGGTATATAATCCAAAGGAGTGGAAATCAGTACACTGAAGGGACATCTGTGCTCCTCTGCAGCATTATTCATAATAGCCATGATATGAAACTAACCTAGGCGTCCATCAATGAATGAGTGGATGAAGAAACTGTGGTGTGTATATAATGTGTATATATATATATACACACATACACACACACACACACAAACACAAATGGAATACTATTCAGCCTTAAAAAGGACATCCTGTTATTTCCTATAACATGGATAAACCAAGAGGACACTATGCTAAATGAAATAAGCCAGGCACAGTAAGACAAGTGCTGCATGATCTCATTTACATATGGAATCTTAAAAAGTTGAACTCATAGAAGTAGAAAGTACAATGATGGTTACCAGAGGCTGGGGTTGAGAGTGGAAGAGTGAAAGAATGGGAAACTGTTGGTCAAAGGGTACAAAATTTCAATTAGACAAAAGGAGTAAGTTTTTTTTTTTTATACTTTAAGTTCTAGGGTATATGTGCACAACGTGCAGGTTTGTTACATATGCACACATGTGCTGTGTTGGTTTGCTGCACGTATTAACTCGTCATTTACATTAGGTATTTCTCCTAATGCTATCCCTCCCCCATTCCCCCACCCCATGATAGGCCCTGGTGTGTGATGTTCCCCGCCCTGTGTCTAGGTGTTCTCACTGTTCAGTTCCCACTTATGAGTGAGAACATGCGGTGTTTGGTATTCTGTCCTTGCAATAGTTTGCTCAAAATGATGGTTTCCAGCTTCATCCATGTTGCTACAAAGGACATGAACGCATCAAAAGGATTAAGTTTTAAGATCTATTGCACAATAGGGTAACTATAGTCAATAATAATGTGTTATATACTTCAGAATAATTAAGAGTAAATTTCAAATGTCTCACCACAAAAAAATGGTAAGTTGGTGAAGTGATGACTGTGTTAATTAGCTTGATTTAATCATTTCACATTGTATAGCTGTATCAAAACATAACTTCGTACCCCAGAGGCATATAAATTATAATTTTTAAATTAATATTAATTAAAAGCATAGATATAAGAGCTAGAACAATATAAATCTTAGAGGAAAATACAGGGGTAAATCTTTATGACCTTGACTTTGGCAATGGCCAAATGCAAGTACCAAAATGCAAGTAACAAAATAAAGGACAGATAAATGGGACTTCATGAAAATTAAAAACTTTTGTGCATCAAAGGTCATTATCAAGGAAATGAAAAGCACAAAATGGGAGAAAATATTTGCAAATGATGTCTGATAAAGGTCTAGTATCCAGAATATATAAAGAACACCTACAACTCAAAAGCAAAAAGAGAAAAATAAACAACTTGATTAAAAAATGGGCAAAAGACTTGAATAGACCCTTATTCAAAGAAAATACACAATAGCCAACAAGCACATAAAGATAATCAGTATCATTAGGCATTAGGGAAATGCAAATCAAAACTACAATGAGATAGCACTTCACACATTACTAGGATGGCTATGAAAAAAATCCAAAAACCAAAATAACTCAGAAAATAAGTGTTGGAGAGGAGATGGAGAAACTGGAACTCTTGCATGTTATTTGGTGAGATGTAAAATGGTGCACTCACTGTTCCTTGGTAAGTTAGACACAGAATTATCTCATCACCCACCAATTCCACTCCTAAGAATATACCCAAATGAATGGAAAATGGACTCAGACAGATACCAGTACAATATCCATAGCTGCGTTATTCACAAAAATCAAAAGTAGAAATGACCCAAATTCCACCAACTGACAAATGTGTAAGCAAATGTGGTCTATGCATACAATGGAGAATTATTCAGCCATATAAAAAAGTATGGTATAGATACGCACTTCACAGAGATAAAGACTGAAAATATTATGTTAAGTGAAAAAGCCCAACCTCAAAGGCTGTGTATTATATGATTATATGAAATGTCCAAAATAGGCAAATATGTACAGACTGAAAACAGGCTAGTGGTTGCCAGGGGCTGTAGGGCAGGGAGGTGGGGAAAGGGAAGGGGGAAGGACTGCTTCACACATATGGGGTTCCCTTTTGGGGAGATGAAAATATTCTGGAACTAGACAGTGGCAATGGTTATACAACACTGTGAATCTACCAACTGCCACGTAATGGCACACTATAAAATAGTAAATCTTATGCTGTGTGCATTTTATCACAATTTTTTTGAGAAAGAAAGTTGAATAAAAAAAATAAAAAAAGGTGGATTGGGTCCCAAATCAAGGTCAGTTCCCTCCTATCACATGAGCTGTTGGTAATGATGCCATTTTTACAGTTTATTTCTCCCATGGTGGGGGGATATTGGCATTACTTAATTTTTTTTTTTTTTTTTGGCTCTGTACTGGCAGAAGCAGGTATGCTAGCTGGGAACTATTGCTATGAAAGGTGTTGTGTAGACATTAATTCACCAGAGATATGTGCAGTCTTGGTGCCTCCCCAGTAATGATGGTGAAACCCAAGCTCATACAAGTCCTTACAAAAAGGTTCTTTTTAGAAGCTGACAAATCCTACAGAAGGTGTTATGCTCCTGCCTTGCAAAATGATCAGTTTCAGGAAGAAGTGGAGAGCTGAGTTATGATGGAGAAAAATAAACTCGTGTCCACATTTCTGTTAGAAAGCTATTCCTGCAAAAATCACACATGCGTAACTGCCAAAGAGTGGGAGCGTGGAGAACACAGCAAATAACTCCAAATCTGAACTTTAGATCTTGTCAATAGCTACAGCTGATCGGAATCACAGCTGACACTACAACAAAGCCAAAAACAAGCAGGTAGTTTTAGAAACTTATTTTTCAATTAGCTGCTGGGCAGTCTGCAAAACACAGATGTGACGGGCCCTCAAGAAAAAAAGTTGGTCCCAGGTTCCCTGTCCTTCGGGGAAGGCCAACCATTGACCAATCCACCAGGCTGCTAACATTCTAACCTGTTTTAAAGGGAATGATATTTCATAGCCTCAATTGGCAACTTATTTGACTCATTATCATTAGGAAATGAAAACCTTTGGGGCTCAAGTGTATTCCAGACCTACCTAGGCCTTTGTTTTATCTGAAAATTTACCTCAGTTAAAGACACTTACGTAATGAAGGAAAATCACAAGAATAAAACAAAACAAAATCAGTTTTCCAGCCTAAAACTTCAATAAGAGTTATATTTATTTTATATACCACGGAACTAGGAGCCCTGCAGAAATTCCATTCTATTAGATGGTAGTACATGATTCCCCTTCCCCCTTTCGGCCAATCCATATGCGTCTTCTTTTTAAAAACATGACTTCTCGACCTCTCGTTAATTCAGCATTTGTGCTGCACCTACTGTGTGTGAGACCCAATGCTGGAAACAAGGTACCCAAGACACAGCCTCTGCGCTCATGAACTCACAGTCCTCCAGGTGACCTCACTGTGCAGACACTTATCATGCGATAAGGTGATGATGCCCTTACAGAGACTGTGCTAGGCTCAGGAGAGGTGACATGGAGGAGTGAAGAACTTGGAGAAGGGCGGGGAGAGAATCAGCACTGAAGCTGGGTCCGGAACAATGAATGGCTCTTTGCTGACCATCCAGATGCAAACACAGGAGGAGGAAAAGGTTTAGCTGGAACAACAATGAATCCAGTTTCAGATGTGGGGCCTGTGAGCACCTCTGAGGTGTTCAGAAGACAAGGGACCAGAGAGAGGCCAAAGCTCAGATGCCACTTTGGACTCAGCTTATAGAAACCTTGGAGAGCCGGCAGACTGAGAAGGAGCGCTGTGCATGGCAGTTCCTGGAAAACACCCACACACCATCTGTGTGTTCAACTAGAGGCTTCATTCAGCGGGAACCAAGTCTTACACTTTTTGTACGTTTTTCAAAGTACCTATCCTGGGCTGAAAACAGAGGACATGGTTCAATATGTAAAATTGCATTTGGGCTTTGTATTCACTGATTCGTGGTGTGACTCTCTTCTTATGTTGTGTCTCCACAACTCAATCCTTCATCATTTGTCTCTTTGTCTGTCCATAATGCCCAGCATTGAGCTCAGAACACACTAAGTTTTCCAATAGTGGCCAAGATAAATTCCTCTGTATTATTCTTTTAAAATGCCAGAATATGGACGTTGTCCCTATTCTCTTCCAGAGAGACAAGCCCTCTCCAAACTCAGGAAGATACTGTGAGCAGTGTTTGTGGATTTATGGAGATGAAACACTGTAATTTTTTTTAAGAATTCAGGTTACATGGAACAGTTTGGGGGATATTCTGGCTGAAGACACCATAGGGTTCAAGGTTAACTAACCCTACTACAAATTCCGTTCCAAAAATAAACAGCAGGTTCCTCCAGTCCTCCCTGGACCCAACTTTCCTCTAATAATAAAAATGGGGCACTGGAGAGAAGAGAGGCTTATAGCAGCACAGTGCTTGATTTCCTCTGTCCCGGACAAGGTTTTGCTAGTGGAGGCAGGGGACGATTCTGGATGTCCACAGGTATGAATAAAAGAGCCTAGCAAATGCCTTTTCTCTCCAGACAGAGGAACAGGAAAGGGGCAGCCTAGCAAGACAGAAAACGTTTAGGCCTGAACTACTCACCTGCAGCCAGATACCCCAGAGAACAGGGCGGCCCCTCCCACCCATGCCAGCGAAGACCTAGTGGTGATCTTAGACTTCTTCCCTCAGGAGACTGTTACGAGGCTCTCCAACACCCGTATGGGAGGTGACAAAGAAGACCAAGGAGGGAGCCTGGACTTTCATCCCAGTCAGCCAGTGAGGCCCCCTCCCCGCTGGGGTGTCAGCAGGGATCACTTTGGATGACTAGACTTCCATCCCCAACCCAGTGAAATGCGAAGACATCCTTTTCCCTCTTCACTGGGTGATGTCAGAAAAGGTCTCATGCAGAATCAGGACCCCTGCACCTGGAGAGCAGGGGCTGCCATCCCTACCCTGAACACATAAACAGAGGCCATTAGTGAATCTGGATTACCTCTACCTGGCAGGAGCCAGGCTGCCATGAAATCCAGAGTCCATCGCAGAATAGCCAAAATGTCCAGGTTTCATTTGAAAATCACTTATTTTACCATAAACCAGGAAGATCTCAAACAGGGAGAAAAATAAAAATGATCAATAGATGCTAACACCAAGATGTCAGAAACAGTGGAATTGTCTGACAAAGATTTTAAAGTAGTCATGGTAAAAATGCTTCAATAAGTAATTATCAACACACTTAAACAAAAAAAATAGAAAGCCACAGCAAAGAAATATAAGACATGAAGAACAAATGTAAAATTTTAGAATGGAAAAATATAACAACTGTAATAAAAACCTTAGTGGATGGGCTCAACAGCAGAATGCATGGGACAGAGGAAATAGTTAGTGAACTGAAAAACAGAACAGTAGAAATTACCCAGTCTGAGTAGTAGAGACAAAATAGACTACGAAAATTAACAGAGCCTCGGGAGCCTGTAAGAATATAATAGAAGATCTAACATTCATGTCTTCATAGTCTCAGAAAAAGAGGAGAAATAAGGCAGGACTAAAAAAGCAGTAGAAATAACGGCTGAAAATGTCTCAATTTTGATGAACAATATAAACTTACAGAGCAAACTCTAAAGGTGATAAACCCAAAGAAATCCACACCAAGGCAGACTTTAATTACACCGCCAAAAACTAACAACAAAGATTCTGAATGCAGCCAAAGAGAAATAACACCAACAGAGGAAAACCACATAGGCTGACAGTGGATTTCTCATCAGAAACCATGGAGGCTAGAGCAAGTGGCACGGCATTTTTCAGGTGCTGAAAGAACAGAACTGTCAACCCAGTGAAAATATCTTTCAGGAATGAAAAGAAATCTCTCGAATGGAAGGAAAACTAAGAAAATTTGTCACCACCAGAACTGTCTTACAAGAATAGCTAAATAAAGTTCTGTCAGGCGGGGCACGGTGGCTCATACCTGTAATCCCAGCATTTTGGGAGGCCAAGGCAGGAGGATCACTTGAGGTCAGGAGTTCAAGAACAGCCTGGCCAACATGGTGAAACCCTGTCTCTACTAAAAATACAAAGATTGGCTGGGCACGGTGGCTCACACCTGTAATCCCAGCACTTTGGGAGGCTGAGGCAGGTGGATCACCTGAGGTCAGGAGTTCGAGACCAGCCTGGCCAACGTGGAGAAACCTTGTCTTTACTAAAAATACAAAAAATAGCCAGGCATGTTGGCAGGTGCCTGTAATCTCAGCTACTTGGGAGGCTGAGGCAGAAGAAATGCTTGAACCCAGGAGGTGGAGGCTACAGTGAGCCAAGATCACGCCACTGCACTCCAGCCTGGACGACAGAGTGAGACTCTGTCTCAAAAAAAAATTAGCCGGGCATGGTGGTGTACACCTGTAATACCAGCTACTTAGGAGGCTGAGGCAGGAGAATTGCTTGAACCCCAGAACACAGAGGTTGCAGTGAGCCGAGATCACACCACCACACTCTAGCCTGGGCAACAGAGTTAAGATTCCATCTCAAAAAATAAAAAATAATAATAAAGAAAGTTCTAGAAACAAAAAGGAAATGATAAAAGAAGAAATCTTGGAACATAAAAAAGAAAGAATACAGTAAGCAAAAATATGGGTAAATACAAGAAGCTTTTCTTTTGCTCTTGATTTCTCCAAATTATGCTTGATGAGTTAAAGCAAAAATTATACATTGTCTGATATGGTTTTAAATGTATGTAGAGCTGGGTGTGATGGCTCACACCTGTAATCCCAGCACTTCAGGAGGCCAAGGTGGGCAGATTTCTTGAGTCCAGAAGTTCAGGATCAGCCTGGGCAACATGGTGAGACTTTGTCTCTATAAATTTTTTTACAAAAATTAGCCAGGTGTGTGGTATGTACCTGTAGTTCCAGCTGCTCAGATGGCTGAGGTGTGAGGATAGCAATTCTCCCACCTGAGAGCCTGAGAGGTTGAGGCTGCAGTGGGCCATGATCCCACCACTGCACTCCAGCCTGGGCAACAGCCTATCTCATAAAATAATATAAAATAAAATAAATGTGTGTAAAGAAAATACTTAAGATAATAATATTATAAATGGGAGTGGGGAATAGAGATATAAAAAGAGGCAATGTTTCTGTACTTCACTCAAATTGGTAAAATGACTGTGATAAGAGATATATATACATATATGTAATGGCAACCAGTAAAAAAACCTAGAGTAAAAGATGGACTCAAAACAGATAAATCAAAATGGAATTCTAAAAAATGTCTGCATAATCCACAAGAAGACAGGAAAAAGAAAACAGAGAAATGAAAAACAGAACAAACAGAAAAAAAAGATAAAATGGCAGACTTATGCCCCAATATATGAGCAATAAATTAAATATAAATGGTATAAATATGCCAATTAAAAGATACAGAATGACATAGTGAATTTAAAAACATGAGCTGATTACATACTGTCTTTTAGAAACTCGCTTCAAATATGATATAGGCAGATAGAAAATGATGGAAAAGATACATCATGCAAACATTAATCAAAATAAAGCCTAAGTAACTATATTAATATTAGATAAAGTAGTCTTTAGAGCAAAGTAATTTACTGGAGAAAATGAAGAACATCATGTAATGACAAAAGGATCAATCCATTCAGAATACATAGCAATCCTAAATGTCTATGCACCAAGTAACAGGGCTGCAAAATATGTGAAGCTAAAACTGATAGAACTGAAAGAAGAAATAGGCAAATTCACAATTATAGTTGAATTTTTCAATATCCCTCGTTCAACAATGGGTAGCACAAACTGAAAATCATCAATAAAATTTAAAGAACTGCCGAACACCATCAACCAACAGGATATATTCACGGCACACTCTACCTAATAACAACAGAATGCACATTCTTTCCATGTGCACATGGAATATATAACAAGAAATAGAATATTCTGGGCCATCAAACAAACTTCAACACACTTAAAAGTTATACACAATACATGTTACAAACACAATGGAATCAAACTAGAAATAAAAAAGGTAACAGAAAAATCTTCAAACACTTGGAAATTAATAACACACTTCCAAATAATAAGGGATAAAGAAAAAGCCTTAAGACAAATATAAAAATTACTGAACTAAATGAAAAAGAAAATACACTAAAATTTGTGTACACAGTTAAAACAGTGCTGAGACGGAAATTCACAGCAGTTCATCTATATATTAAAAAAATAAAAAAATTCCAGGTTCTCACATGAAGAAACTAGAAAAGAAGAGCAAAATAAACCCAAAGCAAGCAGAAGGAAGGAAATCAAAGAATAAAAATTGATGGGTTAAAAACAGAGAAACAATAAAAAAGTCAATAAAGAGCTTATTTGAAAAGAACAATAAAATTAACAAACCTCTAGCAATACTTACAAAGAAAAAAAAAGAGAAGACACACATTACCAATATTAGGAATTAAGTGAGATATTACTCAGACCTTGCAGATATCAAAAAGATAACTGTGGGATACTAGAAACAATTCTACACATATATTTGACAAACCAGATGAAATGGACCAATTCCTCGAAAAACAAGACTACCAAAAATCACACAATTTGAAATAATTGTAATAGCTCTCTAAATATTAAGGAAATTGAATTTATATGGCCTCACTGGAGAATTTTACCAAAAGTTTAAAGACTTACCACCAGTTCTACATAATCTCTTCCAGAAAACAGAAAAGGAAAGGGCACTTCCCAATTTATTTATGAAGCCATGGTTATACCATACCAGTCCATACAAAGACATTACAAAAAAAGAAAGCCCCAGTCCAATGTACCTTACAAACATAGATGCAAAAAACCTGACATTAGTAAGTGCAATTCATAAACATATAACAAGAATTACACAACACAACCAAGTGGAGATTACAGAGATACAAGGATGGTTCACTATTCAGAAATCAATGTAATCTACCATGTTAACAGGCTAATGAGGAAAAAAAAAAAACCACAATCCTATCAGTTCATGAAGATAAAGCATTTTACAAAATTCAACACCCATTCATGAGTTAAAAATAGACAAAAAATCTCTTAGCAAATTAAGAAAATAACTCCCCCAACTTGACAAAGAGCATCTACAAAAAAACCTGCAGCCAGCACCACACTTTATGATAGAAAGTTAAATGCTTTCTCCCAAATACTGGGAACAAGGCAAGGATGACCATTTTCACCACTTTTATTCAACACAGTGCTAGAAGTTCTAGCTAGTGCAATAACACAGGAAAAGGAAATAAAAAATACAGGGACCAGAAAGGAAGTAATAAAATTGTAGCTATTTGCAGATGACATGATTGTCTGGAAAATCCCAAGAAATACATATATATGCACACATAAATATGTATATATATTTCTGTATGGACATATGCATACATAAATATGTATATACATTTCTGTATGGATATAAAACTCCTAGTACTAATAAGTTAGTTCATCAAAGTTACATGATGTAAGATCAACATACAAAAATCAGTTGTATTTCTTTTTTTTTTTTTTTTTTTTTGAGACGGAGTCTTTGCTCTGTCACCCAGGCTGGGGTGCCGTGGCGCGAACTCGGCTCACTACAAGCTCCACCTCCTGGGTTTACGCCATTCTCCAACCTCAGCCTCCCGAGTAGCTGGGACTACAGGCGCCCGCCACCTCGCCCGGCTAGTTTTTTTTGTACTTTTAGTAGAGACGGGGTTTCACCGTGTTAGCCAGGATGGTCTCGATCTCCTGACCTTGTGATCCGCCCGTCTCGGCCTCCCAAAGTGCTGGGATTACAGGTGTGAGCCACCGCGCCCGGCCCAATCAGTTGTATTTCTATGTATTATCAATGAACACACAGATCCTAAAAATTTAAAATACAATGCAATTTGTGATTGTTCAAAAATATATGAAATACTGAGGCATAAACAGAGCACAATACGAAATTTGTGTGCTAAAAGCTACACAATGCTGATGAAAGAAATTAAAGAAAATCTAAACAAATGGAGAGACTTGCCATTTTCATGGATTGGAAAACACAGCATAGTAAAGATGTTAATTCTCCCCAAACTGATATACAGATTTAAAGCAATTCCTGTCAAAATCTCAACCATTTTTTGTAGTTACAGATAAGACTATTCCAAAAAGTATATATGGAAAGGTAAAAGAACAATTGTTAAAATTTTGGAAAAGAAGAATGAAATGGAAGAAATCAGTGTATCTGACTTCAAGACTTATGATATAGTTACAATAAGCAAGACAGCGTGCCATCCAAATAAACAGATGAATAGAATAGAAGACAGAACCCAGAAACAGACCCACATAAACATACCCATCTGATTTTTGATGAAGGTGCAAAAGCAATTCAGTGGAAGAAAGCCTTTTTGACAAATGGTGCTGGAGCAACTATATATGCACAGAAAAAAAAGAACATTGATCTAAGCCTCATACCTTACACAAAAATTAACTCAACATACATACTTGAAAGTAAAATATAAAACTATACAACTTTTAGGAAAAAAAGTAGGAGAGTATCTTTGAAATCTAGGGTTAAGCAGAGTTCTCTTAGACTTGACACCAAAAACATAATTCACAAAGAAAAACTGATATTTGGACTTCACTAAAATTAACTTTTCTTCTATGAAAGACCCTATTACGAAGCTGAAAGAACAAGGTACAGAATGGGAGAAAATATTTGTAAGCCATATGTCTCACAAAGAACTAATATCTAGAATATATAAATAACTCTCAAAACTCAATATAAAACAAAACAAAACAAAGAATCCAATTAGAAAATGGTCAAAAGCCATGAAAAGATGTTTCACCAGAGAGACTATAGTTGGCAAATAAACACATGAAAAGATGTTCAACATCATTAACCATTAGGAAAATGCAGACTAAAACCACAAAGAGAGATCACTAAACAGCAATCCCAATGGCTAAAATTTAAAAAAAAAAAAAAAAAAAAAGACAGCACTGAATGGCTGGCAAGGACATAGAAAAACTAGATCACTCATGCATCATGATGAAAATATAAAATGGTATGCCCACTCTGAATAACAGCTTGGCAGTTTGTTTAAAAACCAAACATACCACAGCCTTGTGAAAACACTAAAAACCACTGAATTATACACTTTAAAATGGTGAAGTTTATGTGTTTGAATTATGTCTCTCACACACACAAGTCAGGTAACCCTCCACTAATGTGCAGCCCAAACTGTCAACCCACAGAATCATGAGCTAAATACATGGTTGTTATTGAAAAAAAAAAAAAAAAAAACAAACTAAAACTAAAACTAAATATGAATCTACTATAAACCCAGCTATTGTACTCCTGGACATTTATCCAAGAAAAATTAAGACTTAATATTGACATAAAAGCCAGTAAACAAATGTTTGTACTAGTTTTATTTATAAGAGCAAAAACTGGAAATCCAGATCTCCTTCAACGGGTGAATGGTTAAGCAAAGTGTGGTACATGTGTGAGGTGGAATATTACTCAGCAGTAAACAGGAAGAAACTACGGACACATACAACAACCTGGATGAAACGCCAGAGAATTATGCTGAGAGAAAATGTCACTAACAAAAGGTTCCACGTTATACGATTCCACGTATATGCCATTCTTGAAATGACAAAAATCACAGAAATGGAGAACAGATCAATGGTTGCCAGGAGTTAAGGAGTGAGTAGAAAGTAGGGGTAGCTGTAAAAGCACAATGGTAGGGTGGGGGGGAAGCGGTTCTTGTGGTGATGGGTGTTTTGTGTTGACCGTGTCAATGTCAGTTTCCCGGTTGTGACACTATAGTTTTGTAAGATGTTACCATTAAAGAAACTGAGTCAAGGGTACATGTGAGCTTTCTATTATTTTTTACAACTGCCTATGAAGCCACAATTATCTCCAAATAAAAGGTTTAAATAAAAAAAGCCAGTCTGTCTCTTCCCTTCTATTCCCTTTTATTTCATGTGTTTCTGCAGTTATCCCTTTGTGAGCAGCACAGAGCAATGCTATCTCGCCAAGCTTCCTTGAAAGTGGGTGGGGAGACTTCCTCCAGCATCTCCTGCAGGCACACTAGCCGAGGGAGAGGCTGTCCACTGCAGGCAGAGCCATTCTGACCTCATTAGCTGAGCAGGCAAAGAATTTGAATGACAGCCCTGGCACATATGGAAACCATTACCTCATTCCACGACTTGCAAGGCTGAGCTCCGTGGTCCTGTCGGCAAGCCTATGAAAAGGTCAGGTTGGAGTCACGGGGCTGCTAGGAACAGATAAATTAGCAGGGCACCTGGCTGACCTGGAGAGGCCCCAAGCGAAATGCCGTGCCACGGGTTGAAAAGGCCTGGGTGTCACAAACCAAGTGAAGGATAGTCTAGGCTCTGTGCATTTACAAATAGGGGCATTTGGGAAATGGAGAAAACATACTATAGCAGGGAAGCACTGAGTTAACCACAAAGATGCAGCTTTATAAGCAGAAAGTTCTGTTAAAATTCTACATCCACAAACAGGACCATGCTGCTTACCTACTCAGAATCATACAGTAAACGCAAGGACGCTGGCTTCCTCCCGATGCTATTTCCTACTGTGCTTCCCTCCCTCCCTCTGCTCCAGCCAAATGGCCGTCCTCGCAAGTTCCCGGATCACTCCGGTTTCCCGCCTCAGGGCCTTTGCATATGCTTTCCCTCAGCCTGGGATGTTCTTCCCATGGACAAGTCTCTCCCCCTCAGTTCACTCGGACCAGACTCCCCCGACCAGCTTCCCAGAAACCCTCCCCTCATCACCGTCTGCACCCACATCTAGCTTGGCTTTTCCGTGTCATACTTTTCACGACATCGTTTGTGTGTACTGTCTGTGTTCCTCACTAGAATGTAAGTTCTATGAGGGCAGGAATTTTGCCTTTTTTTTTTTTTTTTTTTAACAGTTATATGCTTGGCACCCAAAACAGTGCCTGGTACACAGTGGATGCTCAAAAACTATTTGTTGAAGGACTGAAGCAGCAAAGAGATGAAAGAGTCAACACAGACTGGGCCAAAGTACAAAAGCGAAGACAAAGATGGAAATGGCAGGGCCACAAGGCCTTTCTCCTGCCAGAGGCTCCTGGGAGCACCTCCCTGAAACCATGTCTGAGATTCTGCTTCTTCCTGGAACGGGAAGGGAGGCGCTGGCCTGCTGACCCTCTAAAACCCGCTCTAAGGGAGCTGCTTTGTTAACAACACCATCTCCAGGGCCAAAGGATAACCAAGGCTACATCCTAACTTTGCCAAAGAGCAGTGGACACTTTGCAGACAGAGGCACAATGTGGCTGAGACTTACTGTCCTGTTGAGTGGAAATCGTGACTTCAGCCAAAGTTCACCCTTCCGTGAAGCATGAGAACAACGGCCGCATTTAAGGAACAAGTAGGTGGAAGTGAGGAGGAAGGAAAGCAATGGAGGGTGGGAAGGATCCTTATAAAAAGGTAAATACAGATCATCTTTAAAGCGTCTGGTCGTCACTGAAAAGAAACAGAGGAGAGAATGAGCATAAGGTGCTAGAAAAGAAAGAAAAGGAAATGTCGGCCAGGTATTAAGGAGAGTTTCTGAAGAAAGCCTTTGGGCTGGAATATAATTTCCCAAGGTTGATAGCTTTATTATGTACAACACTGAAAATTAAATGTGACTGGACAAAGCACCTAATATGTCAAGACATGGAGTAGAGACCTAATAATACGTTTTAATCAACTAATTATTTGAAAGTGAATTTATCCTTGTATGAAAAATAAAACAAATGTGCTCACTGGAGCTTAAAAAGATTTGCATCGAGTTTGAATTATTGGTATCTCTCACGTGACTGTGACGCACTTTTAAAACTGCAAACGTTCTGGGCTCATAGGCTGCAAATTAATTGCAATAAAAATAACCTTCCCCATACTTGTCTCTCCTCTTTTCCTAACACTTTCTTCAACGCATACAGGGTCTAGGTCTGGGCAATAAACATCCAACTTTACAAATTCAAATAAGCATCCAAACAAACAGAAAAATTCAAAGCTGGCTACAAGGACTCCCCGACTGAATTGTTGGAGTAATTAAACAAAGATGAGCTTCGCCACCGATTAACCTCCTAAACACTAATTAAAGATAATGAGGGTTCAAGGTGCTTGGCACAGGCTGACCTCCATGTCCTGCCACAGTTCACAAACAGGCTGACGGCCCATGCAAGACTCACAAAGAGGAAAAGAATAAAGTGGATGCAGGTGCCTGCTTCATGCTGTCTCCCTGGGAAAACACACTGCCCAATCAGTGGACAACACAGTAACTCCCTCCGTAAGAACTGCAAATAGAACAGTCTCCAGATCTCGCCTAGGGTATTTGTTTCTTGGACTTCAGACCATGGGTGAGTCACTCAAAGTTCAGCCCAGCCCATGGAGAGAGCCAGAGGACATGGAGAAATTATTTTTTAACTATAGCTCTTTATTCCTTTCTTGAGCTACTTGGAGTCCTTTTGGAAATAAGGTGGGGTGTGGGTAAATAAGCTGTCACGAAGGGGTGAATGAATTAGCAGTCCTGGGCACTTTGGAGTCTAGCCCTGCCACAGCAAACGGGTGGAAGTATTTTCCTATCATCCTTCTCCCACCTCATCCCACATGGAGGGAGGCAGTATTACCAGTGAAGTCCTGGGTAGATGCAGAAAAGGCCATAGAAAAAAAGTCATGTGTGTGCAGCGGAGCTCCCCTCCCTTTTCCAGTGCGTGTATTTTAACTGGCATGTGGCATGGGATCTAGACTTTCCCACATGTCATCATTATGGTATTGTAGGTTGGAGGCTGAGCTGGATGCATGAGAAAGCATATGGCTGCCATCCTCATTACTAGAGAGTTGAGGCCTTTCACCATCTGCCTGTGCAGGTGCTGGTGCCCAGTGTCTCCACACTCACAGCGAAGACGCCATCTGAGCCACGTGATGCCACAGGACCAGGCGGGGACCCCAGCGGCTGAGGCTGACATGCATATGCTTAGCTGGACCGGGACATACAAGTGTTTCTGGCAGACCCTTCTCAGTCGCCAACCTGTGACAAGTCTCCATGAACTGGCTGAGCTGCTTTGTAGCTGGAGCTACAATTTCATTTTCTGTAATCCTGTATAGATACTTATGACTTTGTTTCTTCTGGTCAAGCAGTTGGGCTAAATATATGAAAACATCTCTTGAAAAATCCTGCATCATCCAAAATAAATAAACTATCCCATAGTCTTTAGCCAAAGGTGAATGTGACTAATGGATTTGCAAGTCAGTCACACAAAGAAAGCCAAAGGTGCAGCCATTTTTCAAGGGAGGCCACACCTGGGGAAAAGTTCTTTTGTGGAACAAACGGGACCCATTCCACGGTGCCTTTTTTATTTTTAGTTGTGTTACTGTTGAGATTTAAGGTAAATGGAAAGGAAAATTAGCATTCGGTTATCTGGTGCTGTGTGAAGGCTGTCCAGATCAAGACCCAGGCCTATCATCTGTGTTGCTGTGGGCTAAGAAACATGACCCCACCCGTGCGTGGCTGGTGGCTACAGATGGTCTTGGCAACATCTTGGATCCTCTCTGGGCCTTGTGTTTAAAGAGGAGGCTTCATGGTGGTGATGGGGAGTGAGGCAACGGCATGCTGACTTGGCCAGTGTCTTTCTTCATTGCTTCAGTGCAGGGTTTACTTAAAACTGATCAGCACATAGACAATGCTAAAGGGTCCTTCACAGGTCAAGAGCCTTTCCTTCTTCCAGGCAGAACAGCTGCTAAACCTGCCCAGTACTTCTGGCAAACCCTTTCTTTTAAAACCGCAACATGAGATGACTGGCGGCATTGCTGCTTGTGGGTATGTTCCAGTTGGGAGAACAGCTGTTATTGGAAAACTTCGCCTGGGCTCCACGAAGTGAGGCTGTCCCGACAGGTCTGGCTAAATTACCTTTCTCTTGGTACCTCGCCGTCTATGAAAAGATGGACGGTAACCAACGATGGGAGGATGATGTGAAAGACATGGTAAAATATAACAACATCCGGGGCGCAGGAGCTGGAAGCCACATTTCCCTGTCCTTTCTCAATGGAAAAAAAAAAAATTGGGGCTATGAGTTTTTTAAAGAATGAGCTGAATGTTTAAAATCAATTATTTACAAATTATTACTTGGCCTGTCTCTAGATCATCTGTAAAAATTATGAAGTAAAAGCTTAAAACCGCAATTTATCTCCAGTGTCTGATGACTGCAGTTCCTCCTGAATGGATAAACAGTACCGGAGAATGCTGAAATCTAGGAATGAGGTGCACCTCTGCCTCTGGGAAGCAATGCTTTTCTAAGGTAAATAATGGTCCTTATTCTTTACAGTCTTGGTAGGAATGTAAAATGGTGTAGCCATTATGGAAAACAGTATGGAGATTCCTCAAAAAATTCAAAAATACAGAATGGTCATATGACCCAGCAATCCCAATACTGGGTATATACATCCAGAGGAGATAACATCAGCATGTTGAAGGGACATCTGCATTGCCATGTTCACTGCAGCATCATTTACAACAACCAAGATACGGAATCAACCTATGTGTCCATCAACGGAGGAATGGATAAAGAAAATGTGGTACAAATCCACAATGGAATACTATTCAGCTATAAAACACGAAATCTTGCCATTGGTGACAACAAGGACGAACCTGGAAGACATTACATTAGGCCAAATAAGCCAGGCACAGAAAGACAAACACTGCAAGATCTGATTTGTATGTGAATCTATAAAAAGTCAAACTCAGAAACAAAGAGGAGAAGGGTGGTTACCAGGGGTTGAGAGGTGAGAAAAATAGTAAGAAGTTGGCCAAAGGTATAACCTTTCAGTTTTAAGATTGTTATGCCCAGACCGTTTATTCCCCGAAGAAGACCACCAGAGTCCAGAGTCAAAGCTAAGCAGCAAGGATCTTTATTACAGGTTCGAACCTGGAACTTTCCCTCGCTCGTGAAACGAGACGGGCAGGAGAGCTCCCCCACTGAGCTCCGAGCAGTGTTATATAGTCTAAGAAAAGTGGGCATAGAGTTATTACACAAATCAGATATATGATTGGCTAGTGTTTGAACAAGGCGATTTGGCTAACTATGATTGGTTCCCGCCATTTCTGATATTTTGGTTCAAACTTTGAGGCGGGAGAGCAGGTTTATGGCAGCAAGAGTTTATCTTACTTAAACACGTCTTGTGACCTTGCCTCAGAACTTACAAAATCTCTGGTATGTGCAAAACAAAATCTCTGGTACGTGCAGAAAACCAGGTACTCACAGAACTTACAAAATCTCTGGTATGTGCAAAGATTAGAGAGCAGAACAAGGGTGTAGCGGGTGGGGGGCGGGTACACATCTATCTTTGTGTCCTTTCAAGATGAGTAAGTTCTGGAGAGCTAATGTACAGCACGGTGATTATAGTTAATAACAATGTATTGGTATACTTGAAATGTGCTGTGAGTAGATCTTAAGTGTTCTCTCCACACACGTGAGGGTAACTGTGAAGTGATGGATAAGTTATTTAGCTTGGTCGTGGCAATCATTTCCCAACGTACACATATATCAAACCATCTGTTGTACACCTCGAATATATACAATTTTTATTTGTCAATTATACCTCAATGAAGCTGAAGAAAAAAAAAAAGAATGACAGTCCTCAGTGGGTTAGTGAATCCTCCAAAAATCAAATGCAAAATTAACGCACAGGGAGATAGCACATTGCTCTTATGAGACTCTCAGAGGCCTGAAGGAGACATGTGAATATTCTCTCCGACATCCATTTCTTCCCTCCTTGTTGAAGAGCATGTATAGCCACAGTGACACCCCCGCCCCAATCTTCCTACATGGATGGGTTTTGGTAATCCAAGTCTAAACCAATTCACCGCGGTATTTCCCGGACTGTAGGGATTGGCTCAGGGTGGTCCCGGCAAGGCGAACAGTAACTTTGGTCAGTTGGTTGTCAGGGGCAAACACCCCCTCTCCACTGGTGAACAAGGATGCCCATAGTCCCCATTACTTTGGGTCACCTTCCTGTTATTTCCACAAGGGCCATGGACCAGACTCAGTATAAAGCACTGGGGGCAAAGTGAAAAGATGGGAAGAGACTGGTGGGCCTCTGATAACATTCTGGCGAGGGATCGATCGACCATGACTGCCCCTGAGCAGGACGTTCCAATTAAACAAGCTAGGTGCTTCTCCAATCCTGAAGGTAAGTTTGAAGTGGGGTCTCTGGTATTGGCAACTGAAAGCATCCTCTACTGACATAAGAGTTATTTAAGAACCACTGGCCCAAGGACAGACTTTAAGGAAGCATGAGTATATGCGTGGGGTGACAGCAGGGAGAATGAACTGAAAGGAGATGGAGAAGAAAGAACGAACTTGGCTCTTTATTTCGGCATTCTGACCTTGAGATATACACCTTGTGGTTATTTTTTTGTGTGCCTTTTGGATGTAATTGATAATAGTAATTTTAGTTTTATTCTCTTTTCCATTCTTGTAACCAGCATACACTATTTCTACTAAATAAACAGCTACCCAGTAGGTCTTGTATAACAAACCACATTCTCCGCATTAGCAGTGCTCTGGGGATGGAGGGTACATTGGGTCAGCCCAATGTAATGTCATTCTAAATTTGCACATTTGGTTCCTCCATTCTTATGTGTAAGACGGTTGTTAACCTACAGCTTTTCATTTCTCCTCCAAAGGGTGTGTGTGAGGCCAGTGTAAGAAAACCTTTCTCTAATGTAAATTGTTCTAGAGTGGGGGTGAGAGGTGACTTTCCAAACAATCTCTAACGAAATATGTGTGTCTTAACACAGCCCTGCATGAGAGAGGAATCCTGGTGACACATCCCTTTGTTTCTGCATGGTCATGCTGCCAAGATCTTGATAAAGCAAAGGCCAAGTGGCAAATGCTCTCTACTCACAGGCTCTCATTCAATAACTAGTTCTTACAAGTGAGGCTTTTGATGACTCTTCGTGGCTTACAGAATACAGCCTCAACTTCATCACAGGTCTTATGATTTGGCCTTCACTTACTTATCCAACCTAACCTCTTTTTGTTTTTGAGATGGAGTCTCACTCTGTTGGCCAGGCTCCACCTCCCGGGTCAAGCAATTTTTGTGCCTCAGCCTCCCAAGTAGCTGGGATTACAGGTGTGTGCCACCACTTGGCTAATTTTTGTATTTTTAGTAGAGGCAGGGCTTCACCATGTTGACCAGGCTGGTCTTGAACTCCTGACCTCAAGTGATCTGACTGCCTTCGTCTCCCAAAGTGCTGGGATTATATGCATGAGCCACCAGGCCCAGCCCCAACCTACCCTCTTAGCACCTTTCTGGACTCTCAGCCTCATCATACCAAACTTTTCATTATTCCCAGATAACTTTTTTTTTTCTTTTTTTCTGAGACGGTTTCTTGCTCTGTCTCCGAGGCTGGAGTGCAGTGGTGTGATCATGGCTCACTGCAGCCTGGAACTCCTGGGCTCAAACGATCCCCATGCCTCAGCCTCTTAAGTAACTGGGACCACAGGCACGTACCACCACACCTGGCTAATTTTTTAAAAAACTTTTGTAGAGATGGGGATCTCCTTATGTTGTCTAGGCTAGTCTTGAACTCCTGGCCTCAAGTCTCTCTCCTGCCTCGGCCTCCCAAAGTGCTTGGATGACAGGTGTGAGCCACTGCACCCCAGCTCCAGATAACTCTTTACATCAGCTGTGTCATTCTCGTCCCCTGCTTCACTACCTGCTCTGTAATTCTAATCTTCCCTGGGCTCTCTGGAATGTCACTCATCGCTTTATTAAAATGCTTTTCACATTGTGTTCTCATTCTGTGTCTACCATTTGTCATCATTACCTTACTGTTTCTCTGTTTCTTCGCTGCTTCGCTTGACCTCTGGCAAATCGTAAGGGTTTGATACGTGCTTTTGCCTGGATTCGCATCGCCATAAAGGATGACAATAAATACGTCTTTCAGTTAACAACTACAGGAGAGGAACCATGCCTGGAAAATTCTCAGAAGCCCTAGTTTGATCCAAGTTGACCCCTGAAGATTAAGAAGAAAACTCACCAAAGTTCTCTAAAGGAAATCTACTTTTAGAACATGATTCTCTACAATAGGATATGCCTACTCACAGGCATTTAAAAAAACTTATAATGCTACTTGCTCAGCAGGTATTATGTGTGATTTTTTTTAAGGATTAGAATGTCAATGGGTAATGGTTTGTAGAAGACAAAAACGGGTGCATTATGTTCTGTGCTGCTCTCAGGTGGGCGAACAAAGTTTTGGGGGAACAAATACAAACTCTACTGCTAACTCTATGATCTGGTTTTTCATGTGCTGTTGTAACTTCATTTTCTTTTGCTGTTGTTCTTCATCGTGTAAGTGAATGAGAAATGTTGCTGAATATATATCAGTTTTTAGGAATGTAAAATTATTTTCTGGGGACACTGTCATGAAGGCAGCACAGAAAATCAAAGCAAACACACAGAAGGTGCGTCCCAGAGCCTACACAACATTGCTAATGATGTCATAAGTTGGACTCACTCTAACAGAGCTACGAAAGAACTAAAGTCAGAAAACATGAAACCTATGCATGGTATAAACTGCTGTGTTCCAGAAAGAAGCAAATGCAAGAATAATACATTGACACAAACGAAGTAAACTTGATGGAATGATGTGGTTATATCCTTTGAGAACATTACATAAAAAGGAAGAAGAAAAAGACATCCTATACGGAACAAAAAGAACAGAGAATCTGAGGCACATAGATGAGGATGTCTGCTACGCCTAATGGAAGAATTGCCTGAAGATCCATAGAAAGAAATTTATTTACCCGGAATCAAATGGTGCACTTTGTAGATATTCCTTGCAAAACTGTCCAGTTACAAAGATTAATAAATTGTTTTTGAGGGCATAGGTGTATTTCCATTTCCAAGTATCAAAGAAACTAAAGTGAAAAACCTTGAGGACACAGCAGAAGTGTTATCTCCAGCTGGCCGCACTGCAATCACATAGTGTATGGGTCCAAGAAGCAGAGGCCAAAATGGAGCAGAAATGTGTGGCCACTGCATTTCTCCGGGTTATCAAATACGAAAGCTCACTTGGATTTTATTTTGAAATGTCATTGTGTCTCAGATGCTCCAGTGCACAGAATATCTTTAGATGTTTGATCACAGAGTACAACCAGTTTGTGCAGCGACATGGCAGCAAGCTTGTGTCCGACCCAGCCCCGGTGTCTCTCTGCTTTTGAGTGCTTTCATGTCTGCAATCTTCTGCATCATGTGAAAGGCACTGTGCATAAATTGGGAACATGCAAAAGGAATTTGTCTCCAGTCTGTGACAACTTGGACAAGTCTTCAGTTTTCAACAGATTTGTGAGGATGGTGAAAAGATGATAGCTTAGACAATAAGCCCAAAGTTCCATATGACAAAAGTGTATTCAGCCGGTTCCTGTCCTCAGTTCTTTTTTAAAAAGCAAGTGCTTTTTGAATAGGTGAGACAGAGCAAGAAGGGCAAAAGGTCTGGGCGACAGATCAATGCTTTGAGAAACAAAACCACCATCATTCTAGAAATACCTTAAGAATCTAAAATTTCTCCCATCTAAGATCTTTGGGAATTTCTGATGAACCAGCCAAAAAAATAGATATGGGAGAACTAAAAATTTTTGATTCCACTAGTAATGAAAAGTTGTATTTATCAGTAAACTCAGTGAGGACATGTAAAACTCTTAAATTATACCTTTAAAATCATTAACATTTTAAATTCCTCATTTTATGTTCCAAAAGTAAATGTATAATATTAAATAATTAAATGTGCCTTACTCTCTCAAAACTGTCTATTCTTAAGAAAGACCTCACATTTTTTGAAGAACGTATGCATCTGGATGTTGTGACTAAATTAAAATATAAAGTTAATGCAAGCTTTTAGGGTTACAGTGCTGTTTACTATTCTTTCAGCCACTGGTTTTTAAAGTGCATTTTTCATACATTGAATATTTTTAAAACATATTTAATTAGTATAAGAACATATGAATTGTTTCATATAATACACATAAAATCTTAATATATTGAAATCCACAGATATTTTCAAGTTAACTTGCTTCTGTCAGGATCTCAGATTAAATAAAGGTTCTTATTTTTGGTCTTACAAATAGGTCACTGATTAGTAATTAGTAATTGTAATTACATATTGCTATTTTTCAAACAAGCATTCTTACGTGTCCGCTCACATAAAATAATACTGGCAACTAGCTTATTCTCACAAAGTATATTACCTGATCCATGTTCCTATCTGCATAAGTCAGTCACATAAGAAGAGAACAATCATCACACGAGGCTATTTTGATTTCAGAGAGAGCATGTACACAAACTGTTGGTTCTTTCTTTATATGACTTGTATATTTAAGCAACAGTTAAATATAATCAAGAACAAAAATGAGAAAGTCTGAGGTCACAAGGCAAACTGTGAAAACACAAACTCGGCAACTAATCTTTATCCCTCAAGGCTTTTCTCAACACAACCCAAAACAAAGCAAAAGTAAACTAAATACAGAGATGATATAAGGGAAACTGTCTTCCCTAACACTCACTTCTAATTTTTATCATTTTGAAAAATCACCTCATTGCTAACGCTAATTGACTTTAAAACAATAAATGTCTTAACTTGAACACACATCACAAATTCATCCTAACAAATATTTTGTGTATGTTTTATATACAGTATTGAGGTTTTACTTAACTTTTTATTTTTAGAAACCAGGTCTTGCTGTGTTGCCCAGGCTGGAGTGCAGTGGCTGTTCACAGGTGTAATCACGGTTCACCGCAGCCTCAAACTCCTGGACTCAGGTGATCCTCCTGCCTCAGCCTCTTGAGTAGCTGGGAATACAGGTGCGTGCCACTGTGCCTGGCTAGAGATTTTACTCAGTTTTTAAATCAGAGAATGGGATTTTATGGCTTTTAAGTGCTATGGCAATCACACATTCTAAAAATTTGTGTCATGTATGTTCCTTGCTTAAACTCCTCCCACGGAAATGTTTCCTGGTGGCTACAATTCAATGCCCTGCTCACAAACGCCCGTGTGATCTGGCTCCTGCTGCCTCTTAGATCTCTTAGATGACTTTGTCATGCATTTCCCAGGCACTGGTCACACCGAGCGTCTCTCCCACTCCCCCTGCAGGCCTTCCTATCAAATTTTGGGGCCTGGAACGTTCCTTCCCCAGACCCTCTCTTGGTTGAGTGCCTGTTTAGGTCTCAGTTTAAAGATTGTCATGGCTCGGAAAACATGATCCTGAGCACTGTGAACTGAAGGAGACTGAGAGGGCCTCAGAAGCAAGAGGGTTGCTCTGACCCTCCCTACCCTTCAGTGGGAAGCATGGTCATGAAGGAGCTCCCCTGAGAGGAGGTCTGCGTTCCGGAGCGGTCCTGCCCCACCCCGAGCGGGAAAGAGGGCTGCGCAGAGAGGCCCGCAGTCCCAACAGACAGGTCTTGCTGAGTTCCCCACGCTTGATAAATTACCCCCTTTTTGTCCAATCACCTTTTCGCATGACTGTCCGTTTTTCATTGGCATAAAAATACATACGTTTTTCCCTGGGTCTTTGGGTCTTCACTTCTGAAGGCTCCCATATCGCATAAAACTTTGACAAGTCAGTCTGTTATGCTTTTCTCTGTTGTTACAGGAGTGTCAGCCATGAGCCTTGTAATGCATGAGGAAAAGACATTACTTTTTTCTTCCCTGACACTGTCATCTTAGGAGGCTTCCCTGACTGCTCCAGCCCAGCCATTCACTGCCCATTATGTTGTCTGCTTCATTTTCCTCCTAAGAGCCACCACTCACTGTCTCCCACTACCAGGTGGGCCCTAACGCAGTAGGAATTCCCTCTCTTATTCTAGGCCGGGGTCCGGCCTGGCACTTCCTCCGCTTTTAATAAATGTCAGTTGCATGGATACATAAATGACTCGCCCCACATTAGGCCAATCACTGGTTCTATTTGCTATGAGGCCAACATGTTTACTCATTAGTGACTGTGAAGTCCCAATTACCACCACCTAAGGGGCCTTGAGCCAATCCTAATTGCCAGAGAAAGAGAATAAACACTGAATAATCATATTATCACTGCCCTATTAGAAAAGGAAGACTTAACTGGGACTCACTGAATCACTAACAATCCAGGCTGTGTGACAGTCAATCACGTGTCCTGGTCTACAGAATTTCCTCTTAGGGACACCAGCCTGAGACCCATGCCAGGTTTTTTTAAACCCAAGAATAATTTTTTTTTCTGCTCCTGTTAACAGAGAAACGTCTCCAAAAATCCAACACATCTATTGCTAAATGCAGTGATTCCTACTACAATGACCATCTCTTACTGATAACTTTTACATATTCTCCACGTTCCTCTCAACCACAAGGTCAATGATGTCATTCACCCGTGATCTAACGGGTCCTTGACTGGCTTTCCAAGGGCTGGCTCTAGACACAGAACTAGTGTACCTTACCACAGAGACCACGTCAGGGGCCTGGGAGGACACGCTGTGTGCTGTAGTGTGCAAAAGCAGCCATCAAATATGACTGGAAAACACCCAGCATTTCTCCCCAGGCTTCTTTCCCCCTCTAACAGTCCAGTACGTCCCGGGGATCCAGCAGTTCTCTCAGATGCACTACAAAGTCATTTTAACCCTGAATGCTGGGGTGCCTGGGAGTCTACACTTCTTCTCTACGCCTTTGTCAGAACTTAGGGAGAGGTTAGTCAAGAAATGAACAGTAGAATCCGGTTATTCTCAGATAACATCTAACTTGTAACTCAGTTTCAGATTGGGTGAACCTGCCTGTTTGTTTTCAGGCTGGAATGTCTTACTCTCAGAGATCAGTCACAGTTGGAGGTAGGCAAAACGGGAAGCCC
Organism: Macaca fascicularis; assembly: GCF_037993035.2. Taxonomy (NCBI): domain Eukaryota; kingdom Metazoa; phylum Chordata; class Mammalia; order Primates; family Cercopithecidae; genus Macaca; species Macaca fascicularis. The sequence continues at coordinate 6,132,722 of NC_088391.1, read as the reverse complement.
AAGGGAAAAGCAAACAACTCACCGATAACGCAGGAGAAAAGCGATTAGCAAAGAGATCCCAGACCCTCCTGAAGAACTAATCCCTGCCTGGAATGTATAATGTCATTATTCAAATTACGCGACCTATACAACGGCAATTTTTTTTCTTTTTTTTGCAACTCTGCCTTTAAATGTTTCTGTTGCTGCTCAAGTGGGTTAAATAAAACTTTTTCCCCAAAAGGGATTAAAATATTTCCTTACCACTTAAAAAGGGAAACAGCGAGCTGTCCACACTAGTTTTGTTCGGAACGGACAATAAATTCATCAGTAAAAATGGTTCTTGAAGAAAAGTCTTGTTGGCAAATACAGAAAGTTGACATGGAACTAATTTAAGTCATAATTCAAAAAAGGAAATGTACTCAAGTCATCGTGGAAATACAGCCTGAGGCTGTGTTACCAGCAAACCACTAACACCGATGGTTCCTCCAGGCTTACCTCCCTCCCTCACGAGGACACGTCTTCCCATTTTCTCTCCAGGCATTTCCTAAAGATGCCGCACTCTTCATCACAGCACTGAGCAAGCAGCTAAGCTCCTGATTAGATTTCTGATACAGCTGCAGCACCGTTTTAAAGCTGAACAAGAAGCTTAATAATAAATAACATCTGGTATTTAATTTAAAAAATTTCTAATTATTAAACATCGGTCCATAAGAACAACAACAACAACAGGCTCTTGGAATTTAACATTCTTAAAATAACAGAGAATCAATTATTTTTAGTTGACACAGGCAGCTTAGGCATTAACTAAATGCTAATGAGGTGTTTTACTTTCTGAAGAGTTTATTTGCCTCCTCCTCTCCTTCCTGTGGATGCAAACAGTCCCCAGAAGCCCGGCTGGGTCACGCGGGCAGTCTTTCGGTAATTTCCTGCCCCATTCACTCCCTTTGTTCCACTAATGCATTTCCTGACCTGTCGCGAGTATTTGTCGGCAAGGCGAGAGCTTCCACTGGCTTTGCCTGGGAGCGTCCTTGGCTCTCCAGCTGTTCTCCTAAGAACTCTTGCTGTTGTCTCAACTAAAATGTTTGCGGCATTAGGCTTTGCCCAAGGTTCTTCGCTCTACAAGATTAAATGCATTCAATTAATTTCTTTCATAGACCATACTAGGCTCCATGAAGGTGACTGTGGGTGGAAATTGGCTTCTTTAGCAAGGCTTCTCTTTTCTGAGCCATATCAAAACGTGAGCCACGGCTGGGAGCCGTAGTTCAAGCCTTGAATCCTAGCACTTTGGGAGGTGGGCGGGGGGCGGGGGCAGGGATCACAGGGTCAGGAGTTCAAGACCAGCCTGGCCAAGAAGGTGAAACCCCGTCTCTACAAAAAATACAAAAATTAGCCGGGCGTGGTGGTGGGCAACTGTAATCTCAGCTACTCAGGAGGCTGAGGCACAGAATTGCTTGAACCCGGGAGGCAGAGGTTGCGTGAGCCAAGGTCGCGCCACTGCACTCCAGCCTGGGCAATAGAGCGAGACTCCATCTCAAACAAACAAACAAACAAACAAACAAAATGAGCCTCTCTCACGCACTCCTTTCCCTGTATTTGCTCTGAATTTGTCCACTGGTTTGGCTTCAGCATTTCTTGGGGGGGAGGTGGGTATGATTTCTCTGCTTGGTCCATGTTCTTCCTACATGGAGGGATCTAAAAGTCAACAACGTGCAACTACAATTCTCTAGCTTCCTCGGACTCTGCACGAAGCTTCATCAGCCAGCAGACTGTGACCCTCTTCATCAGACCCTGCCAGAAGGTTAGCACCCCTCCTGGTCTGTCTGAGGGCTCCGTGGCTTTCCAGTCTCTCTAATAAAGACGTAATTGCAAATGCAAGCATTTGGGTGGCTCTCCATGTCTTGGCTTGGTGGAAAGAGGCCTGAAGTAAGAAGATGCCGGTTTGCCTCTCTTTAGTTGGGTGACACATGAGGACAATGAGCAGACATGACTCCATCTCTCTGAGTCCTCATCACCTTTTCTGCACATGAGGAAACTTTCATTTGCTGCATGTGGGGATCAGTGTTATGATTAAAAAAAAAAAAAAAAAAAAAAACTACAGTGGAGCATAATGAATAAATCCATGGCATTAAAAACCAGGAAGACAGGTCTCGGCATGGTGGCACTTCCCTGTAATCCCAGCTACTTGGGAGGCTGAGGCAGGAAGATGGAGCAAGTCCAGGAACTCAAGCCCAGCTTGGGCAACCTAATGGGGCCCTGTATCTTAAAAACAAAACAAAAAAACAAGAGAAGGTTCTCCAGATTCGGAGGAACTTGAGGAACACAGAAACCAAATGTTATGTGTGAACCTTGCCCAGATCCTAACACCAATCAACCAATCCGAAAAAGCAGGGCTGAGGCATCCAGAGAGTGTTTTTATGGACTGGGTGTTTGACACCAAGGAATTATTATTCACTGGTTAGATGTGAGCATGGGGACTGGACTTTCACATTTAATAACATGAACAAGCATGTTGTGTATCACATATGTTATAAAGTCTCGTGGAATGTTTAGAGATGCCCCCTAAAGCGTAGGTGGACTGTCGTGATGCCTGGGATTCGCTTTATGTTTCTGGAAAGAAAGGCTCTGAGCAGAAGGGGCGAGATGAAGCAGAATCTTGATAATGATTGGATCTGGGCAATGATTTCATAAGACCTTATTGTGCTCATCTCCCTACCACCGTATATGCTTGAATATTTGAATAATGAAAATAAAACTTGTAAAATGAGTGTTTTAAGGGAAGCCCAGGCTGCCATCAGCACAGCAGGGAAGCTGGTGACATCAGAGAGTATGTCCTGAGGTGGACGGCATTTGTTCCCAGGACAAGGCCTGTCCTGCTGCCCCTGAGTAGCCCACGCGTGGTCCAGTGCTTGGGACACAGTGTGACACTGTCACATAAAACCAGTCAATCAAGAAGGGCCAAGGGTAGCGTCAACCACAGAAGGGCACAGTGTGGGGAGGACAGGGGAGGTGGAGGCTGAAGGTCGTACACGTCAGAAGAGAAGCAGAGGCGGAAATCACTGTGGCTCTGGTCTGCACTGGCTCAGCAGGTGGTGGGCTGAGGGCAGAAGGTGGCATGAGGAGGCTGCGCTTCACAAAGGATGTCCTCAGCTGTGGGACGGTGGGTGAAGAGGGACGGGCACCACAGCAGGGGACCGGGGGGATAACTGCACAGATGCTGGGAAGACGTCAAGACCTGGCACCCAGGGATGCTCAGGACACGAGGGGACAGTGCGGACACCAAGAGGGAGTCTGCAGTGTGGGAACAATTCATCCCGATGGAGCAGGAGACGCTGCAGGAAGGGCTGGTTCTTGGGAGGAGTGGTGAGGGCCGGCATAGACGGTACCGACACACCGCAGCTCAGATGGACAGGGCAGGCCGGCCGGAGACCCTGGGGCAGAAGGGACAGCCTGGGCTGGCTACACTGTCCTCTTCACAAAGAAGAGCTCCTTGAAGCCGTAATCCAAAGGCTGTCTTGAGGAGACCACAAGATTCAGAACTCACTAGAGTTTCCCCCGAGCCCCCATCCAACATTCACCATGACCGATCGTCCACACCGCTCCCATGTGCCTGGGATTCTGTTAGATTCTCCCTTTTACCTCAGACTCGGGGGCGCACCCCGACGAGGCAACTCGGAGAGCCTGCTGTATTGGCATCTTCCCCAGGCTCACATGTTAGATGGTGAACATGGCCAGTGAAATGTACTTGTTATGCAGCTTTTCAGTTAGGGGACGCTTCCTGAACATCTACATATGCTATAGATTTAATCTGCATTATTTATTTATTTATTTTGAGACGGAGTCTCGCTCTGTCGCCCAGGCTGGAGTGCAGTGGCCAGATCTCAGCTCACTGCAAGCTCCGCCTCCTGGGTTCACGCCATTCTCCTGCCTCAGCCTCCTGAGTAGCTGGGACTACAGGCGCCCACCACCTTGCCTGGCTAGTTTTTTGTATTTTTTAGTAGAGACGGGGTTTCACCGTGTTCGCCAGGATGGTCTCGATCTCCTGACCTCGTGATCCGCCGGTCTCGGGCGCCCGAAGTGCTGGGATTACAGGCGTGAGCCACCGCGCCTGGCCCTAATCTGCATTATTTATTTAAACCTCCAAGCAAATGTATGATGAGAAAACTGAAGTTCAGAGAAGTGAATAACCCAGCCAAGGCCACACAGCTAAGCTAGAGCCCAGCTCATGTCGTCCGTCTTCACCGTCTGCACTCGTTTCTCTGCTTCATGACAGAGTCGTGGAAAAAATGCAGCTGGAAGGAAAATAAATCTCCACCAGGTGCTGGAAGCAGACATTTGCCACCTGGCCTGGAGAGGTTTGCTGAAATGATGCCCTAATTTCCTATCCTTTTGGCTAGCAAAAAGCCAATAATAGGTATTTTAGGAGGAAAGCGTGGGAGAGGTGGGGCGAAAGCAAAAGGAAGACGCACCACACGTGCACTGCCAACGGCCAGTACTGTGAGAAAACCGATTTCCTGAAGTGACAGCGTCCTAAAGCAGGCAACGTCGTAGTCCCATGCAAAAGGCCAGCGTCCCTCCTGCCTCAGGCTAGCTCAGCGTCACGTTCAGCCTGGCAGTGGGACTGGTTTTGACTTAGAGGTGTGATGATTCCAAACAGCTTTCTCAATGCTGTTTTAAAGATCAAAGGATTTCCGTTAAAGATCAAAGCATGGCAGGTATTTCTGAGTTGAGTACTCACTCAGAATGCATTGGGGAGTTTGTGTTGTTTAGTTTGGAGCACTCGAGAGCACTGCCTGGAGTGGAGGAACAATCTTGGGTTTGTTTGAAATCCTGCTGCTGTGCTTCAGGCTCCGTCCCTATTCTTCGGCAGAGAGAGCTCCATTAGGATCCCTGGCCACCTGTCCAAGGCTGTGACCAGGGCCCTGTCTGTTTAGAGGCAGCCTGGATGAAATGGAAGCCGCAGAGCAAGCGGCCGCGGCGCCTGGGCGGAGGAGAGAGTCAGGTTTCCCTCCTGAATTCCCTGGCGGTGATGGGCCGTCCAGATTACCCTGGGTCACATGGCCACGCACACATGTTCACAGAACACAAAACTGAAGGGAGACGAGGCGATGGCTCGCCAGAAGGTTTAAGACCAGCCACACAGCTACCTTCACCAAAGTCACAGCGTAAGCTACACCCAGGGAAAGCACTTAAGGGGAAGATAATCCACCGCCTTCCTGGCGAAGGCAGGGGCAGCAGTTGGGTCTGTTTGCCCTTGACAATGGAGAAAACCAGCCCCGGGCCCACCCCACCCCACTCCCACCCCACTCCCACCAACTGGGATGAAGGCAGTGAAAGGCGATCTAGAAATAGAACAAGCTCTCCTTGTTTATTCAGGCTACGCATACCTCAAAAACTAGATGTTTTCAACAAATATATTCCCCCTTTTCTTTCTTGCTTGCCACTGTACCTAAAATATTACAGGGCAACTGCTTATCTCACTCCAAAATACATTAAGGAACAAAAGTCTGTCATCTTACCTGCCGTCATCGGTTTATGTTATATCTGTAAAGGTGAGTGGCCAAAGATAGATTTTCTTTCACCAGGAAAGAAATTTGCACGGCTTACACTTCAGGAATAAAGAAGGGAAAGATATTACCAAGACATTAAAGACAAGGAATTTTCTTCCATTTAGCTCCTCGTTGTTGAGACACTCAGAATAACGATATGCAGGGTAGACTATTTCATGTGCGGTACAGGGGGCTTCCTGCTTCCCCGGGTAGGGATTACTGGGAAGAGTTTGGGAAAAGGTATTCGGATCAACCCAAATCGTCACATGTGTCCAGTGTCTATGAGGTGCACAAACACTACATCGTGAAAAACAATCCTTCAAGAAGAACAAACTAAAATCAAGACACACATTTTTATTTACTCCCTAAAGCACTTTCTTCACTCTGCTTTTGGATATCTAATTCCCTCATCTCACCCTTTCTCATTATCTGCTTCTTCATGAGAACAGGCTTATTAAAGTATCAATTCCACAGGTTGATTCTGGGAGACAAGATTTACTAATGAGAAAGTGCAGAAGCGTGTTCATGACAATTTAACTTTATCAAAATAGTATAAACGTATGGGGCTTAGACAAGTTCAACAAAATGTTAGATGAAAATATTTTATTGAATGAATACAAGGCGCAGAGAGAAACTTAGAATCCCTGGCTACAATTTCAAAATTGTAATTGTGAATTTGGCACAAGAGGGTTTTCTAAAAAGATTAATGCAGAAAGACTTTTTTTGTTCTACTTCCTGTGATTACATTCCTAAGAAAAACTGCTAGAACATTTGCCAGTGACTTGGACCTGGGTTTCAGAACCTGGCAGAATGTCCCTTAAGGGGCCCTAAGCAATGCTGTCAGGACTGAGCTGAGTAAGCCCCCGGGGTTAGGGATGCTGAGGGCCCCCAGGGGTGCCCCGGCTTGGCTGGCACAGGAAGGCAGGAGAGACGGCGGGCTTCAGGGAGGACGGGCTCCTGGCCTGTGCATCTTTGCAAGGATAGGATTTGCTAATCTTACGTCACAAATGCCTCTCCATGTGTGAGTCTATGTTAGCCGTACTCTTAAGCAATGAGATAAACTGTCCCTCCCTGGAGGCCCGGTGACTGACAGCATCTCTCTGTGGCCACTTTGTGCACATGTGACACACGAGCTGACACACCAGGCGCCAGTGTGTCAACTCATCTGGCGCTGAAGTCACCGTCCTTTCCTCACTACCACCGCACTAGACTTTGGTATTGCCAGCCAGTCAGTCAGCAAATATTGACAGAGCTTCCTGTGCGGGTAACAGCTAGACAGATACACAAATCAGCTGACAGATCAGATGAGGGTAGGAAAGAAGGAACAGGGAGGGGTGAGAAGAGACAAAAACACTCAGGACCCCTCAAAGAGGCGGGGTCTATAAGATCTTTTTTTTTTTTTTTTTGAGACGGAGTCTCGCTCTGTCGCCCAGGCTGGAGTGCAGTGGCGCGATCTCAGCTCACTGCAAGCTCCGCCTCCCGGGTTTACGCCATTCTCCTGCCTCAGCCTCCGAGTAGCTGGGACTACAGGCGCCCGCCACCACGCCCGGCTAGTTTTTTGTATTTTTAGTAGAGACGGGGTTTCACCATGTTAGCCAGGATGGTCTCGATCTCCTGACTTCGTGATCCACCCGCCTCGGCCTCCCAAAGTGCTGGGATTACAGGCTTGAGCCACCGCGCCCGGCCTTATAAGATCTTTAGAAGGGAGGACAGAGCTGGAGAAGAAGCTTCTGCCCTCCACCCCTCAGGAATCTAAGCAGGTGTGAAAGAAGAAAGCAAAGGTGGTAAAAGAACAATTGTGAGGCAGCTCAGGAGGCCAAGCAGGACAGCACAGTCTCCGTGCAGAGAGCGGCACGCCACCATCATTTAGTTTGCAGATGGACCACCCAGAAAATCTGTGAGCAATCAGAAGTGAGAAAAACAGATGGGAGGAGGTTACTGAGGAGGATGAGCTGCAGAGTCCCCAAACTATGTTCTGGCTAGGAATTCCAGGGTAAAGTAAGATGCTGGGATAGAAGAAAAGGAAACGGTGCAACCAAGTGGGAGCATGCAGACCCACCCACACACGTGTGCACACGCACACACTCACACACCATCACATGAACTACAAAGTGACATTTACAAGGAACCAGAAAATAAGACTTTTAAATGTAGAAGGTAGGAAGCCACATTTAAACTCTTATTTTCTGATATCCATTTGAACGTTTAAAAGTGAATTTTGAACATGATCAGTGAATTGTAAAAATAACATTCGTTTGATCAACAACAAGCAAAAATGGGCTCACACACTCTTTCAAGGCTGACAGCCCACGACTCCCGTCAATACAATTCAAGGCTGACAGCTCATGACTCTCCTGCCAAAGTGAAGGTGAGCCCTGACCTTTTACGCACCCGAGATGGGTCAGGCAATATGCTGCATTGTACATGTTTCACGAACCCTAATCCCCCAAAGAAAATATTAGCCTTCTTCTATGACAGATGAAGAGACAATCTCAACATATGAAATATCCTGCACAAGGCCTCACCGGTAGGTTGCAAAGCCAGAATTCAAACGCAGGTTCCGTATCTCTGCACAATGCACATGGCCCTCCAAACTGGGTGGTTGGTCCCTGCACACAGTGTTGGACCTGAGCCTTGGCATGTGCCACTCCCTCTGTCCAAATCAGATTCTCGGCAGTTCTGTCCATTCAAGACCCTCCCATCCTCAAAGGCCTGTTGTTCGTCCATCTCCAACATGAAGCCTTTCTCGATTGCTCCAGCCAGATGACCCCTCCTCACATCAGAACAAACACGCTAAAGCACATTCTCACACCACATTGTATGTAATGTTTTCCTGTAAAATGTTTGAAAGGAGTTTGAGAATTTTGCTCTGAAATTCTCATTTTATTTAGAAATGACTTACGCTCCCTGAGCAATCATTGTGTAACTTGAGATATAAGAGAGGCTGCAAGTTGTTTCTAAGGATAATAAACTTACTGTGCTTACTAAACTTAACGGTTAAGAGGGATATGCATTTTACAGGGTTTTAAATATTTATTAATTTCATTATGCAGAAACGAAATTAATTTCCTGCTCCCTAATTTTTGGAGCCTATGAATATGTTTTTTTTTTTCAAGTCTCAAAGAGCATGGTAGGTTCCTGAAACTCGAACAGGTTCTGAGCCCTACGCCTCGGCTGTCTGATGGATAGAACAGCCCTGAACAAGCCTCACCCACGCATAGTGGTTACATGTACATCTGCGGTAAAATCAGCCCCCATCCCCATGTATTCACAAACTTAAGCTTATGGAAGACAGTGCTTTTCGTCCTGTTGACTGATGTCAACAAGACTGATGTCTCTGACTCCTGAATATGTGACAGAAAGAAACGTGAGCGCACTTCAGACTGTGGACAGAGCACGAGCAAAGGCGTGAAGTCAGGTTCACACAGGGTATTCTTCTGAACTTGTCTGCCTGGAATTCTGAACTTCATTCCATAGAAAATGGAGAGCCCACAGAGATTTAGGACCAGAAGTGGACTAGCATAGCTGCTATAAAATGAATGCTGGATAAACTGACTAAAAAATAACTCTTAAATAAATACAAAACCACAACTTCAACTCTATGCCATCATCCCTTTCCTAAAATCTGTTTGAAATCGTACTTTGAAAGCCTCTCAAAATATTTGCATTCTCTTTAACAAAAAAAAAATTGCTTTGTCTTCATTGCTCTAAAAGATGGTGCAAATAAACACAATATAAAGCAAAACACAAAGTCAGGATCTCTGTATTTGATTTCTTGATGTTTGTTTCATTAACAGTTACTGATTTCCTTCCAAGCATTTATAGGAGAGTTGTACTCAGAATGTTATAGCTATTCCATGTCCTTAATAGAACAATGGCTTTCAAGTACCCTGCAAATTGTTCTTAGGCCCAGAGAAATTTCCCTTGATGGTACATAGATTTTAACAGAATGCACTCTAACGACATTTTAACGTCTTGTGATGAAACAAAAACTATGCTCAGGCCCAGCTGTTCCTTGTGGGGAAGGGCAGGCTCGCGTTCAGGAGGAATTAGGCGAGCAAGCAGCAGTGTCAGTTCCAGGAGTTCACACAATTCCTTTCACCCCCCGGCAGAAAACGTTAACACTAAAAACTACTCCCCCATGTAGATCTGCTGAAGTGGAATGTGACAAGGTTTACATGAATAACAACGTGCATTATTTCACACGCAAACCTTCACCGTAGATACTCATCCGTGGGTAGGATACTTGGGTTTGAAACCCAAAGGCCTGGCCGGGCGTGGTGGCACAAGCCTGTAATCCCAGCACTTTGGGAGGCCGAGGCGGGCGGATCATGAGGTCAGGAGATCGAGACCATCCTGGCTAACACGGTGAAACCCCGTCTCTACTAAAAAATACAAAAAACTAGCCGGGCGAGGTGGCGGCGGCGCCTGTAGTCCCAGCTACTCGGGAGGCTGAGGCAGGAGAATGGTGTGAACCCGGGAGGCGGAGCTTGCAGTGAGCTGAGATCTGGCCACTCCACTCCAGCCCGGGCAAGAGAGCGAGACTCCATCTCAAAAAAAAAAAAAGAAATCCAAAGGCCTGGCTTTAACTCCTCGGTGGTAATACTGCTAACCCTGGACTCTTCCACCGTGAGATAATTGGCCACAACGTCGACTTTCTGCACATGGGTTATTTAGTTCACCTCTAACCCCAGTAAAACCCCCAGTCTTACCTGGAGACTTCCAGAGATTTAGGTTTCACGTGGTCACTGAGAGAGTGTGATTTAAATCTGAGAATAACCAAAATTCTTAAACCTGAGCATACTGTGCTCCCATCGAAAACCATGATGAGAAAAAGAAACACAGGAAGGAAGAAGGGAAAAGGGCCGGGAGAACATGCGTTCTGTGCGGACTGGGACGGAGTTTCCCCACCTCTTTCCATTGCTATCCCGCAGCACCGCTTTTCCCAGGACTCGAGACTTGGTTTCCAGCTCCTGCACCTCCTCCAGCAATGTCTTTTTGCAGGTGTGCTTGGCTCTGTATTGAGAGGAAAAGACAAAAAGAACATGGCATAGAGACTCGACACAGCTGGGAGAGACAGGCCGTTCCCCTCTCAGGCCACAGCCAAATGCCCTTTGGTGGAGGCAGAGGCTCGGGAAGTGGCGGAGCATTCACAGTCTCCATGCATGGCCCGGGTTCCATCTCCACAGCCCGGAGGCATCCTGAGTGCCGCAGACCAGACCTGGATCATGCACGTCAACAGTCACCCCCACCCCGCAAAGAACTGGAAGTCTGCCGAGGAGCCCAGCCGCTCAAAGACTGGGTGGGGTTCACGAAGACCCACGGTCTGCCTCTAAAGCATTTCTTGGCAGGAACTGAAAACTCAGAAGACACTTTAAACCCTCACCTCAGTGAACAGGCACTGGCTGCCTGGTCCAAGGACCCCAACTATAATCAGAGATCCCAGGGGTTAGCAAGTTTCCTCCCTCCCTCTTTAGTGTGAAAAGAGCCACTGCCACAGCAGCCACGGGACCTAGGATGCTAGAGTGCATAGTCTGGATGCAAAACCATCGGCTTGAAATGTGGAGTCAACACAAATCCCGAGTACAGGTTTCCCATCTTCCTCTGGCAACAACTCACCATTGCAGTCCACACATGCAGGCCTCAGTGGCATTAATACAACGTGTGAAATAACCCGCGGCCTGGACAGCCCACTCTTCTTGAATGGTAGGAAGAGTTCCCTCTACTCTTTTACTGATGAAACTAGGATGAATACCTCACAATAACTGGCTGATCTCAGAATCTTCATAAAATGGAAACTAAACAAAGCTAAAATTGAGCTACTAGTTGGAAACAATTTGGCTGCTAGTTGGAAACAGTCTAGGTGAAAAGACATTTAACAAGATACAGGTTATATAAGAGGGAAAAACCGTAAAGGGAAAAGACTCATAAATTAGTAACACACCAGATTAAAAAGCTTCACATCAGCTTAATTTCAATATAAATACACGTGAGGATCCTGCTGGGTACTAGGACCCAAAGATAGAATGAGAACAAAAACTGAGCACCTTTGCCCAGAAATGAAGACAGTGCCGTGGGAACATTCCGAAGATGTGGGCTCTTCCGGCAGAATCCTGTGCCACCTCACCCACCCTCCACCTTCAAGGAGAGAAAGCCTGTTGAGATAATGTGAGCCATCTCCCGACACTCCGAGTTAATCTATAATGGAGTATTAGCACTGACACTGTCTATGCCCCTGACATCCTTTCCCCCAAAGTAAACAAGGGAAAGCCACACAGGCTTTAACACAGAATGCCTTAATTCCATCAAACAGTGTCCTGAGACTCAGGATTGATAAAACACTGCAGTTCAAAGCAGAGCCTGTGGAATTTTAATTTAAACAATAGATGAGCAAACATCTAACAGTTTGCTAGAAAGGAGAGTCAAAAACGATGTTAAAATGTACCCTGTTCATTATTATGTAACATGTGGGGCCCCGAAAGTGGTCTTTTATCTCCCGGGCTTCTGGGGTTAGACTGACAACAAGGCCACCAAGTGCCTGCCCCGCCTGCCCTGAGCCACGGGCTTGCATGGGTCCTAGAACAGCCTGGTTACTATGAGCAGCATTGCTGGTTCTTCCAGGATCCCTCTCTCCACCATCATCCTCCCTCTCCCCTTTCCCCTGCACAGGAGTAGAACGGACCCCGTTGTTATTTTCCGGGCTGGGAGGAAATGGGGTTCCTAAGTGGGAGGCTGGAATAGGAAGGTTGGGCACTGGGAACCTACAGCTTAGGTCAGAATCCAACCCACTGTGGAAGCTGCCGGTTTTCACTCAATCGAAACACGGCCTTAGAGGGCAATGGTCTGAGCATCTCAGTGCTCCCAGGCATTGTGCGTGCTCTCAGGGGATGAAACTGCGCCCATATTCAAGAGTTACTCAGCAATTTGGTACTATTTCCGCTAGGCTAGCACCTGTGAGCTAGCCTGGGAACTTTGTCGCTATCGGAAAACACTAAATTGCAATGCTGGGGATGATTCAGCTTCTCTTTCTGCGTGTATTTAATAGCACCTGAGTAAAGGGATGCTGGCAACTTAAAACCCTGTTCTCCAGCACCTTCATCTAATAACGCCTGAATTAGAAAAACTGATTCTAAAATCTCCCGTCTAAAGGCTACGTGTGAGTGGTCTAAAATTAATATGTATAGGTTATAAGGTCAGTTGTTAAGCATTAGCCACTGGCATGTCACTTAGGTCTCACCAGGAGCTGGGGTTTGGTGTGTTCTGAGCAGCAGCTGTGACAGAATAAGCCCCTTATCTGTAAATGGCTTATTGCCTAGTGGCCCAGGCTTGCTTCATCTAACCCCACATCGAGAGGCTGGATGAGCAGAGAAGAGACAGAGCTGGGGTGCTGGCTACTGACTCGTGAGTGTGAGAGTTGTCTGTGAGTTTTCAGATATACCTAAGGGTGTCTCCAGGTTCTCAGAGACTTTTAAAAGAAATAGATTGTTTTAGGATCTTTTTTTTTTTTTTTCTGAAACTCTTTCCCTGGACTCTTCTTTTCTATGCAAGAATAGCAAGTCAAAAGGAAACGTTTAATTCTAAATGTGGATGGAAGCGTAAATATAACGTGCTGCAAAAGAAATTAGTTAAGTCAGAAAGTTAAAAGAAATCAAGGCCCATTTGTATATAGAAATTGCTCATTACCCCTTATTTCCATTTAACTGCCTATCTGGGATTATAATAAGGAAATGAAGTCATTCTGGAATTGGGGACTATATTGCTGATGTACAGTAAAATACAGGAGATACAGCTAGATAAAAGGAAATGGGTTCCTCTGTGTTCAGTGGCCTTGAGCTTATATTATTTTTATAAAGCAAGACTAACAAATTTCACCTAGATGAGAGTGGGTACATGGCAGCTTACCTCAGCATGCTGTCATCGGTAAACATTTTGGATGAATATAAGCGAAGGGATATTAAAATAGTTCTGGGCAATTTAAACTTCATGCTTCTAATAAAAATACTCATTAGCCAGGTATCACATATAATCAATCAATTATTTTAATAAAAGGTAGGTTAGTTTTGTCCCATATGAAAATTTTGGTTAGCAGGATAATAGGCATTTTATGGCGAGCCAAATCTGACTTAAGATAGTCTAATAACGGATCTTCATCCAGAAAGTCGACAGACCTCATGGAAAAAGTGATTGAATTACCTCATTCTGGTTCTCTTTTCTTACTCTTACCAGCTCAGGTCCTGAAATGGAAGCGAGAAAATGGGCAAAGAAATGGGGAAAATGTAGAAAGATGGAGCAACTCACTTTCTTCAGTGCTCACAGAAATATACTTGAAAAGGCAGGCCTGCGTTGGGCTGGAATTTAAAAACCTTTTTTTTCCTTCGAGACGGAGTCTCGCTCTGTCACCCAGGCTGGAGTGTAGTGGCAAGATCTCGGCTCACTGCAAACTCGGCCTCCCGGGTTCACGTCATTCTCCTGCCTCAGCCTCCCGAGTAGCTGGGACTACAGGCGCCCGCCACCACGCCCGGCTAATTTTTGTATTTTTGTAGAGACAGGGTTTCACCATGTTGGCCGGGCTGGTCTTGAACTCCCGACCCCAGGTGATCTGCCCACCTCAGCCTCCCAAAGTGCCGGGATAACAGGTGTGAGTCACTGCGCCCGGCCTAAAAGCCCTTTCAAAAGAGAGTGATAACCACCAAAGTTCGGAACAAAATAAAACATCCTGAAGATGGGCCCAAGGCAAAATGAGAGGCCTGCAGCACCCCAGTGGAAGCTCTCCCAGCATCACCATGTACTGCCATCACAGCTGCCCCGTGCCCACTCACGAAGGCACACCCCTTCTGGGAACCCCAAGGCGCATCACAGATATCGTGCCTCGGTAGATACCTGACAACTCAAATCCGATGATGGGTGGTTGGGGACAAGCAGGATTAATATTTTTGTTCAGCGCATGGTAAGAAGCAGCCAACAGCGTTTTCTAAAGCTGCAATTCAGAAAGAGAAATCTCCACGAAGCACTGTAGCCTTCTCAGAGGTAAGTGACTCACAATAGGCCTTCTCTTTTTGCGAGAGGCCTCCGAATTTACTTGCCTCAAAAACAAGTATTTCGGGTTTGGAGAATAATACGAGACATGATATGGGCCTCACAATCAGAGGGAAAATGCGCCAATAAACTGAAAAATGTCCTGTTTTTGAGGAGAGGGGTGAGGGTAGTTTAGATATTAAATAGATGTTACAAATTGAGCATCTATGTGCTTTGGGCAAATATTCCAGCTGACAGCCAATATATGCTATTTTCCCTGCTCCCCTAAATAAAACAAGACAAAAATCCATTTTAGAAAGCACCTCTGGAATTCAGCAGGGGCCTTTCTGGCTCAGCCCAGAGCTGAGATGCTGTTGGCTCCCAGGAAAAGCTGAGTTCTGGGCCCATGGTGCCAGGTGCTGGGTGGCCGAGAGCTCCTGCTGCAGAGGGATGGCCCTCAGCCTCCCCTGCTTGCCCCTCCAGCACCTTCACTGCAGAGCCTGGGTTTATTCTCTGACCCAGTTGGCAAGCTCCTTGGAAACGAAGTGACTTTTACTCTTTCCATATGGTGAAGCTGGGAGTAGTGTCATTTGATTTATCCTTGTTAAAATGTAAATGGTGCTAATTTTATGGTGCCAGGGGAAACCAAAATCAAGTCCTGTTTGAGGGAACAGATAATTTGCTTTGTGGTGACAGGGAATGATTACTCAGAACGCACTGGAAAAGAACCAGAAAACGGACAAAGAGGCACAGATACTTTGTCATGTATAAACATTCTCTTTCAGATGGAAGAAAGACTATTGCTAAAGTCTTCGGCAAATATACAGTCTCAATAGAATCTTTTAATAACACTAATTTGACATAGCTGAATTAAAATAAACTAATTTATAATCATGTTACTAGTTTTCAATCACTGTAAACAGAAAAGGCCAGCTGATGTGGCCAAGACTATTCTCCATTTATCTAGAACTGATTTATCTTTGCAAAACAAAGATTTCGAACAAATTCAGCAAGGGAATAGATTGTGCCACAATTGGGACTATTGGTTGGAAGAGCAAAATAACGGAACTAATATTCTCTTTCTTTTCTTTTCTTTTTTTTTTTTCGAGACGGAGTCTTGCTCTGTTGCCAGGCTGGAGTGCAGTGGCATGATCTCAGCTCACTGCAAACTCCTCCTCCCCGGTTCAAGCGATTCTCCTGCCTCACTCTCCTGAGTAACTGGGACTACAGGCGCGTACCACCACGCCCAGCTAATTTTTGTATTTTTAGTAGAGATGGGGTTTCTCCATGTTGGCCAGGATGGTCTTAACCGCTTGACCCTGTGATCCACCCGTCTCGGTCTCCCAAAGCATTGGGATTACAGGTGTGAGCCACTGCGCCCGGCCAGAACTAATATTTTCTTATGGTACATCTATTAGATCAAGAAAATATTTTTTTCTGGCAGTAGTCTTTTCATTTCCGAGGATTCTGATTCTGCTATTTGCAGAACATGGTTTTACCAAATAAAATGGAAGTAATGGTAAATCAAAGGATTTAAGAAATGAGAATTAATTTTTCTAACAGTTAAAAAACTTAATGAACAGGAACAAAAGAAAATCTATGTTATAATACTCTTTCCCCCTCTATCTAGGTCTGCATGAGGTATCATCGGTTGTAAAGATAATGACAAAAGGAAGACTTTTTCAAAAGCCATCCTTAACTGTCAGGCAAGAAAAATTCTCATTGAGTGTGGGAGGAACGGAGGGCTGAGAATGAAATCTGATGTCTGTTCCTGGAAGGTGTGGATTGAAGTCTCACTTCTCTATCTCAGAGCCCCCAAATAATTGTGTTTTGCCCGAAGTAAAGCCGAGCTCGGAGTCTCAGTTTGCAGAGAAGTTGGCACCCATTTGTAGGAGAAACTGGGTCAAACCAAACCAAAACTCAGTCCCATTTCATCTGGAGCAGCCCCTCCTTTTGCTCATGGATGAAATTAAAATTGACATGACCTTGGAACTTAATGGCTTCTTCTACATTGTAAGAAGGTATCTTGAAAATGACATATTTTAAAACATAAAAGCAAAATTGAACATGAATGATCTCCCATTTAACCTACATGATAGTGCCATCTTTGTGACCGGTTTCCTCATAGACCTGTGAGCTCGCTCTGGAAGAGTTTTATTGAAAGCATTCCTACTCTGAGTTGTCTGGAAAAATGAAGAATACTTCGTTCTTGTAATTTTAAACGACTTACCTATACATAGCTTCCCTCTAAGCACGGGAAGTGAAGCCAGGCCATGTTTAGCACTGAGTTTATGATACGAAGAGAGATGAGTTTTGAGTCATACTTTCTCAATTGGATAGAATGGGTGTGTACTTAGAAACTCTGCCTTACAAGCAACTTCCCTATTGATCTTCACAGTTTCTCCCACGGCTCTTTTGTGTCTGTACTTTTTTCTTTTCTTTCTGTTTCTTTTTGTTTAGAGGCAGGGTCTTGCTTTGTGGCCCAGGCTGGAGTATAGTGGCACGACCATAGCTCACTGC
Organism: Macaca fascicularis; assembly: GCF_037993035.2. NCBI lineage: Eukaryota > Metazoa > Chordata > Mammalia > Primates > Cercopithecidae > Macaca > Macaca fascicularis. Next base: position 6,115,662 of record NC_088391.1, on the reverse strand, counting down.
AGCCTCAAACACCTGGGCTCGAGTGATCTTCCCACCTTGGCCTCCTGAGCAGCTGAGACTAGAGCTATGCGTTGCCATGCCCCGCCGATTTTCCTATTGTTATGGTTGTCTATATTTTCTTATCAAGATGAAGCACACGTTAAACGAAAAAAACTTTTTTTCATTTCTGGCAGGTGGCAGGAGACCCCTTTCTCCCAAATTCCTGTCATTCTCATACCCTGTAGCAGGGCTCATGGGAAAGACAATTCTAGGGACAGAAAAGCCAGACGTGGGGTCCCCACTTCACTTTTACACTTACGCTCTCCACGCCACATCTTCAATCAAACAGGCAGTAGGAACCAGAAATAATCCCAACCAGAAGTGTGCGGAGCTCAGGACCATAGTTGCCTGCAAGAAACAGAAGTGACAACTGCTTGAATACGCTCTCTTTCCAAAACAGCGCAACATAATTTAATCAAGGAAAATATTTCACAATACAAAAACAACAGATGGTATTAAACGCAATGAGAGGTAACCCGTGCACTGGCAGGACCATTCAGGGGACGGAAGGGGCTTGCTCCTCTCTGCAGCCCTTTCTCCTCTCACTTTCCTTCTTCTAGTTTCACGTGTGTCCTTGCCTCTCTTTTATAAAGTGCTTCAAGCGCCTTCCGATCAGGATGCGGTCCCAAATCCTTCCTAAAGAGAGCTGTTGGAGCCACCAACACTGCTCCACTGAGGAGTAAACGGTGCCTCACTAGGCTCCTCCATTCACTCAGCATCAGCTCCTTTTCTCTCAGTTTCTGTTCATTCACGGAGCCAGGACCCGTGTCCCTGGTACAAGGCAGGATGGCTCTCCCCACCCAGGAAAGGAAGATGAGTAAGTTATAGTCCTTGCCTTCAGGGGATTAAATACCCTCTGGCGCAATCTACATTACACAGGGGAATATGGCACCTATCACGAAAATATCCGATGGGGCTTCTGGGAAGAATTCTTAAAGATGACGGAGTATGAGATGTGCCTGGAAACATGAACAGGATTTCAGTAGCTAGAGGTGGGTAGATGGACAGAGATTCCAAGTGGAAGGATGAAGGACAGGGGAGAGCAGCAAGGAGTGTAGCTTTCATGACTTCTTTGTTCCTGGCACGCTGGTCAGGGATAGCCTGGGAGGGAAAAGGTAGAGAGGGTTTTGGGGATCAGAGCTGCAGGGCCAAGTTAGATGTTAGGTGAGTTGAAAAGAGAACTTAGGGCAAAAGCAGAGGGAGGGAGGAGTTTACTCTCAACAGAGATGGGGGCCTGAGTAGGGCAGATGCCTTCAATTTTGGGTTTTTTTTTTTTTTTGAGACGGAGTCTTGCTGTCGCCCAGGCTGGAGTGCAGTGGTACGATCTCGGCTCACTGCAAGCTCTGCCCCCTGGGTTCACACCATTCTCCTGCCTCAGCCTCCCGAGTAGCTGGGAATACAGGCACCCGCCACCACGCCCAGCTAATTTTTTGTATTTTTAGTAGAGACGGGTTTTCACCGTGTTAGCCAGGATGGTCTCTATCTCCTGACCTCGTGATCCGCCTGCCTCGGCCTCCCAAAGTGCTGGGATTCCAGGCCTGAGTCCCCGCGCCCGGCCCAATTTTGGTTTTGAATGAGCAAAAGCCTGGAGCCTGCAGCTGGCTAGGAATTAGGAGGCTGGCCTACCAGGTGGGCCACCTGAGAAAGGGACTCAGGTTAGTGTGACAAACCCTTCGTGTTCACTGGATTTCTTTTCTGGAGGCCTCAACCATTTGGTCCTACTGGAATAGATGTTTCGCTACAGCTCACTGCAAAGGAGAGTGAGACTTACAGAGGGAGGGAGAGCAGAGGGCCTGAGACACAATTAACCGCCTCTGGGACCCTCCACAGGGACTGGAAGGGTCTAAGAATCCCGGAGGCCTGGATTTATAGCTCCCTTTATGCAGTACAATGAGGGCAGGATTCACCCGACTCAAGCCTGGCACCCAAAAGTCTACCCACTCTTCGGTTTCCATCGTCTGCTCCAGCTGGACGGCCACACGCACTGCAGCCCTACTGCTCCCTCTTCCCTGCAGGGCTTCCCTGCCCAGCGTCTATTCTCACAGCATCCCCACCTGCTTACCCTGATCCCGAGCACCCAGCTTCCCCATCTGGCCAAGGCCATGCCTAACCCCAGCCCTCCTGCCTCTGGGCCCCTTCACATAGGCCTGTTGGTGGTGGTTGGCATTTTATGACAATTAAACAAAAAAGCAGTGAGGTTTACAGGAAAAGAGTCGAAATCCAACCCTGGAATGGGAGGACTTGCTTTGCTTTTCAGACAACCAAGAGTACCAGCTTCTGACAGAAAAGTTTAAAACCTTAAAAATGTGTGAGTACATTTTGCCCCATCAATTACATCTCTCAGAATTCATCCTAGGTCTTCATCCTAAGGAAGGAAGGAAACATGCAAAGCAGCAAGTACAATGATATTCACAAGAGTGCTATTCTATCAAAGAAACCAGAAGTAGATGTCCCAGGAGAAGATCTATTAAATGTACCATGGCACTTACATACAATAGATTTCCATGCAAGCAATTAAAGTAATGTAGAATTATATTTGTTGACAGAGATGTTGTATTCTACTGCCACTAAGAAACATGGATTCTATGATAACATCTCATAGAGGACCCATCATGGCGGTTGTGGGAAAGGAAGCACCACTGGCCCAAGCTTCAAAATTAAACTTGAGGTGTCACCCCTAGAGGAGGTATGCCCACACGTACACGTCTTTATTACATCTTTATTACACATTTGTCAGTACATATCAATAGATACCATCATTTCTGTAGTCCTGTTTTGGTATTTCCTGACCTTTACAAAGACACTCCAGGACTTCAAAAACAGTGGGGTGTCCCAGGCCCTGATGGACTTGAGAGTGCCTCCTTCAAGTGTGGGCAGGTGTACGTGCTCAGGAACAATGCACGGAACAGTACACGGAAACGAGGATCTGGGCGGCACAACTGGTGATTTGTATTGTCATATCTCTTTGTGTATCTCCATTTCCTGTTTCTTCTACAGAAAACATGTATGTTGGCAAAACTCAACTCTCTCGAAAGGGATTGGATCAGCCTGCTCCTTCCAGCTCCTGTTGTCCTGCCTCCAGGGTAAACAGGGTCTCCAGAGGCGACCTTGGGTTCTGCTCATGCTACAGATGCCCGAGGCGGTGCTTGGCCCCTGGAAGATGGACTCGTTCAAGCTGTACTTGTGCGGATACATGCAGGATCATTCACTATGTGGATTTATTTAAGAAATCAGTGATTTTATAATAAGGTATCATTTAAAATAGATTATAACTCAAATGTACCCTGTAAATATGTAAAATATTATGTATCAATAAGAAATAGATTATGAAACTCAGAACTTTAGTTGCTGAGGGAAAAAAGGAAAATGAATTTTGAATTCTCTTGTTGAAAATATGAAGTCTGTCCCAAACTAATAAAGATTACACGGAGACTTGAAAGTATTGTTCTGTTGCTGGTCTTCAAAACTGGGAGCTGTGACTGTGACACATATAACTAATTTTAAAGGTGTGTCTCAGAAAGGTTCCTACCATCCTAATTTTCACAGATGGACTGAGACCCAGAGTCCTGAAATCCTTCTAAGGTGATCTACTAACTACTTAGGTGCCATATGCCTAGGAACTCACTGCAGTCAATTACAGGAAAGTGAGGCTCAGGTGGGTAGAATTATTGATACATTAGGACCAAGCTGGTGAGAGCCAGACACAGGATTGGAGGCCTGTCTGACTGTAAAGCCAATGAGCTGTGCAGTACTGCCTAGGGTGAGACGAGGAGTATTAACAAGGGACACCCATGCACCTGTGGATCAGGAGTCGTGAATACATTAGCTTCAGCCACGCCACTCATCACGTGCACCCCAGTGCCCCAGGACCAGCTGTCCACCAATGTGGTGACAAACTAGAAAAGGTTATTTTTATTTTTATTATACTTTAAGGTCTGGGATACATGTGCAGAACACATACAGGTTTGTTACATAGGTATACATGTGCCATGGTGGTTTGCTGCACCCATCAACCTGTCACCTACATTAGATATTTCTCCTAATGCTATTCCTCCCCTAGCCCCCCACCCTCCAACAGGCCCTGGTGTGTGATGTTCCCCTCCCTGTGTCCATGTGTTCTCATTGTTCAACTCTCACTTATGAGTGAGAACGTGCGGTGTTTGGTTTTCTGTTTCTGTGTTAGTTTGCTAACTAACCATCATTCCTGAGAATGACGGTTTCTAGCTTCATCCACATCCCTGCAAAGGACATGAAGTCATCCTTTTTTACGGCTGCATAGTATTCCATGGTTTATATGTGCCACATTTTCTTTGTCCAGTCTATCACTGATGGGCATTTGGGTTGGTTCCAAGTCTTTGCTATTGTGAATAGTGCTGCAATGAACATATGGGTACATGTGTCTTTATAGCAGAATAATTTATAATCCTTTGGGTACACACCCAGGAATGGGATTGCTGGGTCATATGGTATTTCTGGTTCGAGATCCTTGAGGAATTTTCACACTGTCTTCCACAATGGCTGAACTCATTTACACTCCCACCAACAGTGTAAAAGCGTTCCTATTTCTCCACATCGTCTCCAGCATCTTTTGTTTCCTGACTTAATAATAATCGTGATTCTAATTGGTGCCAAATGGTATCTCATTGTGGTTTTGACTTGCATTTCTCTAATGACCAGTGATGACAAGCTTTTCTTCATACGTTTGTTGGCCACATAGATGTCTTCTTTTGAGAATTGTTTGTTCATATCCTTCAGCCACTTTTTGATGGGGTTGTTTTTTTTCTTGTAAATTTAAGTTCCTTGTAGATACTGGATATTAGTCCTTTGTCAGATGGACAGATTGCAAAATTTTTCTCCCATTCTGTAGGTTGCCTGTTCACTCTGATGATAGTTTCTTTTGCTGATGCTCTTTAGTTTAATTAGATCCATTTGCCAATTTTGGCTTTTGTTGCCATTGCTTTCGGTGTTTTAGTCATAAAGTCTTTACCCATGTCTATGTCTTGAATGGCATTGCCTAAGTTTTCTTCTAGGATTTTTATGGTTTTAGGTCTTATGTTTAAGTCTTTAATCCACCTTAAGTTAATTTTTTTGTATAAGGTATGGGGAAGGGGTCCAGTTTCAGTTTTCTGCATATGGCTAGCCAGTTTTCCCAACACCATTTATTAAATAGGGATTCCTTTCCACATTGCTTGCTTTTGTCAGGTTTGTCAAAGATCAGACGGTTGTAGATGTGTGGCATTATTCCTGAGGCCTCTGTTCTGTTCCACTGGTCTATACATCTGTTTTGGTACCAGTACCATGCTGTTACGATTACTGTAGCCTTGTAGTATAGTTTGAATTCAGGTAGTGTGATGCCTCCAGCTTTGTTCTTTTTGCTTAGGATTGTCTTGGCTATGCGGGCTCTTTCTTGATTCCATATGAAATTTAAAGTAGTTTTTTCTAATTCTGTGAAGAAAGTCAATGGTAGCTTGATGGGGATAGCATTTAATCTATAAATTCTTTCTATTCATGAGCATGGAATGTTTTTCCATTTGTTTGTGTCCTCTCTTTTTTCCTGGAGCAGTGGTTTGTAGTTCTCCTTGAAGAGGTCCTTCACATCCCTTGTAAGTTGTATTCCTAGGTATTTTATTCTCTTTCTAGCAGTTGTGAATGGGAGTTCACTCATGATTTGTCTGTTTGTCTGTTATTGGTGTATAGGAATGCTTGTGATTTTTGCACATTGATTTTGTATCCTGAGACTTTGCTGAAGTTGCTTATCAGCTTAAGGAGATTTTGGGCTGAGATGATGGGGTTTTCTAAATATGCAATCATGTCATGTGCAAACAGAGACGATTTGACTTCTTCTCTTCCTATTTGAATACTCTTTATTTCTTTCTCTTGCCTGATTGCCCTGGCCAGAACTTCCAATACTATGTTGAATAGGAGACAGGGCATCCTTGTCTTGTGCCGGTTTTCAAAGGGAATGCTTCCAACTTTTGCCCATTCAGTATGATATTGGCTGTGGGTTTGTCATAAATAGCTCTTATTGAGATACGTTCCATCAATACCTAGTTTACTGAGAGTTTTTAGTATGAGGGGGTGTTGAATTTTATTGAAGGTCTTTTCTGCATCTAGTGAGGTAATCATGTGGTTTTTGTCGTTGGTTCTGTTTATGTGATGGATTAAGCTTATTGATTTGTGTGTGTTGAACCAGCCTTGCATCTAGGGATGAAGCTGACTTGATCATGGTGGATAAGCTTTTTGATGTCTGCATTCAGTTTGCCAGTATTTTATTGAGGATTTTCGCACTGATGTTCATCAGGGATATTGGCCTGAAATTTTTTGTTTTGTTGTGTCTCCGCCAGGTTTTGGTATCAGGATGATGCTGGCCTCATAAAACGATTTAGGAAGGAGTCCGTCTTTTTCCATTGTTTGGAATAATTTCAGAAGGAATGGTACCAGCTCCTCTTTGTCCCTCTGGTAGAATTCGGCTGTGAATCCATCCAGCCCTGGGCTTTTTTTGGGTGGTAGGCTATTAACTACTGCCTCGATTTCAGAACTTGTTATTGGTCTATTCGGGGATTCAACTTCTTCTTGGTTTAGTCTTGGGAGGGTGTATGTGTCCGGGAATTTATCCATTTACTGTAGATTTTCTAGTTTATTTGCATAGAGATGTTTACAGTATTCTCTGATGGTAGTTTGTATTTCTGTGGTATCAGTGGTGACATCCCCTAGATCATTTTTTATTGTGTCTATTTGATTCTTCTCTCTTTTCTTCTTTAATAGTCTGGCTAGCAGTCTATCTATTTTGTTAATCTTTTCAAAAAACCAGGTCCTGGATTAATTGATTTTTTTGAAGGGTTTTTCATGTCTCTATTTCCTTTAGTTTTGCTCTGATCTTAGTTATTTCTTGTCTTCTCCTAGTGTTTGAATTTGTTTGCTTTTTCTTCTCTAGATCTTTTAATTGTGATGTTTGGGTGTCGATTTTGGATCTTTCCTGCTTTATGTTTTTCTCCAAACTGGTTATTCTAGTTAGCAATTTCTCTAACCTTTTTTCAAGGTTCTTAACTTCCTTGCATTGGGTTAGAACATGCTCCTTTAGCTCGGAAGAGTTTGTTATTACCCACCTTCTGAAACATACTTCTGTCAATGTGTCAAACTCATTCTCTATCCAATTGTGTTCCCTTGCTGGTGAGGAGTTGTGATCCTTTGGAGGAGAAGAGGCATTCTGGTTTTTGGAATTTTCAGTCTTTTTGTGCTGGTTTTCCCTCATCTTTGTGGATTTATCTACCTTTGGTCTTCGATGTTGGTGACCTTCAGATGGGGTTTTTGAGTGGACATCTGTTTTGTTGATGTTGATGAAATTCCTGTTTGTTAGTTTTCCTTCTAATAGTCAGGTCCCTCTGCTGCAGGTCTGCTGGAGTTTGCTGGAGGTGTTTGCCTGGGTATCAACAGCAGAGGCTGCAGAACAGCAAAAATTGCTGCCTGTTCCTTCCTCTGGAAGCTTCATCCCAGAAGGATACCCACCAGATGCCAGTGAGAGCTCTCTCGTATGAGGTGTCTGTTGACCCCTGTTGAGAGGTGGTGTCTCCCAGTCAGGAGGCATAGTGGTCAGGAATCTACTTGAGGAGGCAGGTCCACTGGTCTGTTCAGAGCTGGCACGCAGGGATGTTTAAGTCTGCTGAAGCTGTGCTCACAGCTGCCCCTTCCCCCAGGTGCTCTGTCCCAGGGAGATGGAAGTTTTATCTATAAGCCCCTGACTGGGGCTGCTGCCTTTCTTTCAGAGATGCCCTGCCCAGAGAGGAGGAATCTAGAGAGGCAGTCTGGCTACAGTGGCTTTGCCAAGCTGTGGTGGGCTCCACCCAGTTCAAACTTCCGGCTGGCTTTGTTTACACTGTGAGGGGAAAACTGCCTACACAAGCCTAAGTAATGGCGGACGCCCTTCCCCCAACCAAGCTTGAGTGTCCCAGGTCAACTTCAGACTGCAGTTCCGGCAGGGAGAATTTCAAGCCAGTGGATCTCAGCTTGCTGAGCTCTGTGGGGGTGGGATCTGCTGAGCTAGACCACTTGGTTCTCTGGCTTCAGCCCCCTTTCCAGGGAAGTGAATGGTTCTGTCTGGCATTCCAGGTGCCACTGGGGTATGAACAAAAACTCCTGCAGCTAGCTCAGTGCAAAACGACCACAGATTTGCGCTTGAAACCCAGGGCCCTGGTGACATAGGCACCTGAGGAAATCTCCTGGTCTGTGGGTTGCAAAGGCCATAGGAAAAGCGTAGTATCTGGGCTGGAATGCACCGTTCCTTACAGCACGGTCCCTCACAGCCTCCCTTGGCTAGGGGAGGGAGTTCCTCAATCCCTTGTACTTCTCAGGTGAGGCAATGCCCCACCCTGCTTCTGCTCACCCTCTGTGGGCTGCACCCACCATCTAACCAGTCCCAATGGGATGAACCAGGTACCTCAGTTGGAAATGCAGAGACCACCCACCATCTGTGTGAGCTCCCTGGGAGCTACAGACCGGAGCTGTTCCTATTTGACCGTCTTGCCTATTTCCTTTTTTTTTTTTTTTTTAAGGCAGGAGTAACCAGAGCGACATAAGGTCAGTTTGTGTTCCCCAGTGTGGCATGGATTTGAAGAGATATAATAAAGGTGGAGCAGCAACAGCTCACCTGTGAGGAGAAGGAAGCTCAAACTTCTTCGTGCATCACTCTGTGCCAGGACTTCCCATAAAGCATCTTATTTAATCCCCCATCCCCATTTTACAGAAAATTTAAATCTGCACCTTCCCCACAGCACCTGCAGGCAGAGAGTTGAGTCCTCAAGATGCTGGTCGGCCCCTGCATGCTGCTCCCTCCCTAAGAGGAGGACAAGCTGCACTCTCTGCACCTGCACCTCTCTGGATGGAGCTTGTATTTGCACAACACTCACGGCAGAAGCCTCACTTCCATTTCACACCAGAAACACCGGCGCCAACTTCAAGTTGTAAGTAAAAGAAAATGAGAAGCACTTGTAAAGTTACAAGACAAAAAGAAACACAGGAGGGGAACAATTTTTCCAATCCATCGCCACTCAGCATCAACAACACAACAACGAAGAAAAGCAAAACCTATCAGGACAATCGGATTTCGAAGAATCCTTGCCGTTGCCATTGCCAACTTCTCTTCCCAGCCCTCCTTGCCCCTCAGTGTTGCCTCCTAAAATTTTGTTCCATTGAAACGTCAAGGGAGCCTCTCTGTATTGTTTTTGAGGTTTGGCTTTCTGAAAACCTTGGTTTTCACGAGTGTGCACGTCAAAAGTTAAATCTCCTTCTCTTGTGACTGTGAGCCTTTTTAGGAAGGGTGGCAATGTACATTCCAAACCTATTTGCTCAGGGTGGCTGTGCGGTGCTGACACAATGAAGAGCTGTGCACCCTCTAAAGGCCTGGCTGAGATGCAGGTGTGCTGAGCTCACCCATCATCTGCCGGGAAGGCAAACATCAGTGCAGGATGAATGAAATTGGCCCTAACTCTGCAAAGCAACAGAAAAGAAAATTGGCTAGGCGTGGTGGCTCATGCTGTAATTCCAACGCTTTGGGACACTGAGGCGAAGGACGGGTCGAGGTCAGGAGTTTGAGATCAGCCAGGACAACATCGTGAGACCCTGTTTCTACAAAAAATAAAAATAGCTGGGTGTGGTAGTGTGCTTGTCGTCCCAGAAATTTGGGAGGCTAAGGTGGGGGGATCGCTTGGGCTCAGGAGTTCAAGGCTGAAGTGAGCTATGATTGTGCACTCCAGCTTAGGTGACAGAGTGAGACCATATCTGGGAGAAAAAAACCAGAAGAAAAAGAAAATACCATGGCCACACAAAGTGCTTAGTGAGACCACACTAATTTGCCACAGGAGGGAGGAAGCAAATTCCAGGCTGAAATCTAGTTCCTCATTTCCCGAAATCATTCATGCCTACTCTCTCCCTGTACGAAATGCCTAGAGCTTGGTGTCAATTTTAAGCTTAATTTTACAGCAAACAGGGAAGGTATCTCAGTTCAATATATCGGTACATCCTCTGAAGATGATTCTACTAGCACTCACTTCAGAAGCCCTGTGTGAATGCAAAGGAACTCTCAGATAAACAATGAAGTGATCCCACAGCACCTGCATCCCTACTATAACTTAAAAACCACCCACACACCTGATCCCGATGTTTAAATAACAAGCCACTGGTATGTCTAGGACACCTGCACAAAGGAGATGTAAACCCACAGCTTCTGGCATGAAAATCTGCCAACTTAGCATCCCTGTCACCTACAACTGATGGCGGGAGAGATTGAGCAACCATCTAAAAATATCATTCCTACAAACTTAGTGTCATTAGAAACAAAAATAATGAACACACTTTATCAGTGTTTTTTGTCACCAAGGCACAAGGGAATTTTCATCAATGAACCTTGCTATTCCGAAACCACAAAAGTTAGTGGTGGTTCATTAACATAACATGGTAAGGGGTTCTCAAAAGCACCCCCAGTATGCTCTTACCAAGCATATTCACCCCCCAGGAGGACGAGGCAATGCTTTCTGGGGGTTATAATTTAAATATGCTAAAATGCACAGATCTTCAGCTATTAACACAACTATCTACACCTGTCTAACTACCACCCCAAACAAAATAGAGAACATTCCCATTATCCCAGAAAGTCCTCCTGTGCCCTTTTCAGTCAATCTCCACCCTCAGTAGGCAGTTCCTGCCCTGCCTGCTGTCACTATAGCTAAGTTTTGCCTGTTCTCAAACTTCATATGAATGAAATGACAGAGTACAGTTCTGTTGAATCTGTCTTCTTTCACTCAACATGATGTCTCTGAGACGGGATCCGTGCTGTTGCATGTATCTGTAATTCATTCTTTTTAGTTTTGGAATCGTAGTCCATTGCACGAATAGATCACAATTTGTTTATCCAGTCTCTTGTTGATGGACATTTGGGTTATTTCCTATAATTAAGAATAAGGCTGCTATTTACAAGCTTCCACAAGTCTTTTTGTGTGTGTGGACATATGTTTCCAATTCTTTTGGGTCAACATCTGGGAGTGAGCTTGCTCAGTCATATGGGAAGAGTGTGATTAGCTTTATCAGACACAGCCAAAGAGTTTTCCAAAGTGGCTGTCTGAACAAAGCAAGTGCACGTGCATTCCGGTTGCTCCACATCCTCAGCAGCACTTGGTATGGTGTCTGTTTCCACTCCAGTGGCTCATGGGGGAAAGGGAGTGTGCATGAGGTGAAACGACTCTGGCAAACCTTCCCACCACCCTGTGAGCTATTCAGGACCGAAGCAACTGCTCTCCCCTGACTCACAGGATGGCCCAAGGTTACAAGCTCCAGAGAGGATACTGGTCTGGAGGCGGCAAGTTACCTCCACTGATTATTCACAGTCAGGTACAGATCCAACTCCCCCTTCTTCTCTTTCCCCACTTCTCGCTACCGCCCTTGCCCTTGACTAGTTAAACAAAATTAAAAAATAAATAAATAGATAAAGCTCCAGAAAGGAAACCCTGAAGAAAACAAGAACTCTAGACTCCCTCTCCATTCAGGACGTACGGAATTGGGTGTGTTTGGTTTTTAATGGTGGTAACATTTAAACTCTTGCTCATTGTTAAATAAACAGGCAGGCAGTGAGGAGAAGACATGTCCCAATTTTCCCAAACAGAGTGTGAGGAAGGGGAGTGCTGTTACTGTTCTTTGCCTACTTATTTGAGAGAAAGGTGAAACCCTTGACTCCCTGAAATTATTAGCTGGTTTTTTTCAGGACAAATTATTGGCTGGTTTTTAATTTCCTATTTTTCTCCTTAGGACCCAATTTGAGAGACCAAAATGTTGGTTTAACCAAATAGCTATTTTACATCACCCAGAACGACCCCTGCCCTACTCTGCTGTCTCTTCCTGAAGCTGTTATCTGGATGTAAAGACAGGTGGTTCCTGGGCCATTCTCCACAGGGCTTGATGTGGGAAACCAGGCAGGGAAACAGCACATTGCCCCTGAGATACGCGACTTTTATTTCCAAGGTAAAAATGGGACAGGTTTAAAACGGGTACTGTGTGGTTTAAAAATAAGCAGTCTGAGCTGGTAGCAGTGGCTCACACCTGTAATCCCTGCACTTTGGGAGGCCAAGGAGGCAGGTGGGTCACCTGAGGTCAAGAGTTCGAGATCAGCCTGGCCAACATGGTGAAACCCTGTCCCTACTAAAAGTACAAAAATTAGCCAGGCGTGGTGGTGTGTCCCTATAGTCTCAGCCATTCGGGGGGCTGAGGCAGGAGAATCACTTGAACCTGGGAGGCGGAGGCGGCAGTGAGCTATAATCTTGCCACTGCACTCCAGCCTGGGTGACAGAGTGAGACTCTGTCTCAGAAAAAAAAAAAAAAAAACAGGCAGTCTGTACTCTTTTACTTTCACGAACAACATAAATAAAGCAACGTTCACTGAAGACACATGTGCAGTCTCTATCTTCCGTGTCTCAGGGGCAATTGTCCAGCTGGAGCCACAGGGGCTGGAGCCACGGGGGCTGGAGCCACGGGAAGGGCTGCAGAGGCACCTGGATGCCCAGCCTCAACCCTTGCTGGGGCTCTCCTCTGGCAAAGGTGAGACTGCAGCTTCCAGGAATTGTGCTGGGGGCCTGTGTGTCTCTGGCATCTTGTTTATATTGTGTGCTTATAGGCAATTTTAATAATCACTATTTCTAGATTGCAATCTTCCTGTGGTTATACAGAAAGCCAAGAGAGGCCCTGTGCAAAGTTATCCCGGTCCAGAAGAGAAAAACTGGATGCCTAACGATCGCCAAACCCCTGATAATTCAGACTATTAGGGTCAAGGTCAAAGCGCAGTATTTAGGACAGACATTGATAAAGACAGGGCAGATGGCCACCTCACCTTGTCACCATCTGAGCGGGGAGCCCTGAGATGGGTCCCCTCCCATCGGCAATGGCCCACTGGCCTCCGCAGGTGGAAGGTGCAGAGATGCAGGGACTAAAGCTGTTCTCCTGTCCCTGCAGAGCCCAGCCCTGGAACAGATGGATTCCATTTCATTTCATTCACTCACTGCTGGCTGCACTGCCTGAACACACACCCTCTGGCACTATCCATGAGTTACTCACGCTTCCCACAGCAGAGGGAGAGGGTACTTTGCTCACCCCTCCTCCCATAGAGGGGGATGAAGTCAGGAGCCTGGTGGAGGCACCACTGAGGAAGGGCTTCTGAAAGGACCAAAGACAGTGACCAGCAAGTGTTTCTTGCAAGGCCGAGGAGCTGAAGCTTCCAGGAGGGGCTGCACAGTCTTGAAAAGCATCATCTGTGTCCCCTCGGGCTGCCATAACAAACCACCACAGACCGGGTGACTTAAACCACAGATATGTATCTGCTTGAAGTCAAGGCTGGAAGTCTGCGATCAGGGAGCCAGCATGGTTGGATTCTGGCAAGCACCTCTTCCTGGCTTGCAGAGACCTCCCATCTCACTGTGTGCTCCTTTTTGTGCACGAATAGTGTGATCAAGCTCTCTGCTGTCCCTTAAAAGGGCGCTAATCCCAACACGAGGGCCCCACCCTCCTGACCACAGCTAACCCTAGTTATCTGCTCAAGTCCCCATGATCCAGCCATCACACTGGAGGTTAGGGCTGCAACTCTGGGATTTGAAGCAAGACACATTCAGTCCATAGCAAGCACAAGCAGGCTGCCAGGGCTCCAATCCCAGCTCTGCCATTGACTCATTACTTAACCACTGTGGCTCAGTTTTGTCCTCTGTAAAATGGGGAAAACATACTTTGTAGGGCTACTGTGAGGCTTAAGTGAATTACTAAGTGTAAAGTACTATAAAAGGTGCTTGGCACATGGTAAGTGCCATACATGTTACGTATAACTAACGATTTTTTACACTATTGATTATAACTACAATTCTTATTCAGACATCCTAGATGTGGCCAACGGTGATGTGTGATGATTCCTTAATGAGTTCTGAGGGGGAACTGGGTCCCAGGGAGTATGATCTGCTCCTGCTGTCAGGAGAAGGGCTACCCACCACTCCTCTCAGAGAGGTGCAAGGGTTGAGCTGTGCTCCAGAAGTCCCAGATTATACTGGGAATAGGCTGCTGATTGGTGACAGACAGTAAGTGTTAATAGTGACACCGGTGCCAAGAGAAAGCTAAGTCTCTTTTTTATACCCAATACAAACATCAGCCCCTGGTGCCCAATGCCCATTGGCTGCCTTCTATTTTAATTAATTGGTGCAGGTGAACATCCCCTCATCGGGCAGTGGCAAGCATGATGTTCTCTTATCTGCTCTTATCTCCACAGAACACCACTGAAGATGCACTCAGATCTCGCTCTTTGATGATGAAGGATGTTCACCAATAATTCTGTGCCCAAATAGACGAGAAAAGAGGAGATGACTGCTCATGAAAAGTGCTGCCAAGTAGCTGCACATCAAAAGGCTGACCAGGTTGTCCGCCTGAGTCACGGCCCCAGGAAGAAGAGGGTGAGTCTCGGTCCAGGTTGTGCTCCAGAGCCTCAGCTGCTTCCACAGGGATGGGGAAGGAGTGAAGCTGCCTCCATCACACAGAGTGGAAGTGCCCAGGCCACATGCTTATCTTTATCCTAGCCTTATCACTGAATGAAAGGGGACTTCTGAGCTGGAAGTCCTGGAGACCCTCTTGGCCTTGAGGCTTTTATAGAGACTCCCAGATGGCAGGAACCATACACTGAAGACACCTAGTTATTGTCACTGATGATGGTAAAGACTTCTCCCACCCCACAGTGGGCCTCACCGGTGCTAAAGGCAAACAGTAACCCACAGGGCCTCACAGGAGTGACGCCAGGAAGGACACAGTCCCCAGCCTCTATTTTCCTACTCGGAATTAATGAAGATGTAGAGAATGGAAATCACATAACAGAAAGTGTATATGCATGAACATACCCTGAATATGAGATATTTCATCTTACCGAAGAGTCCCTGTCAGTCACTCCTTTGGGCATTCAGAATACCTCTGAAAATGCCAATTGGACCTGGAAGACGCATGGATCCTAAATCAGATACTGTGTGGGCAGTTACGTCAAGCCACATGATCAACAAGACATATCCTCCTGGATCTTCAATCTCACCCAAAGATTTAGAAAACAGATCCTTTCATATTAAAACCAATAACATGGCTGGGCACGGTGGCTCATGCCTGTAATCCCAGCACTCTGGGAGGCTGAGGTGGGTGGATCACCTGAGGTCAGAAGTTCAAGACCAGCCTGGCCAACATGGCGAAACCTCATCTCTACTAAAAATACAAAAACTGGCCGGGCCTGGGGGCGCATGGCTGTAATCCCAGCTACTTGGAAGGCTGAGGCAGGAGAATGGCTCCAACCCGGGAGGTGGAGGTTGCAGTGAGCCAAGATCATGCCACTGCACTCCAGCCTGGGTAACAGAGTGAGACGCTGTCTCAGAAAAACAAAACAAACCCACAAAAAACCAGTAACATTTTCACAATACATTTGAATAATTTATTTTTACCTAAAACTAGCATCTTTGAGTAAACATCATTTTTGAGATGTAATGCCACAGGATACATACTCAGACCTCCCAGGGTGTGCCCTCGCTCTCCTCTGTTAGAGGCCTTCCATGGGCGAGTTTGAGGAGAGTGGAATTAAGTCATGAGTGTGTATCTGGGTTGGAAAATAATTTATATCAGCTTGCAGAGGACACCCACTGGTGACCTGAGCAGGAGCTGAAGATGCTGGGGTGGACACGGAGGCCTTGAATTCCCCAACCTCGACCTACATCATGACTGTGCTCCCAGCCAGACTTCTGTTGCTCGTGGTCACTGCTGTGGCTAAGGCTGTTTTGCCTTCCATGTAGTGGATTTCCTGGGGCGCTTCTCAATCTGTATCTCAGATTTGAGATGTATGAGACAGACTCTCAGGAGGGGAGAGATGTCCCCTTGGGGACAGGGCCACTGGCCTCCTTGACCTGAGTGGCAGGTCTCACAGGGACGGTCTCCGCAGTGGAGTAAGTTGGTGAATCGGGAGTGAGCACTCGGGATTCAGAGGGACCTGGGATGAAACTGTGCCTCTGAGCCTGAGACTGCGACACTCAAAAGGTTAATTAACGTCTCCGTGCCTCATTTTCCTCCTCTGTAAAATCAAGACTGCCTCACAGGGCTGTCCTGCCTAGCCTGGTCAGCCGCGCTCCCACTCTCACACGATCCTTTCACCAGAACCCCGAGAGGTCGTGGAATGAAACCCTTCAAACTAAGTATATATTTCTTCCTTCCACAAATTCTACTCCTCCCTGGCCCCAAACATCTGTACAGTGCCTTGTGCTGATCTTGAAGCAGCTCTGACTGTAAAATGACTTAGCTGGAGCCAATGAGCTCAGTGGCTGGAACACGGTACCAGGCGTCTGAGCCCCTGCCAGCTGGCCGCGATCCATCCCTCAGGCAGCCTTCCCGGAGCAGAAAAATCCGGGGACCCCTTGATGAGACATTTTCTCCAATGTTTTCTTTAATTCTGACAACTGCAACTGAAATTTAGCAGCAGCTTCTCGCCCCCCCAGGGATTCTTCTCTCTCTCTCTCTCCCTCTCACTATTACACTTTTTACTGCCCCTCCACACCGAAGTTCATGGTTGTGTTTTTTTTTTTTTTTTTAAATAGAAAAACGTTCTTGGGGGAGAAAAGACTTGAATTAATAAAGATTTTATGATAACCCAATGAAAATTGTGAAAAATGTCGATCCCAAGTACCGAATTCAGAAATGAAAATAAGGCTTTCTAATTTTAATGTCGATTTCTTTTTTTCATGAAAAGAATAATGTTACATCCACCACTAATGTGACTTCCTTCTGCCAGCAGTTTTTGAGAACTTATTATGTGTCAACCTGTTGGTTACTCCTGAGACACACAAAGATGAAGAGAACACACTCCCATGGACCTCATCAATAAGCATCCACGCATTTAACAGAATGAGGTGCATACTGCAGGCTAGCGGTTCCCGCACATACACACCCACTGCTGGGGGCACAGGCAGATTCACCAGCACACCTTGCAATCATTCCGACTTCCAATAAGGGGTATCCCAAATCATAAACATGTATATTTTTTGCCTAAAACCAACCCTCACTTCCTCCCCCGTCCCTAGTATTTCCTATTTTCATCAATGACACACTGGCCTCGGGCATAAGTGAGAGGCAGGTCTTGGTTTCAGGCTCCACTCTCTTCTGTCAAACCCTTCTTTTCCGGGTATGTCCACATACATTATTTCAAAAACCCTTGTAGGGGAGATGTTAATTATTCCCATTTTACAGATAACGGAAATAAGGCTCAGGAGTTGAATGGAGAGTCCAAGGCCATACAGTAAGAGACCAGCTCAGGATGTGAATCCAGGTCTCTCCAATTCAAGAATCAGTACCCGTCCCATGGTGTCAGAGATACGTCTTTTTAAAATTTTTTTTATCAGTGATAGACTCTCGTGATGTTGCCCAGGCTGGAGGGGCAGTGGCTATTCACAGTTGTGAGCCCGCCACTGATCAGCACAGTAGTTTTGACCTGTTCTGTTTCTGACCTGGGCTTGCTCGTCACTCCTTAGGCAACCTGGTGGTCTCTTGCTTCCAGGAGGTCACCATATCGATGCCGAATTAGTGCAGATACACTATCGGCACGACATACTACAGAACTCCTGGGCTCAAGAAATCCTTCTACAGGCCTGGATTCTTTTCTTTTCTTTTTGAGACGAATGTCACACAGGCTGGAGTGCAGTGGCACGATCTTGGCTCACTGCAACTTCTACCTCCTGGCTTCGAGCGATTCTCCTGCCTCAGCTTACTGAGTAGCTGGGATTACAGGCATATGCCACCACGTCTGGCTAATTTTTGTAGTTTTAGTAGAGATGGGGTTTCACCACGTTGGCCAGGCTAGTCTCGAACTCCTGACCTCAGGTGATCCGCTCACCTAGGCCTCCCAAAGTGTTGGGGTTATGGGCGTGAGCCACCCGCCCAGCCCTTACAGGCCTATATGCTTAACAGATAATGGCTTTACTAATATTTTCTATATCATGATTTGTTAGCATTTAAATAACTTTCATTTTAATCGATTGCAAGCCTTTAAATTTGTCTAGTCCAGCTTCAATTTTTAGCCCAGTAATCCTAGTCTGACTTTACCATACATAAGTTAATTCTTTTACTATATTTCTGACCCCTGTCTTTTTCTATTTGGCTTAAAATGTAACAGTTTAAAACGATAAACATAATAACTGGACTGTTTCCAGAGGATTTCTCTATTCCTCCAGCACACTGCAGTTGTGCTAACTGAGCAAGCAGTCATGCATCATTACACAAGAAAGCAAAACTGCTACGTCTTGGTGCTCAGTGAATAAGCAACATGCAGCTTATCCATGAATAGAAGGCTGGGAGTCTAAACAGGCAGCCAGGTTTGACTGGATTTCATGGTTCCTCACTATTCCTTAGTAGTACAAGTCCTGTTAAGGTTGGGACCTATGAAACGAAAATAACAATCTTCAAATCATACCAGAGGAGATCGACAGGATACAAAACACAGATGCATATTGCTTAACAATAGAGATACATTTTGGGAAATGCATAGTTAGGTGAGTGCGTCATCGTTGTGGGAGCATCCTGGAGTGTACTGACACAAACCTAGATGGGACTGCACACTAGACATCTCAGCTACCTGTTACAGCCCATTGTTTGTACACTACAAGCCTGTACAGCATATTCCTGTACTGAATTTTGTAGGCAACTGTAACGCAACGCTAAGTATCTGTGCATCTGAACATATAAAAGGTACAGTATAAATATGGCATTATCATCTTAGGGGCCCACCCTCGTCATATGTGTGGGTCACGTGTGGTCCGCTGTTGACTGAAACATTGTTACACGGTGCATGACTAGAATCATTTTTATAAAAGGGAAGTAATTTGAGTGAGGAGAGGAAGCCTCCAGTTGACAGCGTAGCAGTTCTCCAAGGATTTCAAGCTTGCAACTGCTGAACTATCCTGGAGGTATTATTATTGTTCTGAGAATCTCCAGAGAGAGGACGCTTCTCCAGATGGCCCACCCTGGATCATCTCAGATGCTCCCTAGGTTCAAACGCTGGAGGCACATGCTCTCGTTCCTCTAATGGAACACACAGAGCAGCTCCTGCTCAGACCCTTCCCTTCTGTGCAATGCCCAAGACTCTCAGCAGGGACATGAAAAACCTCACTGGACAATGCTTGAAATCTAGTAAATGCCCTGTCCACGGACAGGGGAGGGAGCTCTGGCAAAAAGGCAACACTACTCATCCCGATGGAAAACATCAGGATCTACTTTGTACCCCAGGCAGATGTTACTTCCAGGTACAGCACAGAACTCACAGTGAAAAGCATTGAACATTTTTCTTAGAAGAAAACATAGCAGAATATCTTTATGACCTTGATTAGCTTTTGGAGAACATACAAACAGCAGAAGCCATGAAAGAAAATCAATAAGCTTGCCTACATTAACAATGGAAAACTTTCGTACTAAAAGACACCTATCAACAAAGTTAAAGAAAAGCCACAGACCGAGAAGTGTGCAATGCGCATTCCATTCCAGGTTATGCCCTCTTGGGAAATTCATTCTTGTCCACAAACAGACACGTTCAGGAGTGTTCACTATAGCATTTCTGGCAATTGCAGGTGAAAAAAAGGAAACTCAAATGTTTATCAATGGGAGAATTAAAAAAGTGTTGGCATATTTATATAATGAAAAACAGCATTAAAAGGAATGTTCTACAATTATATCACTATGATAAACTTCAAAAACAGTTGTTTTTTGTTTTTGTTTTTAAAACCCAGTGTTGAGGAAGAGTACATATAATACAATCTATTTAAAGTTTCAAAGCCCTGCATGTTTAGCACTGTGCTGTGTATCGTTAATATTTTCTATAGGTTTATGCACGCAGAATACATGCATGAAAATAGCCAACAGTAATGACAGTACTTCTATCTCAGGGGGACTGAGACTGGGAGGACAGCGGAGGAGACTCATATAATGTGGTCAGTATTTTATTTATTTTCAAAAAGATACGAAGCAAATGGCATGTTAATATTTGAATAGGCCATTTAACTCCTGGTCTTTTGTCTCGTTGTACAAAATTTGTCACAATTTTGATACATTCCACTCTACTCTGGTGCTTGGTGTGAGGCCTGAGATGCCGGTTTAAAGAATAGACACAGGCATGAAGTCACCACAGTTGGATTCAGTGTGTGCTGCTGCCAGAACTGCAGGGGGAACAAGAGAGACGGTTGTTGTCCTCAAGCAGCAGTTGGTCAGGATGGGACGGGTGAGGAGATACTTGTAGGGCAAAGCAGAGTCACACGGGTTCTGGAAGAGATGCCTGTGTGGGGTTCACTGAGGATCCATTTCAGTGCAGGTGGGAAGAGCACCACAGCCAGAAAAGCGCCAGGCACCTGCCTCCTACAGAGGTGCTTCCCGCAGGAGAACAGTGTGCTTGGGTCGAGGGCACACATGGCGGGGGGAAGCCTGTGAGGAAGGAGGGCTGCTGAACTGAGGGGCTCAGATTTCCTTCAGGACACAACAGAAAGCCAGGGGATCACTTCAAACAGGGAACAGTCACCAAGGCGCCAGCTATGAGAGCAACTGAAGTGCAGACAGGATCTGGGAGGCACAGGAGGAGGTCCCTGAAGTAGCGGAGGGGACAAGTCAAGCCAGAGCCAGGTGGGAGGGGGAAGCAGGAGCAGTACTCGGGGGAGGTGGAACTAGCGGCTCTGAGGCTCCGTGGATCTCCCTCCCTGAGAGGGTCAGAAAGTTCGTGATCTGGAGAGAGGCTGAGGAACTGTGGGTGTGGAGTGCTCCACAAAGATGGATCCATGTGGCCGGAGGAGGGCGGCTGTGACAATGAGGAAAGAGCCACGTGGACTCCGCACACCATGGCACGTTCCCAGCCCTCTCTGTGAATCAGCTCAGCTCACCCTCCTGACAGCCCACGTTGCTGCTGCTTCCCCTCTCACACATGAGGTCACTCAGGCATGATGGGTCAAGCCACTTGGCCAGAGTCGTGGCAGAGCCAGCATCCAACAAGACCTTGGAACCCAAGCTCTCAGCCTCTCTGAGGCCAGGCTAGTCCTCTGTGGGACACGGCCGCCTGCATCTGCTGATGAGTGAACCCGTAGAGACTCATGTGATCACAGAGGAAAGGAGGACACGGTGGCCAGAGGCTTGTGGCCAGAACCCGGGTGACAGCTATGCTAGGAGGTGGAGGAATAAGAGCAGCCAGCCCTCCATGAAGTCCTCGTCAGTGGCAGCTGTGCTGTGAAGGTGAAGGAAATTCTGGGAGGATGGTGAGGGAGGGGAAGAGGGGGCGGCAATATCACAAGTCAGTGTGGAGGAAAGGCCGGTGGGGACTGGCCAGAGGACAGGAAGGCAGCAGGAAGTGGACAGGAGGGAGAAAGTCTTCAAATGTAAAACCTCAAGAAGGAAAGTGGTGCAGGGAGGCCCTGGGGTGAGGAGAGGAACGGCTTCGGGAGTGGAGTTGAAAGTGGCAGCTCTGAAGGCCAAAGCCAGGTCTTAACTTGGAGATGGGAGGCACCAGCATCAGCAGAGGACTCTGGGAAGAGGCTTCCCCGGTGGAAGGAGCCTCACTCTGTGGTGAGCGGAAGGTGGAGTCAAGTTCGGCGTGAAAAGCAGAGGAGTCCAGCCCTTTGAAGCTGCTGCGACAGGCACGGGAAGTCAGCAAAGCAGAGCCCACCCGCCAGTGCCACTAGAGGACTGGGGGCAGGATCCACAGCCCTTCAGGTTCCCGAGGACTGGGGGCAGGATCCACAGCCCTTCACATTCCCGAGGACTGAGGACAGGATCCACAGCCCTTCACGTTCCCGAGGACTGGGGGCAGGATCCACAGCCCTTCACATTCCCGAGGACTGAGGACAGGATCCACAGCCCTTCACGTTCCCGAGGACTGAGGGCAGGATCCACAGCCTTTCACGTTTCCCCAAATGCGGAGCAGCCTGAACGCACAGAGCCAAGCGGAAGGTGGGGACGACAGAGCAGAAACCCAGAACCAAGAAGGGCAGGGGAGTGAAGGACGAGAAGAAATGTCCCACCTACATAAGTGGTTTTGGAGCCCTGTTGGAAGAAGAAAGGCGAAGCCTGGGAGAACTGGTAGGAGTGGATGCCAACTGCAAGGCTGAGGGGCTGGCAATCGCAGTGAAGGTGAAGAGGTTTCACTGGGGATGGTGGCAGGTGGCAGCAGAACCAGGGATGGCTGTGAGTCGGGGAATCAGATGCTAAGATCGCGAGGATGACACAGATTCCAAGTGACGGAAGGGCAGCCCTGCCAAGGGATGGGAACGAATTGTGGACAGGGACCTCCCAGGAGCCAGGGAAGTCAAGAGAGTATGAAGACATGGTAACAGAGGAGTCTCCATGTTGGCACAAACGTCCCCAATGTGGCAAAAGTCAGGAGGGAGAGTGGAAAACCACCATGTTGCTGTGATGAGGAAAGGTGGAAGATGCTAGAAGCAGACACGGGAACCAGAAGAGAGGCCTGAGCAATGACTGAGGGAGGCTGTGGACTCCTCCATCCCCGTCCTGCGCCCCAAGTGAGAGATGTGTTGGAACGCACACCATGTAAGTTGACTAAAACATGTTCTAAAACATTAACCAAAACGGGCAAAGAAATAACCAGATCCATAGTCTGGAAGCTTTAAAAGAAAGGACTGCCTCTTAGCACCTGGAATGAGCGCTCCAAGACAAAGGGGTATGCAGAGAGGAAAGACAGTATGATTTGGAGGCAAAAAATCGGGGTAAAAGGAGTACGCTGGTAAAGAGAGAGTAGTTCCCATGAGGCAATCAAAGGAAAGGAGAAGGCCCAGTGTGGTGGCTCACACCTGTAATCCCAGCACTTTGGGAGGCCAAGGCGGGTGGATCACCTGAGGCCAGGAGTTCAAGACCAGCCTGGCCAACATGGCAAAACCCTGTCTCTACTGAAAATACAAAAATTAGCTGAGCGTGGTGGTGCATGCCTGCAATGCCAGCTACTAAGGAGGCTGAGGCAAGAGAATCGCTTGAACCGGGCAGGCAGAGGTTGCTATGAGCCAAGATCGCACTATTGCACTCCAGCCTGGGGGACAGAGTGAGACTTCATCTCAAAAAAAAAAAAAAAAAAAAAAAAAAAAAAAAGGAACAGAAAGGAAAGGAGAAGGGAGGAAGGAGCAGGGATGATAGAAATCCAATGCATTGTCTCTGGAATGTGTTGCAGACGTCCTTCCATCTACCCATGACACTCACAACTTCCTTACAATTGTCAAGAAACAGGCGTCTCTAGCCCCTCTAGAGAACACTTTTTGAATCAAAGCCTGTCTCCCTGCTTGCTCTATTCCAAGGTGGACGAGCAGCTTGGGCCTGGAGGCTCCTGGGCGACCCATGAAAGGCGCTGGCAATCCATTCGGTGTCCTATTAGCACCTTTGTTCCCTTTACAAACATAATTCAGGTGAAACAAACACACACATGCATGTTTAGGCGTGAAAGTTAACACCACAGACGGTAATGTGAAATACTACATATGTGCAATGGGGTTAATTTACAGTTACTGTGGGATCCATAACTTTGTAATTTCCTGGCTTTGGTCTGTATAGTTTTTTAGACTTCAATGTTTTATTAACTTTTTCTTTAAACTAGCTATCTGACTTTTGGCTGGTATTCCCCGTCGTATTCTCCTGCATATTTCCAAGCTGAGTATCATGCTGTAAAAGTCTGTCCGCTTCCTCTCATCTCTTTCAGTCCATCTGTATTTTCTATGTTTAACCTCCTGGGTCTTCACCTTTTCTGGCTCTGTAAATTTAATTAATGTACTTTGACTTTTTTTTTTTTTTTTTTACCAGATCACTGTTGAAAATTTACATAAAACAGATTGAGTTTTGCTCATCGTACCCTAATGGAAACACTTCAGCTACATTTCCCGTTCCAATATATTTCAATTTATCTTTTCAATACAGTTTTCCTAGTTTCAGAATTCTTAGACGTGAGCAAACAAATACTTTTGACTGATTCTTCTATGGAGAACTTCCTACGTTTATGGCATTTTCCCTTCTTAAAACTGGATTAATATGTAAATAATATTTGATATCATATACTCTTGATAAACATCAACCAGACCTTTCCTATGTCTTTGTTCTTTTTTTTTTTTTTTTTTTTTTGAGACAGAGTCTCACACTGTCAGCCAGTCTGGAGTGCAATGGTGCCATCTC
This sequence comes from Macaca fascicularis, assembly GCF_037993035.2. Taxonomy (NCBI): domain Eukaryota; kingdom Metazoa; phylum Chordata; class Mammalia; order Primates; family Cercopithecidae; genus Macaca; species Macaca fascicularis. Next base: position 6,091,407 of record NC_088391.1, on the reverse strand, counting down.
AGCTCACTGCAAGCTCTGCCTCCTGAGTTCACGCCATTCTCCTGCCTCAGCCTCCAGAGTAGCTGAAACTACAGGCGCCCGCCACCACACCTGGCTAATTTTTTGTATTTTTAGTAGAGACAGGGTTTCACCGTGTTAGTAAGGATGGTCTCCATCTCTTGACCTTGTGATCCACCAGCCTCGGCCTCCCAAAGTGCTGGGATTACAGGTGTGAGCCACCGCACCCGGCCGTCTTTGTTCCTTTTAATTGTTAAAGGCCCCAAGGTATTTCTTTTGCTTATACAGAACTGTCTTCTTATATTTCTCCATTAATTTTGGAGAATAGAAGATGTTTTCAGAGCAAGAAAAGCAAAGGACAATAATTAGCCTTTTCTTTCATTTTCCAAAAACACAACCAATGAGGTTACTTTTGGCTGCTGTTCAAAAAGGAAAAAAAAAAAGAAAGAAAAAAGAAAAAAAAAAAGAAAGAACAACAAAGACAAAGCAAAGAAAATGAAAAGCCACACAAGTTGAATGAAGGACTTCTATGACTGCACTTGAGATTTTGCTTCACAGAATATTTACTGCAATGGTACATTTTGTTTTCCCTTATAGTTTTACTTGCGTTTTTGTACGGCATTTGATGCCAATGACATACAGCTGCATGTGTCCTTGATCCCCTTTTCTTTAAAAAATATTAATCAATTATTGTCAGTTGCTTTGTTCTCCTTATTACCAACTTGCTTTCTCCTCAGATGAAACATTTCTATACTTATCCCAGAAAAAGACTCATATACAGCTATGAGGAGTGCCAAGCTTAGGTTCACTAAGTCTACAGAGTGACTTGGAGACACTGAAGGAAACAAGTAGCCACCTCTGGTGAGCTTTCTGTTGCTTCCATAAGCGGAGGGCTGTAGGTGGGTGGTTCAGCAGAGGGTAAAACCCCATCACAGCCCACAGAGTTCCAGGCCTCAGACCTCTGACAGCATCTCGGACAGTGAGCTGAGGTGTAGACAATACCATCAGCGGAGCAGCTTGACAAAGAAACTCCAGGACAACCAGAGCAGACCAGCAAGAAAGGGTCCTGTGTTGTACTGGAGAAAACTGGGCCCAACCTTAAAAGAGTTTTCCCAGGGTGGCAGTCAGCCTTCCCCCGCTCTGCAAACTGCAAACTGTCTTCCGATGCTTCGTCATGGAATTAATCAGAGGATTCTACTCAGATGAGTATGTGCCATGATCCTCCTAATGAACTCCTAGATTAGAAGTCAGATGAAAATTTGTGGGATTGGGATTATTTCCCTTTCTCATTCAGCCTGACTTGAAGATGATTTATTATTTTTCTTTCAATTAAGGTATACCTGGAAAACATTTGTTTTGCGCCCTGATACGCAGGCCCATTGAGACTTATTTAATTGAACTTCTCACTGAAGGCTCTGCAGGGCCTGTCTGCGTCTCCACAATGAATGACTTCCGCAGACACTCAGACCCACAGCCTCCCGAAACCTTCTCTATAATCCGCAACATCTGTTCTGTGTCCGGTGCTGACCAACGTGGGAATCAGCAAGGACTGGCTGTCAGATGAGCAAACACGTTCACGAGCATCAGCTGGGTCTGGATGAACATGCCAGAGGTGTGCAACGCTCCAGTTCAAACCATTTGCAACACAGAGGAAACACCTGTTTAGAATTCATCCCAAATCAATGTGAGTTGGGTACTTTGAGGGGTGAGGGTGATAGCAGGAATTCAGATTATAGGACTCTGGGTGCTTGATGTATGACATACCCCATTTCTAAGGCTGATGCTAACACCTACTTTCCCATCTTTTGACTGAGGATGATTCATCTAAAGTTAGTTTGAATCTTACTTTTGGTGACATTCACAATTTTATGAAATCCTTAGGCTTAACCTCCATTAAATGTCTCATATTACCTGCAACTCAAGCCTAACATCTATTATGAAAAATTAAAATATAGTCTGCAGTTTTTAATGTAATGCTTGATTTATTTGGGGAGTGATATAGTTTGGTTGGTTGCCTCCACCATATCTCATGTTGAGATGTGATCCCCCATGTTGAAGGTGGGGCCTCCTGGGAGGTGTTTGAGCCATGGAGGCAGATCCCTCACTAATGGCTTGGTGCCCTCTCCATGGTAATGAGTTTGCATGAGATCTCACTGCTTAAAAGAGTGTGGCACTTCCTCTACCCCTTGTTCTCTCTTGCGTGTGATATACCAGCTCCCCCTTTGCCTTCTACCACTATTGGAAGCTTCCTGAGGCCCTCACCAGGAGCAGATGCTGGTACCATGCTTCTTGTTCAGAGTGTACAACTGTGAGCCAAAATACCTCTTTTCTTTATAAACTACCCAGTCTCAGGTATTCCTTTACAGCAATGCAAATGGACTGACACAAAGTAAAAATGAATCTTTATATCAGAAAATTACACTATAATAGTGAACCACTTCTCCTTCTCTCTAATCAACTGCCCAGCAGGGGAAGTTGCCTAAACTCATTCAAGTCTGACAATGGTGGAGAGAGTTTATTTGCTTGCTGTACCAAGGTAGAATAACAATGAGTGACTATGAATCAGAAAAATAAGATGACAGAATTTACATGATATATCAACAGAGACAACATGTCCTTCAGGGAGGCAGCTGCCCTAATCCACCATAATTTAATAGGTGAGTTTAATGATTAAGTAACTGAATTTCCATAAGCCTGAGTTTACTCATCTGTAAAACAGGGTGTCATCCTTGCAGAGTGTTTGCTGGACATCAAATGTGTTATGGATATATAGCTTAGCTTAGTAGCATCCTTAGCACTTAGTAAGAGCAGCTGGGATTTCTGGCACATTCTTGCAAAAGTTGGCAAATCGAACTCTCCAGAATGGTATCTGAGTCCACTCCGGCTCTTGCCCCTTCTTTCAGGACCCAGCTCCTGGCCCTTAGTCCCCGGCAACCTGCGTTTCAGCCATACCCAACTGTCTGAATTTCTTCAAATCCTCAACCTTCTTTTATTTCTTTGTCTTTCCCCGTCTTCACTCAGCTGGCAGTGCCTCTCCGCCACTGTTCTGGCCTTGAGAATTCCTCTTCCTCCTTCAAGACACGGCTGAAAGAACACTGCCTGAGCTTCTCCAGCAGAACGGCCTGCTCCCTCCCGTGTTCCTCTGTGACAACAGTTCTAGAGCCACCATTTGTTGTATGACGACCATTTGTCAGGCACTGTGCTGGTCACTGGCCTTCCCTTCATTTAATACCTACGGTGACCCTACCACAAGAGTGTTATCCTTCATTTGGTAGATGAGGATGGTTTGTTCAGAAAGGTCAAATAATCTTCCTAAGGTCACACTGCTGACTGGAGGTAAAAGCCACCACTGGAATCAAGGCCGCAGACCCTGCAGAGCGTGTTCCCGCCACTGTGCCTTGAGATCTTTATCAGCTCAATGCCATGCCTATGTGTACTCACTTCTTCACTAGACTGACGGCCTCCTAGTGCGAGGTACACGTTCTCTACATCCCTGTGTTCTCAGTGGCTGCTCTGTCATGGGCAGACACTTACCTAATGGATTCACTGGAGACACTGAAAGGGAAGCTGTTTTCTACACAGCCTACCCATACATACCATAAATCCTATACGGGCTGCTTTGCTGGGGTATAGACATCTGGAAAAGAAGTTAAGGCCCAGCACAGGTAACACCACTTCATAAACTGTTAGCAACTGACACTAAGTCTTTTCGTTTGGATTCTTAAGTTAGCGTCAGGTAAACCTTTTCTCTTGGGTAGCTTTCCTCATAGGCCTTTGCACATGAGTTTATTTTGAGCTGGTTAGCTACAAGTATACACTCTCGGAGGGGTCTGCACGGTACTCACCATCAGCCCAGACTGACTCAGCCCAAGCAGACACAGCTGCCTGCCTCCAGGTCTTGCTGTGGCTGAGATCTTGGCAATAAATTCCTCCGTGGATTGGACTCTTGAGTTCCATTTTCAGAGGTAGAGTTTCATGATGTAATGACAAACTAACTGCAGCCAAGCTCACTGCAAGAGTCCTTGTCACTTGAAATGTACTCTGGGCAAGCCAGTCCCATGGACAGACACTCCACCAACTTCATCTTGTGTGAGTATCTGTCACGTGGCCTTTGAGGCTGACTTAGACTGGGCTTGAGTGCAGCACTGAAACTAGGTCTACCCCCATGCCCTTGGGAAGGCCTAGGTACACACCCTCCCAGTCTTCCCATATCCACCGGCTACACCTGACTGAGATGCACCTACCTACGTCCCCGTGTAATCACGATCACTGCTGTCATTTATTCAACACTCATCCTGAGCCAGGCATTGTGCTAAGCACTGTAACATGAATTAAAAAAGAAAAAAAAAAAAACCAACTGAATTAACAGAGTAAACCCTGTGATCTTGAGTTTCATCTTGCAGATGGTATTAAGAGGCATGAAGAGATTAGGTGATATGTCTGGGGCCAAGCAGACAGAAGTGGTCTAGCTCAGAGATCCTGTGCTCAGAACTGCCAGGCTATCCTGCATAGCCAAAACCATCAGGGAAAGGAGAAGGGAATCCAAGAACATCCCTGCCAAGTGAGGCAGAAAATTAAGATGGGAAACTGGGCTGGCCCTGCCATGTTATCTAGCATCCGTGGAAGGAGAAGCTGAGGAAACAGAAGTTGGAGTAAAAGTTCACACACGGCAGGTGCGGTGGCTCATGCCTGTAATCCCTTTGGGGATTACTTTGGGAGGCCAAGGTGGACGGATCACCTGAGATCAGGAGTTTGAGACCGGCCTGGCCAACATGGCAAAGCCCTGTTCCTGCCAATATATACAAAAAAATAGCGAGGTGTGGTGGCACGCACCTGTACTCCCAGCTACTGGGGAGGCTGAGGTGGAAGAATCACTTGAACCTACGAGGCGGAGGTTGCGGTGAGCTGAGATCATGTCATTACACTCCAGCCTGGGTGACAGAGTGAGACTCTCTGTCTCCACAAAAAAACAACAAAAAAAAGTTCATGCACAGCTCACAACAATGCACTGGTAACGGGAAGCCTAACTAAGAAGATGAAAAGTGAAATTTGGGGGGCATTAACTATGGTTCCTTTCAGGTCTAAACCTCATAACTGACTTCCCCAGCAGGCTTTGAGCAATCAAAACACCCAGGACAAATCCCATAAGCATACCTAATTGAATAATCCAGATTCTGTTTGCTTGGGTTTTTGAAGCATCAAAACAGTTCCTTTGTGTGCTTACTTTGGCTCCCCTGCAGTTTTAATTAAGCCTCCCAAGGCTCACAAGCATATTAAAATTAGGTGGAAAGAAAACTCTGCAGCCTTTGATGCCAATGACCACAAGGTACAAGTATTCAGGTTTGATCTTTTGCTACAGCAGCTACAGCTGATGCTCCAGAGCCGCCCCACAGGGAAATTTTCCTGTTTATTTTCCTTTGTGGGGAGGGGGCAATGGTTACTCAAGTGATGAAAAGGGTTCTTTCTTGCAGGAAGCTGTGACAAAACAGACACCAGGGAATCCCCAAGCAAAATGCTCCCTGGCGTTTCTTCTCTGACCAATCCCAAGAGGCTAGAGGCAGGCGCTGTTTTCTGAGGACCACACCAGAGGCCTTTTTCCTTTCTGTTCCCCTCCGAGATCCACATTCAGCACAACATCTGCTCAGCCAGCTAAGCTGACATGCTTCTGTGATACGCTGTTTCTGCTTTACGGGGAGCATCCATCACTGTGTGGGTAAATGTATAACAGGGCCCCAAACCTCAACTCTCCAGCGTTTCCCTTTCTTTCTTTCCTTTTTTTCTTTTTTCTTTTTTTTTTGAGATAGACTTTCACTCTTGTCACCCCAGGCTGGAGTGCAGTGGCGTGATCTCAGCTCACTGCAACCTCCGCCTCCCGGGTTCAAGCGATTCTCCTGCCTAAGCCTCCCAAGTAGCTGGGATTACAGGCATGCGCCACCATACCCAGCTAATTTTTGTATTTTTAGTAGAGACGGGGTTTCTCCATGTTGGCCAGGCTGGTCTCGAACTCCTGACCTCAGGTGAAATGGCCGCCTCAGCCTCCCAAAGTGCTGGGATTACAGGCGTGAGCCACTGCGCCCGGCCCTGGCTTTCCCCTGTCTTGGATGCCACTTCACACTCTGATGAAGGCTCTTCTCAAGGTTGGCCACAGGCTTCAAGATTCTTCCCCAACTCAAGCTGCTTCTAATTTACTTCCATTTGATTCAGGGATTGCAGACTGTTCAGTGCTCTCGGCCTCACAGCGGGCAGAGCACCCACCACCACAGCCCACTGCTTGTCCAACGTGCCTGTCAAACAAGGTTCTGCACTCGGCAGTCGAGGAGGGTGGGGGAAGACACCAGGGCCCATGGGGCGCAGTCGCTTCTGCGGCCTCTTATATTCGAACTGCACAGCATAGGACAGGAGCCATAATGAAGATAAAGCAATATACAGGTTGAGTATCCCTTAATCAAAACGCTTGGGGCCGGAAGTGTTTTGGAGTTCAGATTTTCTTGAATTTTGGAATAACTGCGTATACACCATGAAGCATCCTGGAGATAGGACCCAGGTCTAAACACGAAATTCATTTACATCTCATATATACCTCATAGACATAGCCTGAAGGTGATTTTCTTTTCCCCTTAGGGATGCTAAATGAACCGTGTCTTATGCATCTGTGTTTTGGCTGCGACTCAGCCCATGAGCTCAGGTGTGGAACTGTCCACCCGTGGCGTCCTGTCAGGTGTCAGAAAGTTTCCGATTTGGGAGCACTTCAGATTTGGGATTTTCACATTAGGGAGGCTCACCCTCTACTGTGGAAGAACAAGGGAGGCAGAGGTCACTTCTGGTTGGGGACAAATCCAAAATGCGGCATGAACTGGTCTTGTCAAAGTGGGTGCGGTTTTCATATTAAAATGGCAACAGGAGGGAGCTGGAGATGCAGCACCAGCAGGAAGGAAGGAACGCCAGCGGCGAGGCTGAGTAGCTCCTCCCACGTGGGGGATGCGGAGGAGGCGTGACAGGTCAGCTGCCGCCAGACCCTAAGGCCCGTGCACAGCAGCTGGGTGGCTGAGATTCTGTCTGACAGCGAGACGGCACTGAGCCTTCATTTGTTATCCAACCAAAAAATACTTTTGAGCCCGTGTTATGTGTGAGACACTGAGCCAGTTTCTGGGCACACAATGAAGAAAAAAAGCCACATAAGGTTCCTCATCTCAAGGTGCTTACATTCTGGGGAAGGGCAAACATGTTAACATGAAACAAAGAACACAATTAACATTCTTGTCATCAATGGCAATGAAAGAAAGCATTTTGGTGCCATTGCAGAGAGGGCTTAGGGCTTCCCTCAAGAGGTAGTATTTGAGCTGAGTCCCCCAAGAGGTGCAGAAATTGCCAAGAGAGTTTGGGGAGCTAGACACAGAGGCAATAGCCACGCAAAGGCCCTGAGTGCAAGGCCTTAATGCACGGGAGGAACTGGGCATGGTGGGGGACGGGGGTGGAGGTGGGAAGCTAACAGGAGGACAGGGCCAGGCCAGGCTGGGACTTATTAGCAGGTAAAGGATCTGGGTTCTAAGTATAACTCTAAATCATTAAAGGGTTTGAAAGAGAGAAGGAACATAGTTTGATTCACTTTGTTAAAACATCATTCCAGGTACAGTGCAGAAGACAGGGGAGAGTGTCAGCATGGAGGGAGAGGAGAACAGCATTAAATGCTGCAGGCGGGCTGAGGGGGAGACTGGCAGAGACCTATGGGTCTCAGAGACTAGAAAGACCCTCACAACCCATGAGAGAAAAGCCCTGTGTTGTGCAAGGAGCAAAGGCACGTGGGGCGGCTCTACCTATAAGATGGAGAGAACCGTGGAGCAACAGAGCACAGTCATTTCAGGCATTTGGGAGTTCATGTTAGGGAAGTTAAATGATATGAGGGAAAAGCCCATGGGGATAGGGGAATTAAAAATGTACAAGTAGTCACAGGATTAGGCAAGGTTTGGATTTGGGGTTTTATTTTAGAGACAGGGTCTCGCTTGTTGCCCAGGCTCCAGTGCACTGGCATGATCACAGCTCACTGCAACCTCAAACTCATGGGCTTAAGTCATTGTCCAGGTGCAGCGCCACCACATCTGGCTAATTTTTTATTTTTTTTGTAGAGACAAGGTCTCACTATGTTGCCAGGCTGGTCTCAAACTCCTGGGCTCAAGGGATCCTCCCATCTCGGCCTCCCAAAGCACTGGGATTACTGGCATGAGCCACTGAGCCGGGTCTCTGGCAAGGTTTTTTTTAAATCTTCATTTTGTTCAGGGGTAGCATGGAGGGGAGTATCAGGTTGTGTTTGTATGTAACCAAAAATTCAGCAAACAGTGGCTCAAACAAGCAGTGGTTGCTTTGTGACCCAGTGTAATTCTGAAGGATGTATCTGCCTTCTTGGTGTTCTCAAGTGCCCAGACCTTTCGGTCCTTTAGCACTGCCACCCTCATGTGGGCCGCCTTTCCTCTGGCTTCCAGCCTCACCGTTCCAGGATGGTCACTGTGGCAATGGGCATCTCATCTGCCTTCAGGGAAGGGAGAGGAGGCAGTCCCCACCAGCTCTGCCTGCGTGCTGGACGCCCAGTGACTTCCCTGGTGCTCTCTGGCCCACTCTGGCTCACATGGCCACGCACATTTACGACAGAGGCTGGGGATGCCCATATTTGTCTCTTCAGCATCCTCCGTGGGAAGTGGTAGGAATGAAGGAGGTTGTTAGCGGCTTGTGAGTCAGCCGCAGAGATGCAGACCATAACCTCGGGAAGAGGTTGTTAGCCTTAAGCACACAGAAAAATTGCAGGGTTCCCAAAAAAGACAGAGGAGAAACATGATACAGAGAAGTTTTGAAAAAGAGAGGCCTCCGTGTTTTGGCTGCGACTCAGCCCATGAGCTCAGGTGTGGAACTGTCTACCCGTGGTGTCCTGTCAGGTCTCAGAAAGTTTCCGATTTGGAGGCACTTCACATTTTGGATTTTCACATTAGGGAGCCTCAACTTGTACCGTGGAAGAATAAGGGAGAACTTTCATTGCCATTGATGAAACAGAGCAGCCATCAGCCTGGGGCATGGGACCGCCCTCTGAACGCAACGGAGGGAAGAAGAGAGCTGGTGAGTTTGGGAGTGTCCCCTTGGACTGTGGTGACGGAAAGTCAACAAGATGGGTAATCCAAGGAGTTCCCACGGCACAGGAATCCTAGAACAGTGTTCTATTATTGAAACACCACTTCTGAGTATTAGTTTCCTTTTAATTATTTAGAGTAATCATTTTCTTTCTCTTTAAAGGTTGGCTTTCAACTTTGCATGAAGTTCTTGCTCTCTCTCCCCTGCTCTCATATTCTATAGGAGTTCTCTCTGTTGAAGGGACTGGCTAACTCTAGAGAGGACGAAAACTGATACAGGCTCAATGTAAATGAAGGACAGAGGACTACGAAAAAATGTCAGTGATGTTCATTTGAACACAGCGACGTCAACAGAATAAACGTTGCTTCTATATTCTTCATGACAGAAATAATATAATTCCGAGTCAACTGAAAAGATTCTAGTATCTATGATTCCGAAGGGAGTCTTTAAATATGCACTCTCTCTCTCTTCTCTCTCTCTTCCGTAACACAGGCCCCTGGCCATCTGCTCGGGAAAGCTCCAGAGTGTCAAGGGGGCTGTGACTTCTGCCAAGCTGGGGCCACTTTCCAACTGACGGGGAGAAGATGTGGGTTTGTAGAACTTACCAGTTGTTTTCTCTGGGGTTTGAAACCATAACATTTCCATTCAGAGGAAATAGTCTAGGATGTTTATTTTTTCAACCTTCATGAATATTAAAAGCACTGAATTGAAGCCAAAACACAGGAGAAATGAATGCAGTGACACCAAATGTGGGTGTTCTGCTCTCAAAGCCGTCTTCGTCAACGTAAAATGTTTGAAGCCAAAGAAGATAAATGGTATCAACGTAAAGCTAAATCAAATACAGTTTGGAGACAAAGCGATCGCAATTTCATCTGGGCTTTTGCCATACTCTAGGCAGGACGGCAGCCTGAGAAAGAAACACCTGGTTGGTTATAGGAGTGAATGGCAGAGATGGATGAACGTCTATGAAAAATTCAATGCGCCAATTCTTTTTTAAGGCTCAGATTTATTCAGCCTGGATATACCATGAACCTCTGAGGATTTACATATCTTTCACTTGTTATGAAGAACTAATAACCAGTGAGTGGCTTTGATAAGACCGTATGAATATTCAGGCCTTTTAAATCTCCGCGTGTGGAGACACATATTTCCCAGCATGAACTCATCTAACTACAACATACGTCCTATTATTTCTTTTCAGACTCTGCTGGCCCAAAAGCAGCGCCATGGTTTGAGAAATGCTAACTGGCATTATGACCTAAAAAAGCTCAGAATTCTGACACAGGCAGCTACCAGCCTATTTGGAGACTGGAAATCATGCGGGGGCCCCCAAAAGTCAAACCTGATTTGTTTTCAAAGAAACAAAACAAACACTGAGCTCACTCCTGAAATGAAGAAGCCATGGACTTTTGTTCAGCAAAGGTGATACAATGCAGATGTTTAATCTTTCTGTCAGACGCAGTTTCCAGTGTGTGCGGCAGCCGAGGAGGAGTGGGGCTCTGGGGCACGGGGACCTGCCGTGCAGCATGGAGGGCAATATCCAGTTGGTGTTTGTGTGCTCGTATCAGGACAAACCATGCATGTGAGCCATAGGAGAGGGAAGAAAGTGAATGAATGAAGACTGGGTAGGAGGCAAATCAAACACAAAACAATCACACGGGAGACAGTGGCAAGGAGGAGGAGCGGGAGGCACAGCGGGATGCAGGGAAAGTGCCTTATCTGCCTGTGGTCCTCCCAGAGCTTTCTGGGCACCAAGAGAAGTCACTACCGAGTCACTGTGAATCCATTTGTTCATGCTTTCAAACATCTCTGAGAGCTCTGCAATAATTTAAAATTTTTAAAAATTATAAAATTTCTGTAGAGAGGGGCTCTTGCTATATTGCCCAGGCTAGTCTCAAACTCCTGGCCTCAAGTGGTCCTCCAGCCTTGGCCTCCCAAAGTGCTGAGATTACAGGTATGAATCATTGTGCCTAGCCTACGATAATTTAAAATTTCAGTCTTTTTGTGACTGGTAATAAATCATTTATTTTTATTTTCAAATTTTAAGCTTATTTTGGGGACATGATCCCCAAATCCCCATGATCTGTTGCATGTTTCATTCATTCATTCAGCAAAACAGCCAATGAACACCTACTGTACCCCAGACACAGGATTCCACGCAGCAGAGACCATGGTAAGGGAGACCCAGTTCCTGCTCCCCAGAGTCCCCGTCCATGCAGTGGAAAACAAACACATTAAATGAATGAAAAACGGCATAAAAGCTACAGTCAAGTGCTCTGGGAGTTGACTCCCAGAGTGAAGAGTGATTGGGAAGGACCCCGGATGCCTGAAAGATGTATAGGAGTTGATTTGGTGACAGGAGAGGGGCCACTGGAATGGGAAAAACAGAGGACCCTGCTCTAGGTATAGGCAAGGCCCCAGATGCTGGAGAGGGCCTGGAACATTCCAGGAGCTACCATGGTGAAGCACAGAGTGCAAGGGAAAGCTGTCATGGAAACGACTTAGATTATGGAGGGTGTTTAAGTCTTGTTAGGAATCCTGGACTATTTCATAATGTCAAGTTGAAGCTATGGAAGGGTTTTAAACAGCATAACAATACACTCAGTCCACATTTAAGACAATTTCATTACGGAAATTTCCTGTGAAAATGGAGAACTGACTGGGTGCCGTGGCTCACACCTATAATCCTGGCACTTCGGGAGGCCAAGGCAGGCAGATCACCTGAGGTCAAGAGTTCAAGTCCAGCCTGGCCAATATGGAGAAACCCCGTCTCTACTAAAAATACAAAAATTAGCCAGGCATGGTGGCGTGCCTGTCGTCCCAGCTACTGGGGAGGCTGAGACAGGAGAATCGCTTGAACCTGACAGGCGGAGGTTGCAGTGAGCTGAGATCACACCATTGCACTCCAGCCTGAGCAACAAGAACAAAACTGTGTCTCAAAAAAAAAGATTGACAACTTTAGTCAAGTTAATTTTTTTGTTCAGTGTACATATTTCAATAATTACATAAAACATACTGTACTTCACATTTGTTCCCTTCACTAGCTCTTTGAGGACAATGGCCAAGCATGTCATTACATTCTCAGCAACTAGCTCAATGCCTGTCAAGGAGGAGGCCCATCTAATATATACTTTTTTGATACAGAGTCTCACTGTGTCGCCCAGGCTGGAGTGCAACGGCATGATCTCGGCTCACTGCAAGCTCCATCTCCCAGGTTCACGCCATTCTCCTGCCTCAGCCTCCCAAGTAGCTGGGACTACAGGTCCGTGTCACCAAGCCTGGCTACTTTTTTGTATTTTTAGTAGAGACGGGGTTTCACTGTGTTAGCCAAGATGGTCTTGATCTCCTGACCTCATGATCCACCCGCCTCGGCCTCCCAAAGTGCTGGGATTACAGGCGTAATCTGAATAATTTAATTTTTTTAATCCAAATAAAAACAATAAGCACCTGAAAGTCATTGTGACTTCACAAACGCAGCTGAGAGGTGACTTTTTTCAGGGAATAAAAGTACCACATCACTTATTAAAAAGAAAAACGTAATTCAGTCTTTTATCTGGTTATCAAATACGATAATTTTATACAGAAGGAACCCGGAACACCTAGTATTACTCTGTTCTCATGCTGCTAATGAAGACATACCCAAGACTGGGCAATTTACAATGAAAAAGAGGTTTCATGGACTCACAGTTATGCATGGCTGGGGAGCCTCACAATCATGGCAGAAGGCGAAGGAGCAGCAAAGGCTTGTCTTATGTGGCAGCAGTCAAGAGAGCGTGTGAGGGGAGCTACCCTTTATAAAACCATCAGACATTGTTAGACTTATTCACTATTACGAGAACAGCACAGGAAAAACCTGCCCCTTTGATTCAATCACCTCCCATCGGGTCCCTCCCACGACACAGGGGGATTATGGGAGCTACAATTCAAGATGAGATTTGGGTGGAGACACAGCCAAACCATATCATACCTCAATGAAAAAAATACTGTGATACATTAAATTGTATTCCCCCTTAATCAAACGTTGAAGCCCTAGCCCCTAGTATCTCTGAACATGATCTTATTTGGAAATAGGGTCACTGCAGATACAATTAGTTAGGCTGAAATGAGGTAAATAGGGTGAGCCCTAATCCAGTATGACTCATGTCCTTATAAAAAGGGGAAATGTGGACACAGACACGCACACAGGAAGACCTGCACATGAAGAGGAAAGGAAGAATCAGGGTGATGCTTCTATAAGCCAAGGAATGCGGAAGACTGCCAAAAAAAAGAAGTTAGGAGAGACCTGGAACAGATTTTCTCTCACTGCCCTGAGAGGGAACCAGCCTGTCAACACTTTGGTCTTGGACTTCCAGCCTCCGGAACGGCGAGGCAATCGTTTCTGTGGTTAAAGCAGCCTGGTCTGTGGCATTTTCTACCTGCAGCCCTAGGAAATGAATCCAGATATCTACAGGAGGTTGGGTCTGTGTCCACAGCGTTAATTGTTCTTGTTAAGCCTTCAGTAACTCTGCTCTGAGTGGGAGAGGCACAGCAGACAACGCGGAAGGAGGAGGGACTGTGTGTAGGACACTATCCATCCATTCGGTTCCTGCGCAGATGGGGGAAGCAGGATGAAGGGTAGCTTCCTGGCTAGTACTGATTTCCCCATCCATCTCGGCTATTTGGAAAAGAATTACCCTTTGATACTGATGAAAGTCCATCATTTAACAAACCGGACACTATAACGATACTATCATTTTCCTGTAATGTATATGCAGCCAGAGAATAACCACACAGAAAATGCTAGACTTACATAATCTACCTATGAGGCAATCTTAGAAAAATAAAGCCAGAAAGAATTTAAGTTGTTCAACCACATGTCTACAGAAAGATGAAGATCAAAGCCATCATCAAATACGCCTACCCTGGATCTAGGTCGCATCTTTTATGAGAATAATGGACATCTTTCATGTCCATTTTTTGATTATTTTGATGACTTCTAGGGGACAGAGGGACTTGCGATCGTGCCTATTTTACAGAAAAAAAAAATGGAGGCTAAAGGTTGAATTATGCCCAGGCTACACTGGATCTAGAGGGCAGGATGGGATCTGGACTTGTTCACTGCAACTTCAGTCTTGACAATTTACAAAAAGAAATGTTGGTTGGCTGGACATCAGTATCAATAGTGTCATTTTTCTTAAGTTGAAAACGGTGGTAGGAAAAAGCAGAAAAGGATTTCACAACTTGTACGTTTCATGCTCTTAGCACTCAGCCTGGCCTTCTGCAGCTGTGGACTGCAGCCTACCCTTTCTGTCCCAAATGTCTTGTGGTGTGCTGGCTTGTAGGAGGCAAATAATAAATGTTCGCTGAAAGTGAAATAAAAGACTTTAATAAAATACAATTTTAGAAAGACTTCATGAACTGGCAAGTAAATTGCTGCTGCTCTTGGCAGGGCTACACTGGTGGATCTGGGAAGGGGAAAACTTGACGGGTATTGTTAGGTCAAATATGATAATTGCGATCCGTCTCTGGTGTGAGGAGGGCCACTATTTCTTAATTTGTGCTCCTACTAAGACATGTGTTTCTAGGTTGTTCCTTTGCTGTCTAAAGTAAACAGGGAGGCCAGGTCTGGCTCGATTTAACTCCACTTGTCCCTTGCCCTTCACGTTGAAGATCAACAGAAAAGATCCACAACAGAAAACTGATGTGGATTAGTTCTGGATCAACATGGCGCAGGGTCCAAGGCTGGTTCCCTGTAAGAGAAGCATCTCCGGGGCTTCCTAGCAGGCAAGGGTCTAGGTACAATTTCAGGAATGAGGCTGTGAGGATTAGAATTTGTGTCTGTCACAGTCAGGAAGCCCAGCCAGCTCACAGTTGCTTGAGATGCAAACAGATGAGCAACAAATGTGTAGAGCCTACCGAACCCCCCTTCTTTAGGAACCCACACCCCTGTGCAGGATATCTGGACACGTGCGGACGTATTAGATGTGGCCTAATCATTCTAATGGCCGGCCAGAACAAGAATGCGAGAACGTCACTGACCCTCCTCGTGCCCTCCGAAGAGCTCCGGGAATGCGTATGTATAACCTCTGAGAACTTGGTGGCCTTCCACAGAAGGTGCAGGCAGCTGCCTACGGGAAACCAACTCCCTGCCCACTGACTGGAAACAGATGGCCCTTTCTGTCATCTCTGCAAATAGCTGCAATTCCAAAGTGTGATAATTGTCAACTTCCTTCTATTTGTGGTTCACTGAAACATCAGGATCTAAAGATTTCACCATCTTGTCACCAGCTAACATAAATGCCTGAAACAAGGTTGCAATAATAAAAAGAATTGTACTGATTCATGTAAAAGCATCCTTTTATTCTAAACACCTATAAATCCACCGGGGCCCCTGCTCAGACTCACTCAGTTCATCCCAATTCTGAATGTTGCTTTAGAAGAAAAACTCTTAATGAGCATAATAAACTGACCACAGAGAGATTTTGAAATTGCGTGTTACTGATTAGGATGATGGACCCACCTGTAGGATTTTAGGGTAAAGAGAACTTTTATTGATGATGTGGTACAATTCCACCGCCTTATTCTTCTATATTGACATTACAGGCAATCATTTACACCAGAATTTTCCTGCTTTATTCTAAAACCCCAAAAATGCAGTTAATTCTTATTCCCCAAACTTCACAAAACAAAAGCACCAATGGTTTTACAAAATCTAACAAATGGTTTTACAAAATCTAACAAGGGTTTTACAAAAATCTAACAAACTATAGAAGGAAAAAGATTCACTACCTCAATAAGTTATTTATTTAATCTGGTTTAGAACTATATTAATATTTCAATATACTTTTCACTTTAATACACATTCGATCAAATAAATACAATAAGCTATACTTCAAACCATAAATACTATATGATTCTACAACATATCACCTAATCAATCAAAATAGTATATGCAGCTTTAGACCTAAGTCTTTTGTGCCAGTACAAGATTTCACAAGTAAATAAACATGGAACAAAATATGAACTTCAACTCAGTTTTTCTTTTTCTTTCTTCCTTTTTTTTTTGAGACAGAGTCTAGCTCTATTGCCAGGCTGGAGTGCAATGGCACAGTTTTGGCTCACTGCAAGCTCCGCCTCCCAGGTTCAAGCAATTCTCCTGCCTCAGCCTCCCAAGTAGCTGGGACTACAGGTACCCGCTACTGCGCTGGCTAATTTTTTTTTTTTTTTTTTTTTTTGTATTTTTAGTAGAGACAGGGTTTCACTAACCTGGCCAGGCTGGTCTTGAACTCCTGACCTCGTGATCCACCCACCTTGGCCTCCCAAATTGCTGGGATTACAAGGTGTGAGCCACTGCACCCGGCCTCAGCTCAGTTTTTCTGATGTCTGATAATTTTTCAGATAATTTGAGGAAAAAAGTCCATCATATGTACTCTAATATTAGCATACTGTTTTGCAGGAAAAGTCTTTTAGCCTCACTGTTAAATTTTGCTAAGATCTCATTCCTGAGTCATTGCTTTTAGAGAGTAATGGGAAAGAGGAAAAGAGGACTATATGGCTTCTCAAGCTACAAGGAAGATACAGTTTCTGCCCTCTGCTTTTGTTTTGTTTTGTTGTTTTTGAGACAGGGTCTCACCCTGTTGCCCAAGCTGGAGTGCAGTGGCACCATCTTGGCTCACTGCAGCCTCGACCTCCTGGGCTCAGGAGATTCTCCCACCTCAGTCTCCCGAGCAGCCACAACTATAGGCATGCACCACCACACCGGGCTAATTTTTTTTGTATTTTTAGTAGAGAGGGTTTTCACCAGGCTGGTCTCGAACTCCTGGGCTCAAGTGATCCACCTGCCTCAGCCTCCCAAATGCTGGGATTATAGGCGTGAGCCACCACGCCCAGCCTGCCCTCTGGATGCGAACAGTTTTTCTCAGAGCATAAATACGTAAAAGCAAAATAAAGAAATGTTGAGAGTATTTAGGAAAAGGAGTCTGGCAAAGGCAGAGGAATGGCGTGGGAGCCTAAGAGCACCGGAAACTGCAGGATGGGCTTCCATGGACATCCTGGCCAGGGACCGTGAGGTTCTTGTGAGACTGGGCAGGGTAGCCTGCTAGGAGACTTGGCAAATTATCAGGCCTGGTGACTGATGAGTCTGGTGAGAGGGAGGACTTTGGCGTTTGGCTCTGTGAGCTGGTGGGTGGTGGAGCCATTTACTAAGGCAGAAGAGTAGACAGAGGAGGAAGTGGGCAGGGGAACACATCTTTTTCACACGTGTAGAGCTTAGGATGTGTGTGTGTGTTAACTAGGTTGATACATCTGGAGGGCACTGGGTCACTGAGTCTAGCACTAGGAAGGGTGACCTAACCTTTAAGAGATTTAGATTTGGAGGTCATACACATGCAGATACGAATGGAGGCCAGAAGAGTACAAGCACCATTCAGGAAGAATGAGCCAGTATTTACGGGCTGAATGCTGGGGTGTAGAACCTGAACCTGTAAGTTACAGAACAGGGAAAGACCAGAGAAGGAGATGAGCTAGCTGGAGCACAAAAAGAATCTGAAGAAGGGTTTTAAAGAACCAAAGGAAGTGAGTTTGAGACAAAACAAGGCTGGGCGCAATGGTTCACACCCGTAGTCCTGGCATTTTGGGAGGCTGAGGTGGGAGGATTGCTTGAGCCCAGAAGTTCGAGACCAGCCTGGGCGACATAGCGAGACCCCTGTTTCTACAAACATTTAAAAAATTATCCGGGCATTGTAGTACATGCCTGTGGTCCCAGCTACTTGGGAGGCTGAGGTGGGGGCCACTGCCTGAGCGCGTGAGTTCAAGGTTGTGGGAGCTATCATCGAGGTTATAGTGAGCTGTGATGGCACCACTGCACTCCAGCCTGAGCAACAGAGCAAGACTCTGTCTCAAAAAAATCCCCCCAGACAGACAAAAGTACAGAGAGGACTGTAAGAAAGAAAGAGAAAATCTTTGGAATTGGAATTCAAAGCCAGCTGCCAACTCAGGTGAGACTAATTTCAGAGTAATGAGGGGCAGTGATGGGCTCTGACGGGTAAGGGCTGACCTGGAAGTAGGGAAGTGGGTTGAGGGAGGGTAAACGTCCCTTAAAGTGAGACTGTAGTCTCTTAGGGCAGGAGCTGGAGGAGGAGTAGAGAACCCTGAGGCTCCCGCAGCCCACCTCGCCTCACCTCCTACAAACTCAGAGCTCAGACAGCCCTCCTCAGCAGAAAGATATACATTCTTTCACATCCCGAAACCAAAAATGCAAAATCCAAATCCCTCCGATCTCTCCGATGAGGAGATCTGAATACAGTTATAAAGGAGAAGGTACACTCAGATAAGAATCTATCCTTGGCTGACATCATCTGCCATATGCTGGATGCTTTAGTGGAGACCTTGTTTGTGTTTTCCCCAGATGAACTGATGTTGTCTTCCCTCAAGTCTGCGTCTTCACTGTGGACTTACCTGAACATTTTGAGTAAAAACGACAACGTATAATTTTGGAAAAGAACTTATTAAAGGATAGGTAGCTTCGTATCTGGAAAAATATATATTCTTTTACATGTGAATTTCACTTAGTTTCCAGGCAGTACTTAGTTCAGGTTTAAAAAAGAGAATTCATTATCTATGGTTTTCATGCAACACAGTTGCTCATATCCACTTTTGGGGATCACATGTGTTAGTATCTCTGCCTATGAGGAATAGTATTTTAAACTACTTCTTCTTGCTGTTTAGCTCCCATTTGAATACTAAACCCCAGGTTGCAATTTGTGTTAATAATTTTTATGAGGAATACATGATAAGTTATTTAAAATAATCACAGTAACCAATACAGCAGTCCCCTAACATCATGTTACAAGTGGGGTCCAAAATGAAACGAAATAACCAGGATGGGCTGCTGGGAGGGATGGGAGACAAGTGCCAATCAACAAACACCGAATCATGTTATCCTTGGTATCACTGCATCCAAATTTTCTACGTGTTGACTCGTGCAATACATAGAATATTGCTGGCGGGGGGTCGGGAGCTTTCAAAAACTAGGGCAAATTCTCTTTAAAATAAGCAATTGTAATATTTTATAACATAAAGTGCTGCTTATTCCCTTCCAAATTGAGAGCCCCTTTGGACCGAGGGGTTCCCTTTGGTGTCCTGGGTAACAGACATTGGTTTTTCACTGTTGGATGATATAACACATTGGTTTCTTTCTTGTTTAACCATGGATCTGGCTCCTTGGGCAACAACAGAGCCACCATCAGCAAGTAACTGTGTAATTGGAATATCACATAGTTGAAAGCATATGCAACCCAATCAACAGCGATCACACTTTGGCCTCTTCATTTCCTGTTACAAATTTCCCTCCTTCCTATTTTAATAACTGCCACTCTTCCCAGGAAAAGCTCCTATCTATCACCCAGGAACCCTGAGCATCTTGAAGCATTTTATTTTTCTCAGAATGCTTTTGGAAGCCTATCCTTCAAGCTGCACCATTGCCCTTTTATTTCTGAAATGCTCCTTATCTGGCAGTCAGCTCAAGTCCATTTATGTGGTTTGGCCAGGATTTCCACTTTACAAGAGATGAATTCACTGAATCTAAAAACATATGTCCCTCTACAGATAATTATTCTCTTCAAACATCTGCCTTCTCCTATTTCCCTCATCTTCTTCTTCATGGTCAACCATCTTTTGGGGCTTCTAATATTCAAAGAACAAAAATGTACTCTCTGATATTTAAGAAATGTTAGAATTAAATAAGGTTTCAAAAATTCTGTAGTCCACGGCTATGATACATCTATTAACTTTTAAAATAATACATCAAATTTTGAAGAAATTATGGGAAAAAATACATCTTTCTTTAAATATTTATTAGAACAGTGAAAGCCATGCTATTTCAAAACTTCACCAAGATAGAATTGTCTAGTAAATTATTTATGTCAACATTAATGAGTGATTGGTCTTGAAATTACACTTATTTGCATGAATTGTAATTGTTATAGCCACCAGCTGATGCTGTACCTCCTAACACAGTAGAGTGAGTTTACACAGTGTAATGGGCAGGTGTGAAATCCATGAGGCCCTGGGACTATAGCCTAGCTTTGCAGCTTAACATCTCTGTGACACTGGGTAGATGACCTCTTCTCTCTCTCTCTCAATTTCTTCATAAGATGCAGACTGTAAAAACCCCTTCAGGGTTACTATGAGGAGCAGATACAATCAATGCAAAACAATTACTATTGTATTGTGTTTGCCTTGACTTTGTACCTGGTAATTTCAGCTGCCGAGTAAGTTAAAACTGGTTCTCTGCCGATTTAGAAAGACTTTAAATGAGGGGAGAAAAAGAAGGAAGGGAAGGGAAGACAATGGAAGGAAGAAAACCAGGTTAATCTCATTATGCTTAACATTTGGTGTCAACTTTGCTAACTGTATCCATGAGGATATCTAGGACAGAAGAGACCCCTGCTCTGACCAGGAGCTGAATTGGAGGATGACCTCAAAGACAAGGACTCTGAAATTCTACTGACATGAAGAGAGGTTACTACCACGCATGGGTGGCTACAGTCAATCCTTCTGAGTTGTGTACAATCTGTATACAACTAATGCACTAATAAGTCAAAATAAGTGCAAGATTTAAGGACTTTGTAGTGAGAGCAATTAGACTGATAAGGATGTTGGTGCCTGAAAAAAACCCCAACTTAAATGGACCCTGGATATTATCTAGGACTCAGCAAGGGCTCAACACGTGATTTTCAAGTTCAAGTCTCAAGGTAATAAGAAGAGGTATATAGAAAAAAATAACAGAGATAACAGGAGGCAGAAAGAAGAGAAGCAAACCAATTCACAAATACAACAACCACACTACAATACTCTGTTCAGAGTTAAGGTTTAAAACAACTTCCAGAGCTGGAATAGCAAAACGAAAATGATGACGGGTTAGACGTGACATGAGTTACAGGCCAAAAGCCACAAAAAGTCACTCTTTTCTGGGCTTCGATTTCCTCATTTGGAAACAAAGAACTTGGGGTGTTCTCTAAGATTTTTTCCAACCTCGCTGGACCACGTGCATCAAACATTGAATCCCATGGCACAACCGATGCGATAACTTTATGTCTGATCAGTGCAATCTGCAGAATTCTGCAGAGGGTCGGTGACAGAAAAGAGGCTGAAGGTTGACTTGCCTGTGAAATGCACACAGCTGGACACTAGCACCATGTGCACCTGCTGCGGGGACTGTCTGTCTTCTTTGGAATGTCCCCACCAAGGGAATGCAAGACAATTTAAAAAGGAAGGCTGAGACTGGCGGCACAGTTCTCTGACTCAGACCCGGTGTGCCGTGCCCTCGGCCTTGCAGGCTGTACTGCAGAAGGTTTGTTCTGAGTGGTGCAGGGCGCCTGGTCACAGACCAGGAGGAGCCTGTTCAAAGGCATATTTAGGATGAGTTATGTGAAAATTGTCCACAACATAATTTTTTCTCTTTCTGTCACATTGTTAGCGTTTATTAAATCAATGTCTCCATTTTCCTTCCTGTATTTAATCTGACGCACAGTTGGTGGAAAATGTTTTCAAAACCAACCGAGAGCAGATAAATAGCACTGGTTTCATGTTAATAAAGGAATAGGGTTGAGACTGAACTAACGCATGGGTTTAAGTAAATAATTACACAAACTCTATGTTAGAAAAAAAGAAAAATTTCGTGGTAAATGTTTCATGTTTCTGTTTCAACATTATGATAAATAGACCAAAGCACCGGTAGAGAACAATGTAATTTTAGTCTTGGAAGGCAACCTTAGAGTTCACTGCAATTCACTAAATACTTATAAAACCTTACTTGGTGCTAGGCACTGTAATTGCAAAAGCAAGTAAGATGAGGTTCTTGTGTTTAAGAAAACATATGAGGGAGACAGATCCAGCCTGGGTCTGTGCTGGGTCTCTAGGACTGGAGTCAGTTCTGCCTCATCCCTACAGGCGCCAACTCATGCAGGCTGCATTTTCTAGCGCCTTCCAACTGGGTCCTCCCAGCGGGAAGCACTGGCAAGAGATCAGAGGGTGAGAAGAAGGGAGAAGCTAGGACTTCTCCCCGTGTACCTGGAGGTTTCCAAAATTGGCCATGATTCACTCATGGCTCCCGCCCCTGCTGGACCGGCCCACTAGGGCTCCAGCTCCTGAGCCATTGAGCCCAGCGACCCAGCTACTGAGCTCAAGTGTATTTACTGCTTCTTTTCTTGGTCCTTTCATCACGGGGTGGTGGCGATTTTCCGTTGTTCACCCCCAGGTTCTCTCTCAGCCCCCTCTATTACATCTGCAATGAATTCCTTTAATTAAATGACAATCTTTTAAATAATTAGCCTGGCTTCTCTGTCCCCAGTTAGACCCTGACTGATCCACAACCCATTGACGGTAACGCAGTATGACAGATGCTCCTCTAGCGTGGGTTTAAGTAAATAATTACACGAAATCTATGATTTCTATAAAGAAGAATTTCACGGAAATGTTTCATGTTTTTGTTTCAACATTATGATAAATGTTCCAATGCACTGGTAGAGACGACGTAATTTTAGAACAGAAGCACTTTAGAACAGAAATGCTTAAGAGCTGTGGGCCGGCACAGAGAGAGATGAACTCTGCTGGGAAGTCTGGAGAAGATTCCACACGGGCAGTAACACCTTTCATGGCAAAACCTTGACAAATGATGAGAGTTTGGTGCTTGAAAGGTGAGCCAAATCCTAACAGGTCGGGAAGGGGGAAGAAGGGCATTCCACAGAGAGATGCATGGCACGTGTAAGCCATAGCTTGGTTCCAATCTTGAAGTCAAAAGGTGGAGTTAAAGAAAGGGTGGGCAGACAAAAGCCCCATGGGGGAGCACCGCGAAGCACCTCTCAAGAGACTGAGGTTTGGTCTGTAGGTAGCTGTGACCCTTATCAAGTGTCTGTGCAGTGACAGGGGTGTACCATAAGGTAAAGCATGGCGTGAAGGGGATTATGGTTTGGAGTAACTGCTGCAGTTGAGCAGAAGGTGACAGGGCCACATCAGTACAGCAGCATTGAGAATGTGGATTTGAAGACACAGTGGTGAACGAGAGGAGGGATGGAAACAGGTGGATGTGTAGGTTAGGGAATAGTAAGAGCATAAAAAAACCTTCCACATGCCACACCTGAGCATCGAGATGGATAAGGGTGCTCATCAGTACGCAGGCTGTAGACAGTAGGTTTTATTTTCAAGTATCTTGATGCTTAGGTGGCCAAGCAAACACACAGGTGTAAAGTGGGACAGGTTCCCGGAAAAGCCAAGTCTGGCGCTCAAGAAAGAGGTAAGGGCTGGATATTTATATTAACATTTAATACACACATACACATTGCAGATTGTCATGGGAACGGAAGTGATACCACAGGAAAACACATGAAATCCAGGAAGGACTGAACTTTAAGGAAAAATACACTTAAATGGAAGCCAGGGAAGGAAGAACTGGCAAATGAGATGGAAAGAGATGGATAAGAGGGAACGAGGCAAGAAACAATTTGGATATCCACAAAGAAGAGTTCCAGGAAGCAGAGGGAGCTGTGAGTATCTAATGGCACAAACATCAAGTGAGATGATGACCGGAGTGTCTTTTGGTCTGATGCTGAGGAGTCATATGAGGTCACCTGGTTCTGTCCCTTCATTTTACTGTTCAGGGAACAAACATCCTGGAGTGATGGACAGAACCACCCAAGGGCTCAGAGCTGCTTAGTAATGAAGCTGGACTAGAGCTCTGACTTCCATGGTCAGCCAGAAACCTTCCTGCTAAAGGATCCCCGTTCTGTGATAAAAACCAGAGCTGCCCACAGAGAAGCTCACACAGACTTTGTACTCTCCATTAACTTCCTAACTCAAATCACTTCAAAAATCGCTGCTTTTCACCATTTTTAAAATTTGATTCACATTAACCTAAGAGAACTTAATTCCTAAAGACTGAACTTATTCTCCAGATCGAGCATCTGAACAAACACAACACGATTTCTGATTGAGACACTTTAACCCTAAAGGATCCTCTACACCAGCTTCAGGCAGTGGCATGCACCCCACACTCTAGTGTATAAATCAGACCTTTTTCTTTGTGAGAAACCAATAAACTTGAGAACTAACAATCAATATCTTGCTTAAATGCTCTCCTTCCCTGACAGACATGCACTAGAAAAAAGTAAATTACAGTTTTATGAAAGGAAAATAATTTTCTGGCAAAGAAGGTCAGAATGACGTATCTGAATTTTGCTATGTTTATTTGAATTTTTTTTCTCACCTGCTCTTTTAAAAGGTGGAAACAGGCCGGGCGCGGTGGCTCACACCTGTAATCCCAGCACTTTGGGAGGCTGAGGTGGGCGGATCACAAGGTCAGGAGATCAAGACCATCCTGGCTAACACGGTGAAACACCGTCTCTACTAAAAAAAAAAATACAAAAAATTAGCCAGGCGTGGTGGTGGGCGCCTGTAGTCCCACCTACTCAGAAGGTTGAGGCAGGAGAATGGCATGAACCCGAGAGGCGGAGCTTGCAGTGAGCCGAGATCGCACCACTGCACTCCAGCCTGGGCGAGAGAGTGAGACTCCGTCTCAAAAAAAAAAGAAAAGAAAAAGATGGAAACAAGCATTTCTATTTTTTTCACCATTTTTTAGGTGTTTGGATATTTTCCCTGAAATTGTAGGAATGAACTGCCAACGCAGCATCGTGAAACAGTGGAGGCTTCAGAGTCCAACAGCAGTCGGTGTGAACCGCCTCTCTATTCCTTCCTGGTTATGCAATCTTGGGGCAATAATGACAACAGATGGCCTATCCAGTGCTACTCTATATCTGGCACTGTATGGAGTAACATGAGATCAGCTCACTTTGCTCTGCGATTTCTTTAGAAAATTGCTATTTGTAACTCTTTATCCCTTTTCGAAAGCAGGAACCAACACTTAGGGATTACAGTAACTTGCTAAAAGTCACACAGGTAGCTAAGTTGGGAGGGAGACGCAGGGCTATCTGACTCAAAGGCTACTCAGTTCATCAACGCACTGCTGCGTTTTGGTGCTTTCACAAACACCTACTTCTTAGACTGGCTTGCCATAACCACAAAATGAATCTCCCACTAAGCACCGCGGAGTGCCAACTGTTATCGTAATGGACGTCGGAGACAGCTAGCTTTAAACA
Organism: Macaca fascicularis; assembly: GCF_037993035.2. Taxonomy (NCBI): domain Eukaryota; kingdom Metazoa; phylum Chordata; class Mammalia; order Primates; family Cercopithecidae; genus Macaca; species Macaca fascicularis. The sequence continues at coordinate 6,066,166 of NC_088391.1, read as the reverse complement.
TTAGCCTTGATTGGAATTACAACCCAAAGCTCAAAGACTGTTCTGTAGTGCATACTATACCACACTTACACAGTTCATTAAAAAAATTTTAGGTTGTAAATTCACAGATTCGAGTTACATGTATTTATGGGATGCAAAGTGATGTCATGATTCACGAATACAATGTGGAATAATTAAATCAAGCAAATTAATATATCTCTCACATCAAATACGTATCTTTTTGTGGAGAGAACTTTTGAAATTTACTTTGATTTTTAAGTGTACGACACATTATTATTTAGTATATTCATTACTCCGTATAATATATTCCAGGGAAAAAAACCATATTCCTCCTGTCTCACTGAGGCTCTGTATCCTCTGACCATCATCTCTCCATCTCCCATCCCCAGCTTCTGATAACCTCCATTCTACTCCCTGCCTCTTTCAGTTTGATTGTTTCAGATTTCACATGGAACTGACAACATGCAGCACCTGCCTTTATGTGCTCGGCTTATTTCACTTAGCATCATGTTTTCCAATTCCATCCATATTTTTGCAAATGACAAAATCTCTTTTTTTAGGGATTAATAGTATTCCAGTGTGTATGCATGTGCATGTGTGTGTGTGTGTCTCACATTTTCTTTATCCATTCATCCGTTGATTGACACTTAGGTTGATTCCATAACTCTGCTACTGTGAATAGTGTTGCAGTTAATTTGGGAGCGTAAACATCTTTTCAACATACGGATTTGAAATCTTTCGGGTAAATGCCCATAAGTGGGATTGCTGGATCATATGACGATCCTAGTTTTTTTGTTTGTTTGTTTTTAAGGAACCTCCCTCCATACAGTTTTCCATGATGGTTGTATTAATTCGCATTCCAAGCTATAGTGTACAAGGCTTCCCTTTTTTCCACAGTTAATTTTTTAAAACAAATTCTCCAAGAGTCTCAGCACCATGCAAAACTATCTGTAAGATTTCTAGCCGGTTGGGATAATAAAGAGTGAGATAAGAATAGGTTTGGGGGCTCATTTAGCCTAACGTCTGAAATGGAAATACCTTTTCCATAAGACGAGCAGCTATGGTACGTGCTGGAAATGAATCTTGTGTTTCCACGTGTGGAAGCCAACATTTTGCAATGTTTCTACCTGTCTAGAGTTGTTGGACCCATGTCCTATCCTTGACCATATGAGTTCTAAGCTGCCAAGCTACTAACTCACTTCTTTCAAACTCCTAACTCATTCCTTTATGCAACTCCTTTATGATTCCGAGGATAAGTTTTAGTGGCTCTTAGTACATTTTCCCCCTGTTAAGCTCAAATTAGTCCCCTCTCTGGGACTCCCACTGGGCTGCCTTGGTACATCACAGAACGCTGGCTGAGAAAATCTCTTTTTAGTCCCCCGCAAATCACCCTAGTACCTGCTACTCTGATAGGCCTGTGCCATGCCGTATTATGGAGTAAGAGCTAGCTGCTGAGGGTCAATTATCCCATTGACCAGGCATTACAATAATTCCCAGGAATTAAAAGAGGTACTTATGTGAATCTGGATGCATATTGAAAGAAACATTAGTCCTTTTGTCATCTTGGCAAGTCTATTGTTCCAAGCCAGGCCCAACCAATTAACATCTTTTGCCAATCCCTGTCAGCGGGGGCTTGAAAAGAGGAGACAAAGGGGGTCAGTCAGATGCTAATTTAGATACAATTGTGTCAGGGCTGTTTGGAGGGGCTGGCTCTAAAGAAGCCACCAGGGTTTAATGAAGCAAACAGCTTGGGTCCCAGTGACCCTGCAGGGGTAATTTTAAAAAGACCCCTCTGTGTTCCTGTGCCAAATAACAGAGGGACATCACAAGAGGCCCTTCCTTAAAAAAAAAAAAAAAAAAAAAAATTAAGAGAGGGATAATCATCCATTTAATCTGCTCATTAAACAAATCTCTCAGGCGGACTTAACGTGAATTAGCACTTCTCTAAAAAGGTAAAATGTGACATACAGCAGACAGTTCAGATAATTTGAAAGGGCACAATTCTTTATTATAAGCTCAGTTGTTGTTAATGTATTAATACGTGGAAACTGGGCAAGGACCACCATCTTCATTCAACCTTGTGAGCGAAACAGCGTGTTTTCCTAACTGGGAAAACAAAAACACTTTCATCAGGTTCTAGTACACATCTAAGCGCAGACTAAATACAGGAGACACCCGTTGTCTCATGTTTTTCCAATACAGAAATTAAGAATCCAATCTGTTGACTCTCTCTACTGCTGTCCACATAACACCTGCAGGGCTCACACGCAGGGCTGATAAGGTAACAGCCCAGTTTCAACCATACCGCAGTTCTGCAGGGAACTTGCCAAACCCTCTCACAAATCTCCTGGCCTTATCTAAAGAGGGATAATGAGTCTTCTCTTTACATTGACTTAATCACTTACAGGTGCCCTGAATGGACTCGCTACTTACAGTGTGAGCTCGCTATTTACAGTGAGGCGTGAGGACTTACACAAATCTCTAACCAGCCAGTCTAGAACCCAGAACTTCCAATAAGGGCCTATACCCATTAAAGTATTATTCCATTTTGAAAACAGCCAAAAAGCCAATCCTGCACCACTTTTGGAAAAATATTTAATATTTCTTGTCAAAAAGCATTACCTATTACAGGAAAAAGAGCGAGGCACATTTCAAAATGAATCAGCGCAAAACCAGAAACCGGTGCATCCCTTTTCACTGCGGTATTCCTCACCAAAGCCACAGGCACGACCACCACCACCATCCCGCAGCAGACGATGGGACAGGCAAAATAGGCCAGTATAAGACGGAGCATTATTCAGCTTGAAAAAGGAATGGAAATCGCACATCTGCTACAACATAATGAACCTAGAAAACACAGTGAAATGAGCCAGACACAAAGGAAAATATTGTATGATTGCACCTGCACGGGGTTCCTAGAATACGCAAATTCATAGAGACAGGAAGTAGAACAGTGGATATAACTGGCTTGAATAGTACACTTAAAAATGGTTAAAATGTATTATTTTCCAAGCCACATTATTCTGGGAACTCATAATTTAAATGTGCATTCAGGATTTCCTCTTCAAGGAAGTAAATATTGTATTATGTATTTTAGGTTGGTACAAAAGTAATTGCGGTTTACTTTTGCACCAACCTAAAATGCATAATACGAAAAATTAATCCACAACTCTACTGTATTTGCAGAGCTTTCACACTCAGCTAAAATATATCAGCTTTTTAAAAAAGTTATTTTTAATTGACACATAATTATACATATTTATGAGGTACGATGTGATGTTTTGATACATATTTACACTGTGTAGTTATCAAATAAGTCTAATTAGCATTGTCCAGTTAGCATATGACTAGTATGTCGCTAATTAGCACATGACTAGTATGTCGCTCTACTGTGCAATAGAACACCAACTTTTACTGTTCCTTTCTAATTGGAATTCTGTACCCATTGGCCATCCTCTCCCCACCCTCCTCCTCCTCCAGATATCAGGTTTAAATAAAGATTTAATATGTAGATATTACTGGTAAATAACAATCCTTGAAGTTCAAGGTACATAGTACCAAACCTAAAAATTTAATATTATCGTTCAATTTAAATCCACACTTTAAAAATATTCCTTAAGGTTGTTTGGTCCTCTTATCATCCAAATAATATTTTCTGCTTTGTTGGTTTGTTTTGTAAAAGTTAAGCATTGCACACTAAAATTATTCACAATCACTAGGTCAACTGTCCCCACTACAGAAAGGCTGGGAAATGAAAAGGCTATGGAAGTCATTGAACCAGGATCATGAGCACAGGGAAGAGCTTCTCCTCTGAAGGCAGTTTCTTTTGAAGGAAGCAGCAGTCAGTTGGTATTTGAAATGTTTTCTCTATTTGGAACTTGTTGCCTGAACAGTAAGTCATGCCAACTTTGGCTCAGCCCCCTTGAGGCTTGAGCCAAGTGAAGCCTGAAGTCACCATTCAGCAACTGCAGCAGCCGTGGGGCGTCTGGAATTCGTGGAGTGCACCGAGCCTTAAAACAGAACGGCTGCTGTGGAATGCTGTTACCAGACACCTCAGAGGGACCTGAGGCCTTGTGGACACTCTCGTCTATTCTAAAGAGGAAGAACAACCACGGCTTCATTACTTTCTTGCAAGACGTCAAGACGTTGCAAAGATGAAAGTATCGAAGATCAGTCTAACTGACTAATTAGGAAATTCTTAGTTCCTCTGTAATCCCAGCTGGACAAGACAACTTGAAGGGTGAAACTATGTTCAACACACCTAAGTCACTGTTACCACAGACCTAAAGTGCTCGGAATAGAGTTGCATACAGTGACTGCTGACTTACAGAAACTACTGACACCACTGCATTAGAAAACTGCCCCACAGACACAGGAGCAGAGAAAGCACGCCTCGGTAGAAAACCATGGGGCATTACATGATTATCTTTAAATGAGATTCCCAAGGTATTTATCTCAGATGATGAATGTTATATTAATTATTTCAATTTTGATAGTCTGCTAGGGGAGATGCCAGACTCTGTAGAGTTCATTTGTCGTCACTGAACGTTGATCTGAAAAAATATCTGAAATAAGTCAAAGTCTCAAAATGGACAAGGAATCCAACAGGACAGTTTAACTCTGAAAAGGACCTTCGAGGTCCTATTTCCTATTTCCTCATAGAGTTGGCTGTATCATTTCATGCTTTGGTCCATCACAGAACTCTAAGAAAATCTCTTTTTACTCGAATTCTACTGTTTATTTAACAGAATATGGTGTTTGGCAGCTAAAAGCACAAGGGCCTAGCCTTGGTGTAGACATAAAGTTAGGACAAGAACAAGCAGGGGTGGAGTGGAGGGAGGGTAAAGAAAGCCTGTGATGGCAAAGATGGGAAAAAGAAAATCTTCAACAGGCCTGTTAACAAGCAAGGTTTTTGAGTGTTTGTCTTCAGAAAATGTCATCATCGCTGTTTTACAGTCGAAAAGGCCCTTAAAGATCAACATGTCCCCATGTTACGAAATGGTTGTTGAGTGGCTGAGTCAATAAACCTCTTTACTGTATGAAGGAAAACAGCAACAGAGAGAGAGAGGTCTAAGACCACTGTCATCTAGAAACTCACCAGAGGTCAAGCTCCTATCGTTCTTAGATAATGATGATCAAACTGGGTGTTCGACTTTAACTTAGCTCCTTCTATTTTGTTTTACTATTTGTTTTTGAGATGGAGTCTTGCTTTGTTGCCCAGGCTGGAGTGCAGTGGTGTGATCTCCACACAGATAGCACAGTGGTTACTCACTGCAGCTTCCACCTCCCAGGTTCAAGGGATTCTCCTGCCTCAGCCTCCGGAGTGGCTGGGACTACAGGCATGCACTATCATGCCGGATAGTTTTTTTATTTTTTGGTAGAGATGGGGTTTCACCATGTTGACCACGCTGGTCTCAAACTCCTGACCTCAAGTGATCTGTCCACCTCAGTCTCCCAAAGTGCTGGGATTACAGGCATGAGCTACCATGCCCAGCCAGCTTAGCTCCTTTTCAAAGCTATCATTTGTCAGAATACAATAGTTACGTGCATCTTTTCTATCTGTTTTTAACTGCTCATTTACAAAACATATTTATTAAGGACCCATGCTCCAAGCACAGAGCTGATCACCAGGGAGAAAGAGAGGAAGACATGGCTTACTCAGGGACTCTGCCACCAGCTTAGGCTTGCTTAATAAAGGGGTAAGACTTTAAGCAACATTAGAAACCAGAATTTCCTATCTGAAGGCTCTCATTCTGTCATCTCAATAGTTAAGTAGAAGCAGTGACAGAAAACCAAGGGCCTGTGACGGATGTACCCACAGAGGAACAAGAAGAAGAAGAAAGGGGATATATGGCAAGAGGGGGAGAGAGAAGGCGGGGGAGCGTTTCACACAGGAAGAACAAGAGCATTCATCAGAAGGCAGAGAGGAGAGGATAGAGGAGACCCCACTGCTGCTCAGGCCTTAGGTGCTGGGAATTGCTAAGGTGGGGCACGTTGTGGAAACCCTTGAAGACTGGGTAGAGTTACATAATCTTGGAAGAGAAATAAGGGCATCACTGCAGATTCTGAGCAGAGTGACACAATGAAAACAGGCTTTCAGAAAGGTCAAGTTTGTAGCTGTAATACAAAAGAAGAGATTGAAGACAGGAAGTAATACAGGATATGATGGTTTATGCTAGGATTGGGTGGGGGGGAGGGGGCGGGTAGTGAACAGGATGCAAAGACTGGCTGGCCATGAAGGGCAAATAAAGGGGGAGGAATACAGAGATGATCACAGACTTGGGGCACTAGAGTCAGAAGATGAATGACAAAAAGAGAGAAATCTGGAAGGACTTATCTTAAAAAAGATGAGGAAGAGAAACGATATGTTTTAGACATGTAAAGTTTAAGGTAAGGCCTCATCACGTAGGCAAATATAGACTGGTGCTAGAATAAAAACTGCAGAGAGCGTTGGGAGAAGTGTAACATCTCAAGAGAGAGGTTTGCTTGAGGAGTACAGACAAAGAACAAAGAGGAAATAACCAAGACTCGGAAAGGAAAACACAGTGTATGGAATGCTTCTGTGGCCTCGGGCTTTCCGGCAAGTTCTCTCATTTATGGTTTGATAGCCCTCAGGGCGAGGAAGAGCTGAGGTGGGCATGGCCACTTTAGAGGCAGGAAGGGGCCCTGGGAGAGTGGAAAATTACAGGAACCAACGCCCTGTCCTTCCAGGAATCAGAAGGCAAGAGGTCAGCGGGCAGAGGAAAACCAGGACAGAGACAGGCATCGAGGCTAAAGTGTAGACAACAACCTGTGGCCTCTGCAATTCCAGAGAAACCCAGATGGCAGTGGCCTGCGGCGGGCATGGAGAGGAGCCAGAGGTGTGAACAGAAACTCAACACGCACCAACGACTGATGGCGAAACTGTGGAGGAGGGAGCACAGGGATAGCATGGGATACCAGGCAGGGCAGCTGCTGCTCTTGCTTTTATTTTATGCTAGGAGAAACCAGAATATTGAAAGACCAACAGGGAAGTAAGAGGGGATGGGGCGGGGGGGGGGGCGGTAGGAGAGGGAGAGGGAGAGAGTGGGACGGGGGGAGAGAGAGAGAGAGGCAGAATATAAAAATAAGTGAATGAGGCTTAGAGCAGAATCAGCGTGCATTAAGAAGTGATAGATCAGGACAATAGGAAGCTAAATCCGGAGAGGATTGCTTGTCTAACACATTGTGTGTCACGTCCATATCACACACCGTTTGAGTTCCTCATTCTCTCATCAGACTCATCCTAAAGGATGAGAACATTTCACCGGTTTATCCTCAACATTCAGTGAATTATAAGATAAGAGAAAATCTTATCGTTTTAGAAATGATGAGTGTATAAGAGATATCACTTAGAAAGCCTCCCTTAAAAATTTTTTTTAAAGTAAAGTACCTGAGGAGGTTATCTGCGGAAAGAGAGAGTAGTAGAGGCTGAAGTGAGGTCTTCAGGAAGGAGGAGAAGATGGGTGATGTCTTTGGGTAGAGAGAAGATACAACGTCAAGTTAATGGATAATAGCATGACAATGGGTGACATGTGCTCTCCCTTCAGGACCAAGGGACCAGGCGGGGCACACGCACTTCTCCTGGGGGCGGTGGCGGCGGGGGGGGGGGGGGCGGGCGGGTGTACACATGCTTACAGACACGCCCATGCAGGTATCTGGCTACCGAATACTCAGGAAAACTTGATAAAGAGATACCTCACACCATTAACATAATTTTGGTTTTGGCACACTAAACATCGATATTTGGCAATTTGGTAGACGTTGAGGATAAAAGAACTATATGTGATAATTCACTGAATGTTGAGGATAAACTGATGAAATGTTCTCATCCTTTAGGTGCTTAGAGTCTGATGAGAGAATGAGGAACTCTAACGGTGTGTGATATGGACGTGACACACAACGTGTTAGACAAGCAATCATTAATTATCGGGGGGGATGTGAGAAAAAAAGAGAGCATTAGGGAAAACTACAGTTAAACACTGACATTTGAACCCAAACTTGATCCATGAGCAATTCACTCAGCAGACGATGGAAAGAATTTTCAGCGGAGCAACAGCACAGGCAAAGGCAAGGGAGGGCACGAGGCAGCATCACACCCGAGGGAAGACACAAGCGCTTCCGGCAGGCAGGAAGGGGTGCGTGGTGAGTGGTAGGACACAAGGCCAAAAGGTCCCTGGGGCCCAATGGGTGCGGGTTTGTAACTGTCACTTTGAGTCTGGGCATGATTCCATGAGAAAACGGAGAATGTCGAAGGGCATGAAGCTGGGATGATGTCCATGGTTTAGGAAATCTGTCTGGCACCAGTGGTGCTCAGCCTGAGCTGGGCAGTGGATTACCTGGAAACCTTGTAAAAAATATCAACTCCTGGATCCCACACCCCGAGGTTTCTGATTTGACAGGTCCGAAGTGTAGGTTGAGTATCACGGATCCAAACACGTGAAATCTGAAACGCTTCAAAATCCAAAACTTTTTGAGTGTCCTACGACGCTCAGAGGAAATGCTCGCCAGAGCACTTTGGATCTCAGGTTTTCAGACCACGGATGCTCAACTGGTAAGTCCAATGCAAATACTCAAAAATCTGAAAACATCAAAATCTGAAACACCTCTGATTCCAAGTATTGTGGATAAGGGATCCTCAACCTGTAGAGTCTGTAAAACAGTGTTTTGTTTTGTTTTGTTTTAATGCTCCCCAGAAGACTCACATTCATTTACTTCCAAACTACCTATTGACTTCCTGTTAGAAGCTGAGAAGTCAGCATCAGAACAGACACAAACTGCAGCCTCACAGATCTTATCCACTGTGTGAACGTGTGTGGGAAAACAAGCCAAAGAAGTAAGTAAATTCCATAGTGTGTCCAGAGGTGAAAAGTGACGTGGAAACAGGATAAGGTGTCGATGTCGGTCCACTGAGGAGGGCAGTACTGAGGATCTGAGTGACCCCTCGAGAGGGCTGAGGGCAAAGGGAACAAGAAGTTCGGAAACTAAAGACAAAATCTGCCCAGGGACGTTGACTAACAAGACCACCGTGGCAGAGAGCAATGATTGAGGACAGCAATGGCAGGGATAATCACCAATGGTCTGGATCATTGCAAGGACTTAGACTTACTCTCTTAATGAGGCCAGAGGCCACTGCAAGTTTCTGAACAGAGGAATGAATGACATGAGTGATTCAGGTTCCGAAAGGATCATTCCAGTGAAGAACAGACTTAGAGGGGACAGGATGGAGGATGGGAGACCAGGTGGGGTTAGTGGGAAGTGACATGTGAGATGAAGGGAAGGAAGAGCGCCACGGCAGTCAGACCTAGCAGGGGGCTATTGCTGTGGTGGAGGGCAGCAGGAAGGAAAGGAAAGATTCAAAGGCAACAGGAGGGTTAAAGCAGCCATATCTGGGGACTGTTTGCATATGGAGAGTGTGGGAGAGGAAAAAATCAAGAATAAGTCTCCGGGTTCCTGGTATGAGTAACCCGAAACCAAGACAGGAGCTATGGCAGGAGACTGCAGTTTTGTTTTGTTTTGTTTTTGAGATGTAGTTTCGTTCTTCTTGCCCAGGCTGGAGTGCAATGGCACGGTCTCGGCTCACTGCAACCTCCACTTCCTGGGTTCAAGCGATTCGAGACAGGAGTTTCTATCTACTTTGTGCCCCAACCCCTGCCATGTGCATTTACGTATGTGTGTGCGTGTGTGCATCTGGGGATGTATAAAGTCAGTTAATATTTTGACAGTTGATTTTCAGGGACTGTAAGACCACAGACATTTAGGAGGAAATGTCCTATTGAAAACTCTGGAAATTCACTCAACCAGCGTGGGCCTGAGGTTCAGGAAGAGGTCTGGGCTGAACACATAGAACTGGGGTCACTCTAAGACAGGGGTTGAAAGCACAGGAACGTGCAGAGGAGAATGAAGACCTGAGCCTTGGGCGATCAACAGTCAAGGGCAAATGGAGGAAGAGTAGCTGTTTCGCAGCATGGTGCAAAATGCCTGCACATACACACGCACGTGCACACACACAGGCAGAGTGGACAGTCTTAGGGAATTCTTTTTTGTTTTTCTAAAATTGATGTGGTTACTATAATGTGACCAGAAATTTCACATGAATAGATATAACCGTTTCAAACAGTTATGGCCTAAAGCGTAAATATCAGATACATAATATTTATACTCTATTCTTTGCCCACCAGATACGAGATTTCCTATGGATAGACGCTAGATGTCCTAGTTCAAAAACACCCATCATTTGGACAAATAACCCCATCTGCTTACATAGAAAAATGTCCAGTGTTTCCCAAGGTTTTGGGAAGGGGTTAAGAACATGTAATTGAAGCTTCACTGTGGGAGTTAAAACACACACACACACAGCATATCACTCCGAAGTCAGATAATGTCTTCTGACCAGAACTGCATTCGCTTTTTGAAATGCAGAGGTGATGGCGGGGGAATGGTTTCCGGCAGATCTGTTGAGCAATCTTCCATTCCTTTCCTGCTCAGTGAACTTTTTCACTGTCCTTTTTAAACCCCATACTCCTATTCCACTAGATTGCCAAAAAAAAATTTTTTTGTTGTCCTTTTCTATAACTATGAGGCTACTTAACAGATCCTGAATCTAGCTTAATACAACTAAATTATCGTGTACTATCTTTACTTAGGCATTTTCAGATTTGGTAGGTCAGCTAATATTGATGCACTGTATATACGATATTTTTACTGGAGTCATCTTTATACACATGTTTAAAAGGGGATGTTCCCTTGGGCATGCAGTGAGGATCTATTGTCACAATGAGTAATGATCATTCACAAATAATCACCATATCCTGTTTAGAGACAGTTTCCCAGCCAACAGGCTAGAACAAGCCTACACGGCTTTATTATCTTAGCAAATATGATCTAGAGTGAAATCTAATCTAACTTTGAAACCTCAGCCATTCATAGTAGTTTCTTTGTTATCAGCGCCAATTTTAAGCATGTTTATTTACTCCTCTCAGAAACTGGCCTTTGAAACGACTCTGTTCCTGCTTCTAAGATTTGTGTATAAAAAGAATGGAAAAACAGATAATTACAAATTTTATTTTGTCCTTTCTAGTTGATTTGATTTCTTAAGAATCACAATTTAAATTATGTGTATATAATATAGTTATGAATTCATATAAAATTTAATTCCTAGACATGGATGCATAAAACTTCCCAATTCTAAGTAACATGTGTGATTTTTTTTTTCTTTCACATAAACATAAATGCTGCTGGAGCTCCTAAATTGTTTAAGAAAAGTTCTCCAATCCCGTAACACTCCCAAGGCCCTTTCGGTTCAGTCCGTTTTCCTTTTTTTGCCTCTTCAAACCAACTTTCTGCTTCCCTTACTCTAAATTCTACTTAAAAACCCTTGACCCAGCACTATTCATCGGCCCCTTCCAGTACAACGCAGTCTGCCTGTAGAAGCTTCCAGAATATTTCCTCTCCAATGTACCTCATTTTGGGCCTCCCTTAGCCCTCCCTCATGGGCTTAGCCAGTTGCTTGGCCTCCTCCACCTGTCTCCCTTCAGCTCCCTGCCCCTCCTTCCTCGCTAAAGCAACGCAGTCATCCCCCAGCTCACCTCTCAGCACTAATTACAGCACCCACTGGCTTCTGAGATGAGGCAGCCTTCAACAACACGTGGGCTTTTCTTCCATCTCCATCCAAACTCCATGAAGATACTCATGGGTGTTCCTGCCGCTTCTGTGTGTCGCCTGCATTCACAATGGACACGGCTAGAAGGGAGGTGTGGTTTCCCCACAAGCCTCTTCTTTCCCAGTGTTTTCCATCTTGGTCAACAGCTCTAACACCTTCCCGCCTCCTTGCTTAGGTAAAACTAGCAGGTGCCTTGGATGCTTCTTTCTCCCTGGCCTTTGAGAAATAAAAACAAAATCTTAAGCTCCCAAGCAACTGAACAGACCCCCTCTTGGCCAAGGAGACCCTGGAGAAACCTTAAAAATGGAGTTCTTGACCACATCATACATAAGGTTGAACATGCCTCAGTGTACCCCTTCCTTACTAACCTTTAGCCACAACTCTTTCCTAAGGGGTAAGCAGAAGCCAGCTCTGGAAAACAAGAAATGGACAGCTCATTCCTTTATCACCTTAGCCAATCATCTGAGGCTGCGAACAGATGCCCCTCCCTCTTCACTGCTTCCACGTGACAGCTCACCTGTCTCACAACGCATCCCTTCGTACACACTGACCACCACCTTGGGACACATTTCGGCTGACTCTCGGGGGATGCAGTGAGGTTCCGGTGTCCTCCACTGTGCCTTTTCATGTCAGAGGGCTGAAAACTCCACCTCAGATCATGCTAATGTGGCCAGTTTTTGAACATGTGATCCATGAAGAAGCACGGAAGTCAATTGTGCCTGCACATGTTTCTCCTCTCATAAATATTCATGACTCCTCCTATAGCTCATTAAATATGTATTTCCAGCCACTCAGAAATTTCAGCATAAATTCCTGTCTTACCCTCCCTCCCTCTCAGCTCTGCCTCCCAGCATGAGGAATGGCCAGCCTGTAGGCGGTAACCCTTCATAAGAAATAAAGCTCTTCCAAACGTATGATACTGGTTATGCCTCAGCTGACAACTTCTACTCCAGTCCCTGTGCAGGCCCCAGCATCCTCAAACACAGTCATGTGCCTCATGTCCACCTGACTCCCAACTCCAAGTCCCCATCACCCAGCTGGCCTCCCTGCCTCCACTCTTTCCCATGTACCATTTATTTTTTCCCCATAGAGAGGCAGGGTCAGCTTTGGAAATGGACATCAGAGCATGTCATTTTCCTGTGAAAGCTCTCCAAAAACTCTCCATCCCATCTGCAGGAAAATCAAGCTTTTTGCTCTGTCCTTTACAGAGACCTCCTGGGTCTGGCTACCATGCACCCCTCTGCTCTTCTTTCTGCCCCCTCCCCTGCACCGACCTCTTCCTTCCTGCCTGTCTCACTGTGGCCCTGTCCTCAGAACACACCATGCTCTGTGTCCCTGGCTCAGCTTGGCCTCCCCTGGTGCGGACACCGCCGGCTCTGCTCCTCACTCAGATCTCAGCCGAGACGGTGGCCCTCCTGGGAGGCTTCCATTATCCCTGCCATCTGCAGAAGTACCCAGTCACTTGCTATTGTAATTCTCTGTATAGCCATAGTGTATTTTCAGGAGAGTACACCAGACACCTGTACGCGTTATCTGGCAAAACTCTAGATAAATCAGGTTCTATATCCTCAATTTGTCAGACATACCTAGGCAGGGGGTTAAATGAGTTGTAGCATGTCACACCACAAGGGGCAGAAAGGACAGCACCTCTAACACAGAACTGCCAGGCACATGGCAGGCCATCCCAAGCTGTCCTGGCTCTACAGAGCTCCAGCACTCAGACTGGGAACCCAAGCATGCATGTTTCCATGCTCGCCAGCAATCACGTTCTCTGGACTTATGCTACAACAACATTTGATTGATATGTCCTATGTGTGATAGAAACAGTCCCAAACCTGAGCCTATCTAATACTAATATTACCAACCACTTAACACGTTGTGCTAACTTTAATGTTTTCAGTTCTGGGTATTCTTTGAAGAATATTTTCTATCAGGAGTCATCAAATATTTGGACACAAAAAAACCCAAACACACTAAACAAAACACCTGTGCTTCACACCAAGTTGAGACCCAGCCTGTGGCCCCCATACACTCCCAGACTCATCAAATAGGCCACGGCAGAGCAGCAGGGCAGGGAGCAGCTCCCAGGCGCGAAGGCGAGCATTGCACTCTATACCCTGTCCCAGTTCACCTGCATGACACAGGTGGAAGAAAGGTGGGGGGGGAGGGAGGGAGAGAGAGGGAGGGAGACACAGAGAGAGAGAGAGAGAGGAGAGAGAGAGAGAGGAGAGAGAGAGAAAAAGAGAGAGATGTGTTTCCATTTGTTGTTTCCATTGCCTTTTAACTTATTTTTTATTCCCAGTACACCTGCATGACACAGGTGGAAGAAAGGGCGGAGGGGGGGGGGGGGAGAGAGAGAGAGAGAGAGAGAGAGAGAGAGAGAGAGAGAGAGAAGTGTTTCCATTGCTTTTTTATTACTATTATTATTATTATACTTTAAGTTCCAGGGTACATGTGCATAACGTGCAGGTTTGTTACATATGTATACATGTGCCATGTTGGTGTGCTGCACCCATTAACTCGTCATTTGCATTAGGTACATCTCCTAATGCTATCCCTCCCCACTCCCCCCTCCATTGCCTTTTAACTAATTTTTCATTCCCAGTACACTTGTATAACACAGGTGGAAGGAGAAAGCGAGAGAGAGAGAGAAATGTTTCCATTTGTTGTTTCCATTGCCTTTTCACTTATTTTTCATAGGCATCAAGTAAATTCCACCCATAAAGCCAAATTAAATGTCTCATAACTAAAGAGATGCCACCCCGTGCCAAGATAGGCTCTGCATGGTAAGAACCCAAGCTGACACTACCTACTAAATAAAAACGAGAAAAAGGCTTTGAAGGTCATACACCTCCATCTTTTAAAAAGACCATGAAGCCTCGAAATCAAGCAAACCACACACACACGCGCGCGCACATACACACACACAATACCAACCCACTACAATCATTCTGTTAAATATTTTACCTTGCAATATTTTTTTTAAAAATGTGTCAGACAAAAGAAAATCTTGTTTGGCCTGCTTTTTGTCCTTTACCCAAAGTGGGACAGTTTTGGACATCCCTGGTGATGTCCTGGACATCCCTCATACACTTAAATGCAGAGGCAGGAATTATAGCACATCCCCTCCAACATCAGTCAGAACTCACCTCACAGAGCTCCCTAATGAATAGATACATTATCAATTAATGGAGATGAAGGCAGGGATCAAATGGCTCAGATCTGGCCGGGCACAGTGGCTCGCACCTGTAATCCCAGGACTTTGGGAGGCCAAGGCAGGCAGATCACCTGAGGTTGGGAGTTCCAGACCAGCCTGGCCAACATGGTGATACCCCGTCTCTACTAAAAATACAAAAATTAGGCGGGCATGATGCTGAGTGTCTGTAATCCCAGCTGCTTGGGAGGCTGAGGTGGCAGAATTGCTTGAACCCGGGAGGCAGAGGTTGCAGTGAGCCAAGATCGCACCATTGCACTCCAGCCTGGGCGACAGAGCGAGACTCTGTCTCAAAAAAAACAAAACAAGACAAAGGCTCAGATCTAATGAGCAACGTGATTTCTATCCCATTCTGAATATGACACACTTTCAACACCATCGTTTTCGAGTGGCGTTAACTTTGCCCTAAAGAAACATCAAATACACGTTGAAGAAAACCACAGGTAACTCCAAAACTGAGTGAGAGCAACACACAGCATCTATTAAAACACACTTCCGTTAAACAAAAGTAAATCTTAGGGACAACGTAGCTTGCATTTTCAACTTTACTTTGGCTTCACTCAGTCAACTCAGGAGGAGATGCTGGACTCTTCTAAGGTGACGCGAGGTTCATTTCCTCACCCACAGCTTGACAGAACACTCGTGGTCCACTGCACCACATGAGTACCCTTTTATCATCACAGACCCTCAATTTCAGGGCTCTGCTGAGTTGTAAAAATGTGTTCCAGGTTGTAACTTGGCAAACATGACTTAACCTGAGAGTAATGCTTTAAAACAAATTTCATAACATCTGCCGTGTCATTTTTAAGCAATACCTTCTGTTTCCACAGAACTTAAACACAGCTTTGTTTTTAAAAGCTAAATTTCATAGGTCTTTCTCTAGCTCTATGGGATATTCATTTCTAGCAATAAAAGGCTCCCACTAAAGAAAAAAGGATTCCCAAATATTTTCGTATTTCCACTACACAGACTTATGCTCAAAAATCAGTCTGTCCCAGAAAAATGAAGAAAACAATAATTGTGTAAAATGTCATCTAAAACCCCCATATGCACTTCTGTCTGATAGAGATTTTAGTTACAAATGAACCAGTTGTGAGGCTGGTCTTCTGGTCATTAAGACAGAAGTACAAATACGTATCAGGGAAGGAAATATCTACATTTATGCTTCCAGTACATCTTCTAGTACAATATATTTCATTAGAATAAATCCTAAAATTGATATAGAAATTGAGAACTTTTAACTGATGTACATTTTTCTTCTATCTAATATTGTGTACCAGGCATTCTGTTAGGTATTTAAAGAGATACAAAAGAGAAAAAAGATCTGTCTCCACTTTTTTTTTTTTTTTTTTTTTTTTTGAGATGCAGTCTTGCTCTGTCGCCCAGGCTGGAGTGCAGTGGTGAGATCTCAGCTCACTGCAAGCTCCGCCTCCCAGGTTCACGCCATTCTCCTGCCTCAGCCTCCCGAGTAGCTGGGACTACAGGCGCCCGCCACCCATGCCCTGCTAATTTTTTTGTATTTTTAGTAGAGACGGGGTTTCACTGCGTTAGCCAGGATGGTCTTGATCTTCTGACCTTGTGATCCACCCGCCTCGGCCTCCCAAAGTGCTGGGATTACAGGTGTGAGCCACCGCTCCCAGCCCTGTCTCCACTTTCAAAGGAAACTGAGTTGGAAACAACTATAAAGTGTTGTGCTAAAGATATATATTTGGAAGTTGTTAGTTTTCAGCTGGAATTGAAACCTTGGTATATATAATGTAATCTAGAGAAGGTAAAATCTGTTTTTAAAGTTTAAAAAGTGTTAAAAAATAAAAAATTGAAAAGTATCTGAGGAAAAAAATCCTTCCAACCAATTACATTTAAGGAACGGGCCATGGAGGAGAACGAAGCAATGAAATAGTGGCAAAGTCACAGTCAAGAGAGCTAGGAAGGAATTATGCTTCAGAAGCAAAAGACAGAAAGAATTTCTAGAAGGAACGAATGGGCAGGAGGTTAAGTGCTGCCGGAGACTGACCACTGTGAAGGCGAAGGAGAGGTCATGCACTGGGGAAGCAGGATGCAGCCGTGATACTGACAGCATCCAATAGGAAAAGAGCTAAGGTGCCTGAAAATCTATACCAAGCCTCAGATAATCGTCCTTCTTAAGGAGAGCATTAATCCATCAATGGGCCTCAAGCAAGTGTGAATAGGGTTATGACCAAACCACATCTCTGAGTTTTTCTTAAGAACAGTGAAATTATTTCTTCAAGAGTTCTAGAGCTCAGAAACAGATAAAAAGAAAGTGATTTAAACAAAAAGTATTCATACAATCCTTCACTTAGGGGATTTTCAATCCTTTCAATATAAGGATTTTTGACCATATATTATTTTTTAAAAATCATTTAAATTTTATATATGACAAAGCATGAACAAGCAAATTTAATAGCAATTAACAGACACTGGTTCCTGTTAGGAAATGGGGAAAATGATCAGGCCTGATGCAACAACAGCAAAAATAGTAAAACAAATAAATTACTGTCTGAAGATGGTATATGAAATAACATTGAAATCTTTTCTGGAGAACGTATAAAGGAAGTTTCTCTTATGTGGTAGAACTCACACTGTTTGCTTCTTGCCATAGTTGTTGACAGATTGTAGGAAAAAGATGCCATATTTAGGTGAAGAAGAGAGGAGACCTTTAGAAATAGTATTTTCACATACATAAAAGAAAAAAATTTACTGATTTTAATAAAATTTTCTCTATACAAATGACCCCATGAACTCTACACTTTTTTTTTTTGTTTTTGAGACAGAGTTTCCCTCTTGTCACCCAGGATGGAGTGCAATGGCGCAATCTTGGCTCATCGCAACCTCCGCCTTCTGGGTTCAAACAATTCTCCCGCCTCAGCTTCCCGAGTAGCTGGAATCACAGGCATGTGCCACCATGCCCAGGTAATTTTGTATTTTTAGTAGAGACGGGGTTTCTCCATGTTGCTCAGGCTGGTCTCTAACTCCCGACCTCAGGTGATACGCCTGCCTTGGCCTCCCAAAGTGCTGGGATTACAGGTGTGAGCCACCACACGCGGCTGAACTCTACAAACTTCTATATACTAACTGGGTTGAACCCAGCTGTAAAACGTTGGAGCACACTGTATATTCCAAGCCACATCCCTCTCTTCATTAGTTACTGCATACAATGCCCATATTTGGTTGCTTCCTCTTTTGCTTTTAGCTTTTTCTGAACTTGACACAGAAGAAAAAGGAAAGTCTCCATATCAGCCAATTTCGGAAGTTTTATACAAAATATTTATAGGCATCTTTTAGATAAAGTTGTTTAAGGAGGAAAACTGCAGTGCTACTAAATTCTCATCAGGGTATTGTTTAGGTCCTAACCTAAAATTTCAGACAGAGACGGCCCAACGCTATTTCACTTTTATAAAGTGAAAGCAAGATTGAATTATTCAAGCATCCTTCCAGAGCGATCACGAACCTTTGTCTAGTTGGCCTGTGCTGTGCTACCCTTGTTAAGCAGAAGGCTGTTTATTTGTCCTGTAAATGCCAGTGTTCTCTGGGGGGGGCTGGGAGGGGGCGCTGGGGGGGGCGGGTCTGGGTTCTTTCCTTCCTGCCTCCTTGCCTACTCTCCATGGGCAGTGCCATCTACTTCCACGACCTCAAATATCACTGAAATGGTGGTAATATCCAAGTCAGTGTGTTGAAATGAATTTGTAGATTATTCACTGGATAAGCAGCCCACAGAAGCATTTATTCGAAAGTATTCCATTGAGATTCAAAAACATATTGATATGATTATTGGTCTGTTAAAAGAATCAAACTAAAAAAAAACACACACACACACACACAAACTGGGAATCCTCAATAGACAAATCAAAACTTAGTAAGAAGTGATTAAAAGCTAAACAGCTCACAGGGTGGATGTAAAGAAAGCTCCCAGCTCAGGGCCTGCATGTGGAAGACACACAGTATTAACATTTGTTGTCTTCCTTTCCTCTCTTCTCTGAATTTATTATTAATAAAAGCTGGGCTGAGGGGCTGGGTGCGGTGGTTCATGTCTGGAATCCCAGCACTTTGGGAGGCCAAGACGGGTGGATCACGAGGTCAGGAGTTCAAGACCAGCCTGGCCAAGATGGTGAAACCCTGTCTCTACTAAAAATACAAAAATTAGCCAGGTGTGGTGACGGATGCCTGTAGTCCCAGTTACTCAGGAGGCTGAGGCAGGAGAATCGCCTGAACCCGGGAGGCGGAGGCTGCAGTGAGACAAGACTGCATTACTGCACTCCAGCCTGGGCGACAGAGCGAGACTCTGTCTTACAAAAAAAAAAAAGAGTTGAACTGAAGTTTTTCCTTATGATCTATGTCATACTTTTAGTGTAAACTTTTTATAGAAGTAAAATATTAGTACATAAAGTGCACACATCACATGTGTGCATCTCAAATGATTTTCCATTTTCACGAAATGAATATCCATGGGCAGAACTTAGATTAAAAAAAAACAAAACAAAACCCAGACACTTAGCAGAAGCCTCTTCATGCCTCTTCCACTTCTTACTCATCCTCCCCTCCACCCAGGCATACCCACTCTCCTGACCTCCAACACCATAAACTAGTTTTGCAAGCTCTGGACCTTTACACAAATGAGTCACACAGCACGGATGTTTATAGAGCCTACTCAGACATTATGCATCGTTGGCTGGTATATGGAAAAGTGTTCTGGGTCGGCTAGCAGACCAGCCGTTGTCAATGTACCTGAGCCGATTACCCCTTTCTTCATAAATTTGACCCTACAATGAGCAACCAGCAATAGCATGTAAATAAAGCCTTTGTAGTGCTAAGGGCCTGCAGATTGGAAGCCACCTCATGTTTTTCTCACCATTTCCCACTCTCTTGGCAGGAAATCTCCGGAGGTCCCTCTGGAGAAGGCCCCGAGTCTCAGCTGTTTTTCCTATATGCTATGGAACAGCTATCGGACGGCACAAAGAGGCTCCGGGCTGCCACTTGGAAGGGATTTCCATGGAGTGGCCCTGGGAGACGCTCGGCCCCATGAAGCCGAGTTCTCAGAGGCTTTCCCTCGTGCCATCAGCATCCAGCGCACGTGGAGCGGGTGAAACCACGTGAGCGAAACCATGCGAGCGAGACTGCAGCTGCCTTCTAGCCCCTAGCCTGGAATGAGGGACCTGTTTACAAGATGCACACCACACTTGCAGATGAGCCAAAAATAGGGAGCACAGCATTTGCCAGGCATTGTCCATAAAGCAGAGGCACACCTCCCTTCTAATTATAAAAACACAAAACTCAGGCAGCCAAACCCAGCCAGGGCAAGGGTCACCGTTTTTCCACTCTAAGACTCTTGCAGAACAAGAGCTAAGTTAGCTTTACGACGTAATCCCAGCAACAAATACGCTATCCCACCATCGCCAACCCGACATTCCCACTTTTCTTTTGGGAGTGACAGGTGCCCTATTAAGTAATTTGGAAAGCTTAATGTCATTATTGATTAGCTACAGATACATAAAAATATATACCTTATCCAAGACGTGATATAACATTGCCTGTCAATTTCAGAACTAACTACGGTGATATTCTGGGAGGAAAAGTTTCTTTCAAACAAAATGCAACTTGAATACAGTGGAGCATCAGCAGAAGTACAACATCTGCCTCTCGAAGAGCACTCTCAGCTATTTTCCCACATCCTCTTCGGTGGGGGTGTATCGTCACCCCCACCAAAATTCTTCCTAGAATTTCAAACCTGCAATTCCCTTTGCTTTTCTTAGAAAAATCCCTTCCTTCACTAGGGATCCTGGTTATTAACAGTTAATAGTGGATTACCCAGGGCAAGAGAGAATCGTGAGAGTCTAGATAAATAAACACATTATTAAGCAGTAATGCATGAAAACAAGCCATGTGGCTGTGTCAAAGAGGAGAAATGCCTTGGCTCCACAAACACCCTGCTCTGATTGAATTCCCCTCATATCAGTTTCTGATGGTTTAATTCTAAGAGAAACAAGACCATAGAATAAATAGGAAGAAAACAGCATAATGAGAAACAGCAGGACACTGCGATTTCTCTTGTTCTAGACTGACACGCTGACATTGCTGGGGTCTCCAACCCCAGGGGCTCTGCAGATGAGCTGGGCAGGGCAGGCACTATTTCCCCAGTAGGATCCGGCCCTCCTCACCAGCCTTCAGGATGGCCTCTGTAAGGAGCATGCTGGTCACCCCAACAGAAGAAGAGAGGGCTGGGGTCAGGAAAAGAGACACCGGAGAAAAGAGGCAAGTGGGCTTGGCGCGGTGGCTCACGCCTGTAACCCCAGCACTTTGGGAGGCCGAGGCAGGCGGATCATCTGAGGTCAGGAGTTCGAGACCAGCCTGGCCAACGTGGTGGCACCCCATCTCTACTAATGATACAAAAATTAGCTGGGCTTGCTGGCGGGCGTCTGTATTCCCAGCTACTAGGGTTACTGAGGCAAGAGAATTGCTTGAATCCAGGAGGTGGAGGTTGCAGTGAGCTAAGATCACGCCACTGCACTCCAGCCTGGGCGACAAGAGCGAGACTCAGTCTCAAAAAAAAAAAAAAAAGCAAGCAGAGAAAGGAGACTGACTCTCCAGGCTGGAGAGAGGAAGCGAGCCCTGGGCAGACCAGGACATAGAGGCCAGCTCAGGATAGTGGGACCACTGTGGGCACTGCCACAAAGTGACAGGAAGGCATGCAGGTGAGGGCACAGCGCCAAGCCCCTTACATCTCTGTAGAGAGTTCCCATGTTCCCTGCAGAGTCAACAGTCGGCAGAGGCTGGGAGAGGGGACAAGAGTGGACTCATCAGAGGTGATGCAGAAGCGCCCCGGGGACCTGGGATGGCTCGTGGGAGGAGGGCAAGCACCTGAGTGGGGCAGGAGAAGCCGCAGGGGCAACGAAATCAAACTCTGTTAACCCAGGTATTCTGACGTTTGGGCCCCATTCTCACGCATTTTACGTTTCAAAGCATGCTTAGGAGAGTCTCAGGCCAAGGTCAGAGCTACAGCTCAAGAGTTCAGAGTAGCTGGGACTGCCTGCATCTGAGAGAAGATCAGGAGGCAGAAAGTTCATCACTGTCCCAGCCCAGGCGATCACAACATCCTCTATCTTCCCAAGGAAGCTGCTGGGAAGTATCAGCTAAAGCACTTCTGATTTTGGAGTGATCTCTTGCCTCCTTCTACAGCCTGCCCTCTGAGAGCCTGCTAACGAGCAGAGAAAGCTGGAAGACGCCTGCGAGAGCAGAAAATGGGAGCAGAAGCAGGGGATCTGCTTTATCCACAAAAAAGTTGGCCCTTGAATATTTGGGAGTGGGGCGTGTGGGTGGTGAGTGGCAGGGAGTGAGGTCCCGACATGATTTCCTTCCTCCAACACCGTGCAGCCGCCAGCCCCAATTCCCAAGGACTGACATGAACTTGTTGAATCCTACCCAACGCTGCTGTGATGGAGAAGGGAACAGAGATCCATGTAAGTTCAACTTTTCCTGGTTTGCTAAGGGACACTGACCCTCCTGAAGGTGGATGTTCAGGAGGCAGGAGTGAAAGGCCCCACTGTCCTTCCATTAACCATTCTCCCACAAGTTGGTGCAAGGAAGGAACACTGAGGGTGGCCTAGACAGGTAAGTCTGAAGAACCCCATTTCTCATCTTTCTGGCCCCCTGAATTCCATTTCTCCTGAAGGGAAAAGGCCATGTGCACAAAAGGGATAAAATAACCAGAGACTCACACACCTTGCTCTGCTTCCTCTCATTCTCAGCCAGATGTTAAATCGCCTCTCCTAAGATAAAAGCAGTGTGTCCACCAAGAAGGTCGCTCAAGGCCTCAGGAACTTGAAAGGTTTTTCTGCATGAGCCTGACTTGCACGCGCAGGCCACATCAACACCCATGCATGCTTCAGGCAGTGCAGCAGACTGGGAGGTGGTGAGGTCTTCTCTGGTTTTACCTGCAGTGGCTGGTAGGGGGGAGCTTTCTCTGGCTGTGAGAAGCTGGGAGAAGCCAGAGGACAAGCGTTCTCTACTCTTCCCCAGATGTCCACATGTTGGCAATGCCAGACTGCCTATCTAGTCCTCGCACAGGACCAGTGCAAGGCACAGGAGTGAAGACACGGGCCTATTTGCATGCAGGAGGAACTGCTGTGGACCTAGGGCTTACTCCATGCCAGTTCTGCCTCTAAAACTCCTGACAATCCAGTGGGTGAGAGACTTGCACACACATTAGTTTGTAATCATAACACAAGTATTTTCTCTTTTTTTATTCTTTGAGATGGAGTTTCACTCTTGTTGCCCAGGCTGGAGTGCAATGGTGTGATTTTGGTTCAATGCAACCTCCGCCTCCCGGCTTCAAATGATTCTCCCGCCTCAGCCTCCTGAGTACTGGGATTATAGGCACCCACCACCACGCCCGGCTAATTTGTATTTTTTCATAAGAGTATGCAGCAAGCTCTGAGAGGGCAGAGAAGGCATACCACACACTGCAGAGGGAGAGCCAGAGAGCGAGACAGCGGGGGGCTGAGGGTGAATGGCTGCTGTTAGAAGCCCTGGAGACAGCCTGAGGTCAGAGCCCCGCCCCACTCCTGGCTGTGTGACCATGAGCAGGGCTGTAACATCACTAGGACTTGGTTTTGGTTTCTTATGGAGAGTAGGTACAGTGTGGATTAAATATATATAGCCTTCAATAAAGTCAGCAGCATGTAGGTAGCTGCTGCCATCATCATCACCATCACCGTCACTATCATCATCATCACGATCACCATCACCATCATCATCACCATCCTCATCACCATCATCACCATCATTATCACCATCATCATCACCATCATCACCATCATCACCATCACCACCATCACCATGACCATCACCATCATCATCACCATGACCATCACCATCATCACCATCACCATCATCATCACCATCACCGTCACCATCATCATCATCACCATCACCGTCACCATCACCATCATCATCACTATCACCATCACCATCATCACCATCATCACCGTCACCATCATCACCATCATCATCACCATCACCACCATCGCCATCATATCACCATCATCATCACCATCACCACCATCACCATCATCATCATCACCATCATCATCATCATTATCACCATCATCATCATCATCATCATCATCATCTCAGGCACAGGGGCTTTAAGGACAACACGCCCAGTTTAAGAAGAACACGACTCTCTTCATTCATAGCGCCATTCCATCAATGAGTAGACACGAGCAATTTGTGGCTCATTTTTAAGCTGCAAAACAGACATCTCTTTAGAATTCATAATATTCAATGAGCTTCCAAAAATGACAGTACAAACAAGAGCCATCTTCCAATGGTTAAGTGAGCAAGTGTCTTTGCCCAGGATGCCGCATGGGGTTTCATAAACATTAACTGGCAACTGGTGATCGCTGCCCAGCCCTCAAAACAATGAATGAACACACAATGAGCCAAAAATTAAACAAATAAACATATTACAGGTTTACGGTACAATGGAGTCGTTAACCTACATAATTCAATTTTCTCTTCCCTGTTTCTCATGAACTTAGTCTTTTTTGTACGAGAAAAAGTGGATGCGAAAAGGTTATTTACTTGGAAAAACTGACAAGGCTGCATCTGACCATGGCGCTGTCCTACTCATTGTAACCCCCTGGAAATCCGATCTGTACTGACTTAAAAAAATAGGAGAGGGAGCAGTCGAGTAAGCTTAATCTTTTCAAATAATGAAGATTTTATCTATGCTAACACAGCCTCTCCAGTTCCCCTTGGTTTGGCACTTAACTCTGCATTTAAGACTTCCCTAATACGATAATGATGATACCATCTTTTCCGTCATTATCTCGTGGTTGCAGAAATATCCACCCAACGCCGAGTCAGGTTTTTACGTCCAATGGCCCCTGCATTCCTGCCTGAGCCCTGCAGGAAACAGAGCCGCTGCAGCTGCCAGCGTTTATTTACACACATTCCTGCCTCAAATTGAATTAATGAGCATAATTTAAGTCAGGCGATGTCCTTCCAGGCTCTTGTTTCTCTTTGCCCCAGTGGTCAGCCTGCTTTCCCCCTCATACCCTCCCGTGGCGTCCTTACTGAAATGGACTCAGACACTCTGGTGGCATGGCATGTCACCCAGGACCTCTCTGCCTTTTAGGTTCTAGGAATGACCTGGGGCTTAAAATGTAGATTCTAGTCCAGTAGTTCTGGGCTGGGGCCTAAGACTCAGCATTTCTACGAGCCCTCTGATGAGGCTGATGCTGCTGCCTTGGGGACCAAACTTTGAGTAGCAGGGATTACTGAGGGACCCACCTGCAGTGAGTAGAGCAAGCAATGTCCTTAAAGAGTACCCATAGGTATATAGCCTGTGACTTCTGGCTTTCCCATCAGCTGATACACTGTAAGGTACATCAGGAGCATCTATTCTCTCTCTTTCTCTCTCTTTCTCTCTCTCTCTCTCTGACCCCGCCCATGGAGGACTTGTTTACCTAGTCTATCCTTTTTGTATGCATGAAGAACATAAAAATATAAAACCACAAGTCCTGTTAACCCTCAAGCACAGTCCTACACAAATTCCAAAGCCAAGGAGCGAAAGAAAGTGTGGAATGGGAATGCTGCGACCCTTAACTTTTACAGGAAAAGCAAAAGTAACCCCACATGAGAAACTTCAGCGTGGATGCGGTTAGATGCAGGAGGTCTGTTTATTGCATTGGGCAGACCAATGAGGAATTTCCTGCATGTTATGCCAAAGTCAGAGTGCAAGCAGCCTTCTCTGCAGTCTGTGCAAGAAACCAGGAGACCTCCTGTGTATTAACACATTGGATACCTTTGCTAGTTATCCCTGGCAAAAATCCTTCCACATTCTACCAAGTGTGGAAAAGGATTAAAAAGAGGGCAGGGAGAAAAAAAAATGCCTCCCAAACAAAAGAAAGTAAATTAATATATTTGAAAACCAGTGTCAAGATGTTGAATTTTGTTCTTCCTGGATACGAATACATGTAATACCTCCAGCAATAAATATCCTTAACCTTGGACCCGAAACTGTTTGCCCAGGTCTATACAAACTCAATCTTTGGCTGCTTCAACAGAGAAAGGCTTTCATGCTGAATTTTGTACAGAAAAGTAGATTTGGGGAATTTTTCTGAGGAAAGATTGAATTTATCATGAAACATATTTCATCAAGAAACTGGTAAAATGAACCACCTTTTTACCCAAACCACAAAGACTGCAAATTCCTTTGCTAGAAAAGTTGGCTGCTTCTGTTGAAAAGATTAACTTGTGCTGAATAGCTTTGGGGGCATGAAGGGATAGGTGAGGTTGCCTTTTCCATTTAGGGGAACATAACTTGTAACAATAAATAGTAGCTCCTGGGAATGGAAAAATGGTAGCTTATCAATACCATTTCCTTATTGTAAAGGTTCTTCCAGTAGATTTATATGAACTGACCTAACTGTGTTCTAGAAAGAAGTTCACAGTGCCTAAATTCTGCTGCAAAAACAAAAGTCATCTGGAACCTTTCAACATCCCTGAGGCCTCACTGTCAGGATTATGGCTGGAGAGCAACTTTCTTTGCTTGTAATAACTGATTTACTCAAGTGTGAAACTACCAGTGCCTTCATTAATAAAATGATATAATACTAATCACATTTTTTTCCTTTTTTTTTTTTTTTTGGTTGCTCCTGACTAGACAGCATCCTGTGAAAACAAAGAAATTACACTTTTTAATCTGATGGGATATGTGGCTACTTCACAAAAAGCAAAGTTTGCCAAGAGGTAGCCGTCTATGGATTAGCTGCTGGATTTTCTTGGAAGCACGAGGGAAAGGAAAATTGTTATTCAAATTGCTTTAGACACTGACGAATTATGTATGATTACATGTAGTCAATTTCTGCTTTTAGGATTATCTGATAACTGATTAGTCCTCGCTGTCGCTGTGCCCAAAACAGTACCCCATGGACAGGCCACTCCATGGACAGGCCTATGCTGCTGTGGCTTTGTCTAGGAGGCCACCTCTTCTTCACCATCTACCTTTTTAAAGTGTATCAAGCTCAGGTCTGCCTTATTTAAGTTTTCTCACAGGGAAAACTCTTGCTTTGTCTATGTGCATTACTGAATTTTTTTTTAAGTTTAATTTCTTAAACTTACTCAATTATCTGTTGAGTTAGGTAAATGTGTCTTCTCATTGGGAGAAGACATTCAAGAAAAGGTCTAGGATTTTCCTCCTCTTTCCCTTATGGAAGCCAAATGAAAAAGACATTTTCCCTCCTATTATTTGCAGGAGAATGCAGGTATCACCAGGACCGTCCTAAAACACATTTGGGGCTGTTTGCACAACTCTGCTTGAAGAACCACTGCAGAAAGGAAACAGCAGGTGCACAGTGGGAGACCTGGGCTTGTCCATCAGATGCGCCTGCCAGCAATGGGCACCTCAAAGATTAGTTGGAGGGTGGAATCCAGAATCCATCGCCAGCAGAGGTGCATATCCAGTGGTGGCAGTGCTAGGGTTGAGTCTTGACCAGGTGGTCTGGAGTAGCCTCTGTGGCTTCTACCAGCTTTCTGAGACTGGTTCTTCAGCTTTTTCATATATTCTATGGATTGCATGATAACCATCTATGCATTCTTTTTCTGTTTATTAAGCAAAGTCCATTTTTTTCCTTCGTTGTAACCAAAGATCCTGACTGGCATATTTAATAAAGTTTAGCATTTTTAGGTTATAGCCCCGAACTTATAAGGTCAAGGCCGGTGACCAAGAGAGCCTCCTGCTCTCCCTCTCACCAGCCAGCTTCGATTAGTGACACCACTGGAGATATTGTCCCAGGCGCCTGATAAAGCATTTCTCAAAAAGAGACACTAGCAGACAATGAGAGTTTAAGATACGCTTTTGTGGGAATAAACCACAACAAAAGAAGATACCCAAAGTCCTGATTCTTTGAGTTTACTTAAATTCTCGTCCTCAGTGCCGAATGCCCTCTGCTCTCCTGCCCCGTCCACACGCCCCATAGACCAAGTTTGTGTGCACAAGGCTTGTGCCCTCTGGGAGCAAATCGCATGGCGATCTGCAAGGAGAGCAGTGGTAGAATGGTATAAACGCTGGGACACGCAAACGACACAGCTGCAGGAGTGAACGCTCATGACACCGCTCTGAATGTGAGGGATGAGGGAGACAGAGTGGGAAGGTGGCTGAATTTTAAGCTCCTGTTCCTGGGGAAGTGATGATGGACGTGAGTGGAGACAGGGTGAGTGGAATGTGCTGGGGCGAGGGGCAGGCAGGGACTGTCCTTCAGAGAGTTGAGAGCCTGAGGCGCTGGTGTCAGAGGCGTTTGAACCACAGCAACTCCATCTTGAATAGGGGCTGGGTAAAATGAAGCTGAGACCTACCGGGCTGCATTCCCAGACAATGAAGGCATTCGAAGTCACAGGATGAGATAGATACAAGGTCGGCACAAAATACAGGTCATAAAGACCTTGCTGATAAAACAAGGTTGCAATAAAGAAGCCAGCCAAAACCCACCAAAACCAAGATGGTGACGGGAGTGACCTCTGGTCATCCTCACTGCTACACTCCCACCAGCACCATGATAGTTTACAGATGTCATGGCAACGTCAGAAAGTCACCCTATGTGGTCTAAAAAGGGGAGGCATGAATAATCCACCCCTTGTTTAGCATATACTCAAGAAATAACCATAAAAATGGGCAACCAGCAGCTCTTGGGGCTGTTCTGCCTATGGAATAGTCATTCTTTCATTCCTCTACTTTCTTAATAAACTTGCTTTAACTTTACCGTACGGACTCGCCCTGAATTCTTTCTTGCACAAGATTTAAGAACCCTCTCTTGGGTCTGGATTGGGGCCCCTTTCCTGTAACACCGGGAGACCATGCGTGTGGATGACATGGAATTACTCAAAATGATTTAGGTTCATTCGTTTCGATACACCTTATACAGCAAGTCACAGGGTTGTCTGAAGGAGCCTGACTGGTGGTGACTGAGGAGGGGCTCCTGTGGTTTCTCTTCTGGCCCTCCCCTCCTGTTCTCGTCATCCATTCCTCAGACATTTCCTGAGTTGTCTTCTTCACGCTATAGAATATGCTGTCCTCAAAAAGTTTCTCATCTAAAGGGCGTAAGTGAACCCCCACTATTCTCCAGAGCTGAGTGGAAGTGAGTGGTTAGACTAGTAACATTTTATTTACAATCCATTTAGCAAACTAGTTATTTTCTTGGGCAATCTTCTGCGTCTGACATCTACATATCAGGTCTTTGAGGGTTCTCTGTATACACAGGTGACGCTGTTAAGAAGTCACTGGAAAAGCAGCATTTTCCCTTTGTCAGCAATTGAAAGCACTAAGTACTGTCCTTAATGAACACAGCTACCTTCCTTGACATGTCTGAAGGGCTTGGGGGCTTATACAATGGCTTTAGAATTCACTGCAATGGTGATTCTGGCAGTAAACAGCTGAAGAGGGGTCTCTGGGCAAAAACTGGGATTGATAAACTACCCAGAAACTTACGCTACATGGCTAGTATGAAAGTTTAGAAAGGCACTTTCTCTAAGGAACACGGGAGGAAACACCCTTAAATAACTACTACCGAACTGGAAACAGAATTGCGGGGTGGGGAGGGGGATGAGGTGGGTGCCAAGGATGTCAAAAGGAAAGACAACTGAGAACTAACTTGAAGGCAAGAGACATACAACATGAATGAATATTGTATCAATGAAACAAAGTAAAACGACATGGAGAAGTCACAAAAATACAGCTTTAAACATTGCTGTATGGGTCAGACGTTCCACGATTGGAGTTTTAAGTGTTGGAAGCTCATTTCACCCTAACAAATTTTAAAAAACAAAGAAGTGAGCTCTGTGGACCATCTGGACCCAAACTGTAACTTTCTTTTTTTTTTTTTTTTCTTTTTTTTTTTTTGAGACGGAGTCTCGCTCGGTCGCCCAGGCTGGAGTGCAGTGGCCAGATCTCGCCTCACTGCAAGCTCCGCCTCCCGGGTTCCCGCCATTCTCCTGCCTCAGCCTCCCGAGTAGCTGGGATTACAGGCGCCCGCCACCGCGCTGGGCTAGTTTTTTGTATTTTTTAGTAGAGACGGGGTTTCACCATGTTTGCCAGGATGGTCTCGATCTCCTGACCTCGTGATCCGCCCGTCTCGGCCTCCCAAAGTGCTGGGATTACAGGCTTGAGCCACCGCACCCGGCCCCAAACTGTAACTTTCTAGACAACTCCTAACTCTAGCATAGTGATACTGAAGAATAAAGAGAATTACTTTCCTTTTTAAAAAAAGTTTTGGGGGGAGAAAGTGGCCTAAAATGCCATCTAGTAGGTGGCAATCTGTCACTAAGATGACCTATGTCAGAAGAACTACATAAAAGTTTGAATCAAATTTACTTTCACATCATGAATGAGAATATTACTTCATTAGGTTTACTCCACTAAGTTTGAATCACTGAAAACATCGGGGGAAAAAAAAGGATTAGTTGTTTTTTTTTTTTTAAATAAAAATAAATCCCCAAGTAGATAACTTTGTTAATTATTTAAAGTTGCTTCTTGATTTTATATTTCCTGTTCAAAACAAACAATCTCAGCAATAATGAGCTATTTTCCAAAATCATGCTCACCTTAGATTTTAAAATCTCACTTAGAATCAATTAGTTCATATTATAGAAAACTGTTATAATGCCCTAATGCAATATTTAATTCTCTTTGAATAGTGGAAAAATTCTTTTTTTCTTTACATTCCAGACAAAGACTTTTTCTTTTTTCTTATTAAGGATTCACTTTAAACGATTTAGTATTCAGAAAAAGAGCACAAATAAAATTCATATGTTGATATTCCCTCCATTTCCTTTTATTTCTAAGAATTACTTTTCCCACATTAATCATAAAAAGGCAAAATTCTGACTTACTATGTCAAAGGATCTTTTTTCATGGTCAGTCTTACTCTGTTTTGATGCCATATGTAGGAAAGTTTCTCAACAGGCCTGTAATTTCCTGCAGTGAAATTTTTAAAGCCTCTCTTTCCAGGTTTCATGGCTCCCCCTGGCCTTCCCCATCACAGTCAGGCTCCTCATCCTCCCGTTATCAATCACTGTTTCCTCCCTCCCTCTCCTTTCCCCAGCTCTGCTTCTTTACTGCACTCACAGCCACTTTACTAGCTGCTTTTTCTTACTCTTTCCTTTAATTAAGATGCTGTGCTGGGGACAGACTTTCCAAATCCTAAACTTTTTCTTCTCTTGTCATACAGCTTTACTTGACACTGAAATCCTACGCCCCAGCTGAGCTCGTAGGGCCAGACCCACCCTTCCCTTTCAGCCTCTTCCAAGGCAGCGGGACTTGAAACACCCACCCCCGATCTGCCAAGGAACAACGCCCCAGAGAAGTTCCATTTCTTCCATGAAATCATCCCAGATTTATTGGAGGCTGGCTGCTATCTATGTGTCACATTTTTCTCAACCAAACCCTGTCTCCAACACATGCTTATATTTATGACTTTGGAAATGGCAGTCCCTTAAACATCATAATGACGATGCTGCCCAACAATGTGCTGGTTTAGGGTACATTAACTTCTGCTAGTGCCATCTGTGACCCACTGTCTTCCTCAGTTTTAATCTCTTATAAAACCATCGGAGAATGATTAGCGTAGTACTTCCTGGAATTAGGTGCTCAAAAATATCCACCTTAATTTCATTTTTGCCTCTCCTTTAATATCACCTCCAAAACAAACATTTTCCATGAAGAAATTAAGCGTGACTATTAACCGTTTCCAAACACTAATATCAATGAATATCATACCACAGACATCACCCATGTAGCTAAAACAGTTGGGCTGAAATTTTAAATGGAAATGTCTATCACTCTTTGGGTGAAAAAAATATGGTTTGTGGTGCTGACTTTTTATACACACTTAAGAAAAACGCTAAATTCATTAATCTATTAATCACTTCTTCAGTACAGATCCTGTGTGTAATTTATACAATTGTATAAATGCTGAAATATTTGGCATCTGTTTGTGTTAATGCAGCAGACACCATGCACTAACTGCACAGAGCCAGCTACAGACTCCCCAATTGTACACGAGAGTTTGTTCAATGTTATTAATTCCTTCATTTAAATATTTACTGAATACCAAAAAGGGATGGGTACTAGGTACTAAGGATATATTTGAGAATATTCACTTCGCTCACAGAGCTTCCAGTTTAGAGAGAGAAGCTGATATGAATTAGTAAATCACACGAAGGTACATTTTTAAAATGGTGATAAAAACATAAGATTTACCATCTTGGCCATTTTTAAATGCACAGTTCAGTATCGTTAACTAAAGTCATGCTGTGGTGCAACAGCTCTCTAATATTTTCATCTGGCAAAACTGGAAACTCAGTGTCTATCAAAAAGCAGCTCTTCATTTCCCGTCCCCCAGCCCCTGGCAACTGCCATGGCACTTCCTGTCTCTACGAGTACTCACTATACAGAAGGGGAACCATAGGGTATTTGCCTTTTGTGACTGGCTTATTCACTTTGCATAATGTCCTCCATTCTTAACCATGTTGGAATATTTCACTTTGCATAAGGTCCTCAACTCTTAACCGTGTTGTAGAATGGTGACAGGACTTCTTTCTTTCGTGAGGTTGGATAACATCCCATTGTGTGTATATAGCGTATTTTGTTCATCCATTTATCTTTTAATGGGCATTTGAATTGTGTCTACCTCCTGACTGTTTTGAATAACGCTGTTATAAATATGAGTGTGCAAATATCTTTTTGAGGCCCTGTTTTCAATCCTTTTGGGTATATACCCAGAAGTGTGGTAACCCAAATCATATGGTAGTTCTATTTTTAATTTCTTGAGACACCTCCGTGCTGTTTTCCATATTAGCTGCACCATTTTGCACTCCCATCAACAGGTCACAAGCGTTTCGATCTCTCCACATCCTCACCAACTACTTATTTTCTGTTTTCTGTTCTTGTGTTTTTGAGAGTGGCCCCCAATGGATGTGAGATGATACCTCACACACGTATGTAGAGTTTTAGTTGTGCTAAGTATTACACAACATGTGAAAGGTAAACGGTATTAAGAGAACATACAACAGGAGTCCATAGGTCCAGGATGTGAGAAAAGGCTTCCCTTGGGAAGTGATCAAGCATCTGAGACCTAAACACCGTGTAAGAGTTAACTTGGTAGAAGGCAGAGACCAGTGCAGTCAGGAAGTGGGAGGAGCAGGTGTAAATGCCCTGTGGGAGCTCACTCCTCACACCAGGAAGTGGGAGGCCACCAGAGTGGATGGGGTGAGGTGCAGCATTAAGGGAGCAGCGGTAGGCCTGGCAGGGCCTCAGAGGCCAGGTGAATGTCCCCAGGCTTTATCCTGAGGGCAACAGGAGCCAGGGAATAGTGACATCAGACTTACATTTGGCAAGATAACTTTGGCTCCAGTAAAGGAATGGGTCCAGGCAGATCAGATGCTAAGAACTAGTCATGAGGCTACTGCAATCGTCCATGCAAGAAATGATGCTGCACAAACTAACCGGATGGGACGAAACTGGGTGGAAACAGATATATTTAAGAGATACTTAGGGGTTAAAGGTTGGGTGCAGTGGTTCACACCTGTAATCCCAGCACTTCGGGAGGCACAGGCGGGTAGACCACGAGGTCAGGAGATGGAGATCATCCTGGCCAACGCGGTGAAACCCTGTCTCTACTAAATATATAAAAAATTAGCTGGGCATGGTGGTGGGTACCTGTAGTCCCAGCTACTCAGGAGGATGAGGCAGGAGAACAGTGTGAATCCAGGAGGCGGAGCTTGCAGTGAGCAGAGATCACGTCACTGCACTCCAGCCTGGGTGACAGAGCGAGACTCTGTCTCAAAAAAAAAAAAAAGAGATACTTAGGGGGTAAAAATGACAGGACCTGGATTCATCATAATAAGCGGGGAGAGGACTGAAACTCAAAAAGGACACAAAGGTGAAAGGTTCCCACAATCTTAGACACTAAATAATAATCTTGCTTAGAAATTGTCACTTACATAATAAAGGAGTGATTTAGAAGGAACAGACCTAACCTATTTTGAGTGGCACAGATTCCTCTTGCTCAGCTGGTTGCAGTGTGACATAAATATGACCCAGGTCCCAGGTCGTGACCTCTTCCTTCCAACATTTAGGAGAAAATGATTAGCCAAAATTGTGGAAAAATGACTTGAGTCAGATCCACACTTTATAAATCTTGATTTATAAACTCCACTTAAAGCAATTAATAAGCCTGTAGATTAAGAGCTCAGTTGTTCCCAGGTTTTATTTTTAGGGAAAGTCTTGTGTAAAAGCCAAAACCCTTTCAATGATGAGTGACTGAAACAGAAGTCAGGCAGTGCACACCCCAAGTGTGTGGGAGGAACCTGGAGGATCTGGGCTGAGCTGAGTTTCCTACCTCTTGATCTTGCCTGCACTAAATTTAGCTTTCGGGAATGAATCTGCATTTCCAGATGTCTGTTGGTCAAGAGCTGTACTGTCCAACACAGCAGCCACTGGCCAGACGCTACTGAGTACTTGAAATACGTCTAGTCTGATTTAGGACGTGCAGTAGTTACAACACACACACTGGACTTAGAGATTTAGTACAAAAAAAACCCCAAAAAACAAAAAAAAACCCACAAACTATTTCACTAACCACTTCTTTTTATGTTGACTACATCTCAAAGTGATAGTATTTTGGAAATGTTGAGTTAAATAAAATATATCAATAAAATGAATTTCTTTTTGCTCTTTTAATGGGGCCACCAGAAAATGTAAAATTATACACAAGTCTCCCATTATATTTCTATTGGACAGCACTGCTCAGGACTATTTGACTGTAAGGCATTTAGAATTGTTGGCTGCCAAGAGAAAGAGGCCTTGCTTAGAAAAGCTCCTATTTCCTTCCCTATTTCAAACAATTAGCTTCTACCCAAGGCTGTCTTCTTTCCCTTGGGTAAAGAAGCTGGGGGAAGGACATACTGAAGGCTACAAAAAGTAGACAAAGTCCCTTCCTACTCCAAGATGATAGACGCATGGTAGGAAAAGGGAACCAACCAACTGTGTTTCTGCTATAGAACAACAATATCCAACAGGTCAGAGATGGCTCTAGCTTCAGGCAGAGCTGGATCCAGGGGTGCGCTCCATGCTGATGGCTCTCAGTTCACCTTTCCTCTGTGCTCAATTTGTCCTCAGCCAGCCACCTTCTGCAGGGGGTCCTAGCCACTCCAGGCTGATACCACCCTCCTATAAGAGACCCAGCAGCAAAAGAGCTTCATCCCCCAATTAGTTTCTGTAAAAAAAATCCTTGAATTGTCTTTAAGTGATAGTCCAGCCCGGGGCCCCATGTGCATTCCTGAATCAATTGTCATGGTCAGTGAGGCAGAGGACCCGGCTGACTAGTTTGGGTCACAGATCCAGACCCTAGAGGTGGCAAAGAGGTAAAATCAGCACCATTTGAATGCGTGTTCTGAAAGAGGGCACGGGGTGAGGGGAATGGATGGAGGGCGGGCGGAAGATGACAAGATGCCACTGCGCCCTGCACCAGAGATGTGTTTGCTGCTGCTGGGCAAGGTGGTTAGGGGTTTGCCTTCAGAGCACAGTGGAAAGCATTCTGCACATTTAAATACGTCTGTCTTTCAGTTTCCATCCTGCATTGAAATCAGGTTTCAATCACTAAGGAAGTATTGCGACTCGAAGTACACATATGAGCACAGACACAAGCAACCTAGATTTCTCTTGCCTGTCTTCAGCCAAAGGAATGCCAACACTTAGGACAGCTGGTAATCACAGTTCAGAAAGCACCCCGTTTACTCAGTGGATGCCTCGATGTGTTGTGCTGCCGACGTAAGCAACAGTCACTGAAAATCGCACCTACTTTAAGTCTGTTCAGTATTTTGGGCCTCTCAGATATTGTCCACAATAGCTTTCGCATCATCACTTCCATAAAACAGAAACATCTTGGTACATGCTTACTAGCATGCAATGGTTCTCTCTTCTCTCTTCTCTAACCTACCGTGGTCATGTTTTCTTGCATAACTGGACTTGGTGGTCTTTCTCTGGCATTTTTATACCTTTTAAATAGGATAAACCTGAGAGGATCCCTGCCATCTCTGGTTTGGAGAACTGTGATAATGATGATCTCCAGCCATCAGACAGGCCACCTCCCTCTGCAGATGTTGGAGAAGAAAACCCCCGTGCAGAATCTTAACAAGAGTGGCCCACATACACATTTCCACATGTTTCAAGAAAGGAAAAGTTCAAAACCACATCAAACGTACACTGTGACCACTGAGCATCAATATTACAAACAAAATCAGCATGTAATGTGTACTTTAATTTGCTGACAGATATTTTAAAAATTAACATCAGAATGAATGACAAATGCCACCACCACAACAAAACCTCTGAAGAAAAAAAACCACCCACTCACAATCAAAGCCGCCTGGCCTCTAATTAGCACACAGCATCCTTGAAATGAGAGGCCAGAAAGAAAATAAACTGCCAAAATGGAGGAAATTGTATATGGGGGAAGGGAGGACAAGGACTGAAGAAATGAGGGCTTTCCATAATGAACGTAAAAAATCAATCCTGTTGTTTGAAACCTGCTTTACTTTTAAAAAGATTGGGCTCATGGACAGGAGACTGCAGCTCAAACATAAATATTCCTTCTAACTCAACATTCATATTTTAAAAATTCGATTGCATTGCAGGGTAAGTCACTTCAGATAAAATGTATTAAAAAGCAAAATATTAAGGAGAATTGAGCACCATTTCTCAGACACCTGGTTCATCGTCACTGTAGCTGCTTTCCATAGTCACAAAGTGAGAGACCCAGCCTGGGGTCCAACCGACTCGAGAGGAATCCCAGCCACTCCACTCCCTGCCTGGCCAAGAGACTGATCCTTTCTCGCCAAGCCTCAGTTTCCTCATGTGGTTGCAGATTACTGACTGAGGTGACGCTTACTTCACTACACATGTAATTGCATATATTAAACATATTTTCATGAATGTGTTTTGCCTGGTATGTAGTAATTGTGATATGGAAGGGAAGTGCTAGGAAGGGAAGGGCGTGATCCCTTTAAACGATGCAGAAGGCGGGAAGGGCATGGTCCCTGGCTAGGGCTCCACCCCCAGGCCTGTGTCCAGGGACCTAAGCGAGGACAGGCATTTTTGTTTTCCTGCCCAAATGTTGTATTTTCCAAGACCACTCTGACCTGCCATGCTCCCATCCTGTGCCTATTAAAAAACCAAGACCCTCACAGGCAGACACGCTGGTGGCTGGATGCTGAGACGAACACATGGGCAGAGGAACACTGGGCGGCTGGATGTCTAGACGAATGCATGGACAGGCACCAGCACACCCTCAGGCCACCTATCGCCAGAATGACACAGAGTTTGGCCGGAGCAGTTGGAGGACAGCCGGGCTGCCAAGCAGCTCAACTCCAGGGAAAAACCAACTCCCTGCTGGCTTCCCGGTCTGCTGAGAGCTACCTCCATTCAGTAACATCTCATTCTTCAAGTCCACCTGTGATCCGATTCTTCCGGTACACCCAAGGCAAGAGCCTGGGATACACAAAGCCCTCTGTCCCTGTGACAAAATAGAGGGTCTCGTTGAGTTGGTTAACACAAGCAGCCTACAGACAGCTAAACCAAAAGAGCACCCTGTAACACATGCCCACTGGAGTTCAGGAGCCGTAAACACTCACCCCTAGACACTGCAGTGGGGTCGAAGCCCCCCAGCCTGCCCATCTGTATGCTCCCCTAGAGGTCTGAGCAGCGGGGCACTGAAGAAGCGAGCCACGCCCCTGCCACACGCCCTGCCAGGGGGACAAGAGAACTTTTCTCATTTCAATTGTTCAATAACATTACCTACTGTTACTGACATGTCTTATTTTCTTTAGTTTCCCTATTAAACCCTAAGATAGATATTATCCCCTTCGTACACCTGAAAAACAAGCTCAGAAATAACGCAAGTATGGATATTACAGATAATAGACTTAGCTTCCTAAATGTCTTAGGCATTAGCTTAATTTAGTTCAAATCCTACTTTCACAGTTACAATTTGCACTGAATAGGAAAGAAATCGGATTCGGGTCACTTTAATCCAGGAGGATTCCGGAGAATCCAGAGGCAATTAGGAGAATGGGAGTTATGTTCCCATCCCTGCCTGTGGAAAGAATCTGAAACCACTTTAAGGAGCTTCCAACTTAAAAAAATATACTTTCTCCTTTGTTTTTAACCAGAAGGAGAAAAACAGAAACAAGTTGGCATTATGTGTAACAATGACAAAAGCCATTTTCTGACAGAACTGTTCTCTGATGGACGCCTGAGTATTCTGATTTTAGAACGCAAATATGTACAGGCTGTGAGAACTCACCTAGCTAGCACTGCCCAACTGAATGTCTCTGATTTTTCTTTTTATTACCAATGAAGAGGGGTTGTTGTTGTTGTTACACTTTTGTTTTTGGTTCTAGGGCTTGCCTCAGAAAGGGACTGGTGTTGGGAGCCTTCTAGGAAGGAAATGCACACAGATGGGGGACCCTGGGGTGCAGGCGACAACAGTCACAGGTGCAGCAGAAGCCAGGAAGTCGGTGCCATCTTAACTTCGCTCATCGTGCTTTGCATTCAGATGAGAACGTCATCCAGAAACACTGTGTTACTTCTTGCAAACAAGTCTCACTATTCCACAAAACGTACGAGTTTAAAAGCCAGAATGTAAAGTGGACATCAGTGAATAACTGGGCCAATTTCAATACTCAAGAAAACTGTACAAAAAGATGTCACAATGTTATTTCAAACTGCAAGGCGAGTCTCTGTTGACGAGACTTCCTCCTGGACGAGGCTGACTGCTCCTCACCAGCCATGCCACGGGCTTCTGAAACGTGAGGAAAACAGGACCGAGTCTATTCAATATTGTATTAAAGATTAATTCCAGTAAGCGTAAGATATGCTTATTAGTTGTTTTCTGGAATGTAATCTAAAAAACTAGTAATTGCAATGCTAAAGTAATTTTTACCAGCTCCTTAAACCAATCTGCAGCTTTGAGTATAATACAACAGTTTAAACATGCTAAAGCCCTAAGCTTGTTTTTAAAAAGCATTTATTTCCTTGGCTGAGGAAGCTAAGGGAACATCCCAACACCCGCACTTGGGTGAAGAGAGGCTTCCTTGGCAAGGGCTGCCCACAAGGCCAGGCAGCACACAGGAAATTCTCACTGAGCGCCCCACCCGGGATGGGCTTCGAGGCTGGCTTCATACAGTGTCTCAACAATCGCAGAGAGACTTTTGGAGTCCTTTACTTGTCAAATAAAAAATAATCAAACAGTAAAAGAGAGGCTTTCGTTTTTGTTTGCCGTGTTGTCTTCCTAGTCCATCTTTCAGGCCCTAGGAGGATTCTGAGGTTCTGGTTTCGTCCTGTGCCTGAACCATTCCCAGCATCACAGCAGCAGCCACGTGGCTCAGCCGGGAAAGCCAGCTCTTTCATGGATTTGTTTTAGGAGCAAACTCGTTGCTATCCTAGAAGCCCCCAGCAAGCGTCTCCCTGTGTCTCCTGCAGGCTTCCTGACCCGCTCACTGCGGCAGCGGGGACGGAATGAAGCTTTCCCCAGACTTAGGGGTGGAAGTCACAGCACATCAGTGAATACACACTGGGCACCCTTAGGAAAGGGTGAAGGAGGATGGATGTGGGACAACCGAACATGCCCCACACCACAGACCTTAACCTGAAAACAGGTCTTCCTTCCTGACCCTCAGGTGGATTCTGACACTTAAGCTCCCATCCTCCAGAGACATCCTGGAACGGTAGCCGAGCAAAGATGGCCACCTACTTGACATCACCCCAACTTCTCAGCTTACCTCCTAGAGCACGTACAACTGGGAAACTAACATCAGTCTTTGCAAGTTTCATGTGGAATATACCTAGGCCTGCTATAAATCCAGGGGAGATGATTGGGGAAGATGAGGAATTAATCACTGATTCACTGATGGCAGAACCATTCCTCCCTCTGTTATACTTTTGGTTCACTGGGGTTTGCATTGTGTGTACATAAGTGTGTACATAAAACTCAAACGCAAACCCATTCCTGTGTTTAGAATGAAAAAAAAAAAGGCTGTCCTATTCCAGAAACTGGCTGGAGTGAGGAGCTTGGCACTGCAGGCAGAGTTGCGGATTGTATGCTTTGAAGTCAAAAGGTTTTTTCCCCTCTCTTACTAGCAGTGAAAAGAACTTTAGGGGAAAAGCAGCAAACGTTAGTGAGGAGAATTTTTCCATGGTGAACGATTTCACGTCTTGTGGTGTAATTCCCTATTTTGAAAGCTAGCTGCTCTGAAGGCGGTCACCGTCGCCAGCTGGCCATCTTATATAACCACTTAACATGAGCAATCACTCAGCTGTATCTTCAGTGTACCACCTTCTCCTGTAACACCCAGCAAGAGCTAAAACATTCTAATAGAGTAGTACTTTAGGTGTTTTAAAGCACTGGTTCTCAAACTTTAAAGGGAAGAATCACCTGGAGATTTACTAAAGCCAAGATGCTGGGGCTCCACACCCAGAGTTTGCAATTCACTATGTGTGTCTGTGTATATGTGTGTCTGTGTGTGTGTCTGTGTAAAAGTGTGTCTGTGTGTGTCTGTGTCTGTGTCTGTGAGTCTGTGTGTGTCTGTGTGTGTGTCTGTGTGTGAGTCTGTGTATATGTGTGTGTGTGTATGTGCGTCTGTGTATATGTGCGTGTGCGTGTGTGTGTGTGTGCATGTATGTCTCTGTGTATGTGATTACCTGCACATATTTTTGTGTCTGTGTATATGTGCTTCTGTGTGTGTGTGCATGTATGTCTCTGTATGTGATTGCACATATTTTTGTATGCGTGTCTGTGTGTGTGTGTCTGTGTATATGTGCATCTGTGTGCATGTATGTCTCTGTGTGTGTATGTGACTGCCTGCACATATTTTTGGGGTGTGGGGGTTGTCATTTTGACAAGCAACCCAGATGATTTGGATGCAGATGGTCAATAGACCTTACAGAAAAACATCCCATTTAGAACCTATAATATGTTAAAATTCTTTGGCTAAAAGAATTTGGAGTTTAAATCACAGCAATATTCTTATTGATGAAGGTTCAAAAACAGTTCGTCACTCCAGAAAAAAGAAGAGCATGCATGTTTTAGATTTCCCACTAGCCTATTATATCTTCATCACAATCCTCTAAAGTAATCAGGGTGGGTGGCATTACTCTGACTTTGCTGATTAGGAGATTAATGCAAGTAAAATGATTTGCCAGTGGTTACATAACTATCATAGCTGGGGCATGAAGAAAGCCAGGTCTCCGGACTTTTGAACAGAGGTCAAGTCAGATGGCGTTCCCTCCAGCACCACTAAAGTCAGAAGTGTTGGGAAATGCATGAAGAAAACAGAAACACATTTCCTGACCTGGTCTAGGATTAAGTTTCCCTCATCTTTCCAATTCAAAGCTCTACTTCAGCAGGCAACTTTGGGGCAGGCGGTGAGCTAAGGGATTTTGTCATTTTCCACTTTTAAGCATTTGCTTTGGGGACCCATATTCTATCTAATGGTTATGTTATGAGGGAAAGAGAAACACCTGGTCCCCTACGGAAAAAACATCATCACGTATTTTCCACAGCTGAGGACTGGCATTCCCCAGGACAGACACAACCCAAGTTTTCAATTTACTATAAATCCAAGCTTCAAAAGAGAAAAATGGAAAAACAGGGTGCCCCTTAAAATCCCACAAATGTGGTGTATTTTAAGGAGGGGAAGGATGCAGATGACTTCTTTGATTTCAGAAACTTCCACTGGGACTTCCTGACATGCTGTCTGGCTGGGTTTCACATAGCGTATCATGAGGTGATGTAGGGAAGATAAAGACTCTTTGATAGTATAGAATAACTCAATTCTATAGCTCTTCCTTTCCTCTGCCCTCAAGGGAAAGCCCGCATTCTCCCTCGTGACAAAAACTCCAAATATAATGGACAAGACAAAGACATATTTAATCATATTAGTTTAGGAAACCCCCGGCAGAAACAATGCATCTTTTCAATGGCTGAAGATGTTATGAATAGACAGAACGTTTTGTGTGTCCAATCTGGTTCTGGCTTCTGAGTGAGAAATGCCGTTTGCTGTTAGGCACTAGTTTAATTCTAGAACTTCACATAACCAGGTTCACTTGCCAAAAACCTACTGTTTAGTGAACCGTAAAAAACGGTTTATAAAAATCACTAGAAGCATTCTTCAAATAGTCATTTTGAAAAGTGGCCTTTTCCTGGAATACCCTTTACTCCTAAGTATTTACCAACCCAGACCCCCAGGAATGAACAGGGCGTGGGCATGTTTTTAGTAATTCCCCAAAAGAGCCAGTTCCTTTTACTGACTGCACCTGAACCCAGTTCCTATGTCTTTTTATGACAGCATATAAGTCCTCCCGAGCCAGGAGGAAGGCTTTCTGAGACTTCAGGCTAGTCTTAGCCACTCTCCACCCAAGCAATCCTTCAAAAGCGTTTAAAACAATGTTTTGTAATACTTCCCTGCCATGTTTCAAAGGATGAACAAAGCGCTGAGTCAAAATACAGAGTGGCAGACTGCAGGCGAAACACTAGAAAGGTTGGCTGTGCCACTAAAGTTACACATGGTTTCCTGGTCCCCTTTACCCACTTGGAGCCCCCTGCCCTGGAGGTAAACTAGAGATGACATACGGTTCTTTAGACTCAGACAGCAGAGTACCTGTTTGGAAGGCCGGTCACTAGAGAACCACACTAATCCTCTCATTTACCGCCTAATGAGAACCTCGGTTTCACCCAGCTGTCCTCTATTTCACATCGTTATCATTTGCTTCATGGGAACCAACCAATAAAGTCATTAAAATGACATGTTTCAAATAAAAATAAGCTTTTACAGAGAAGTGAAATGTGGTTGAATATGAGCACTTCTTTGCTTCTGGATGGTAGAAACAGCTCACTACATTTCTGCTGGAAGAGTCCTTAAATATGTAAATATCACCGTTAATCTGAGCCTTCTTTTTTTTTTTTTTTTTTTTTTTTTGAGACGGAGTCTTGCTCTGTCACCCAGGCTGGAGTGCAGTGGCCGGATCTCACCTCACTGCAAGCTCCGCCTCCCGGGTTTACACCATTCTCCTGCCTCAGCCTCCGGAGTAGCTGGGACTACAGGCGCCCGCCACCTCGCCCGGCTAATTTTTTGTATTTTTAGTAGAGACGGGGTTTCACCGTGTTCGCCAGGATGGTCTCGATCTCCTGACCTCGTGATCCGTCCGTCTCGGCCTCCCAAAGTGCTGGGATTACAGGCTTGAGCCACCGTGCCCGGCCAATCTGAGCCTTCTAACCATACAGACCATCATGCTTATGTGACCGGCACAGTGAAAATGTCGGCACCTTAGCAGCCGCATGATCAGCCCGGTCCTTCCGTAGCTGGAAAGTCGGTATCTCGACGGGAATGGGAGGTGGCAAGCAGCCTACCTTACGCACATTTGGAGTTACTGAAGCACACGTGGCTCCCTGGCACAGCTCTCTGTCTAGGGCACAGGAGGGGCTTTCAAACGAATGGGCTTTTTCTGTCACACGCCAAGCGACCCCGTCCTGTCAGCTGTCACTCTCTAATTTAGAACACTGTCTATGGCCATCGGCCGAGGCCCCATCTATTGTCCAGCACCATAAAATTCCCCAAATGAAATATTCATCACAGCGGATCCATCCTGAACCAAAAGGAAGACAACACAAAGCAGATATTCTAAGCACCAATGCCTTACCAAAGGATCGCTGTCTTGTAGTGGATACTTTTCTTGGTTTGCTTTTTGTGGGGATCAGTCACATTGCTTTAATATAGAACTGATTTATTTAAACACAAAATACCTTTGTTGGAAAATGCTCATTTTGCTACACAACAATCTTCTGGGTTCACTGAATGCCCTCTAATTTCCTCTACTGTCTGGATTTGGAAAAAACCTGAAAAGCATGTTGTTTGTCCTCTTTCCTTACAGAAAGCAAAGATGCACTAGACGACATGCAAGCCCACTCCTATAGGACAGGTCCGTCCCGCTCAGCACCCACACTCAGCGGAGGTCTCAGACAACGTGGGCTGTTAGCTGACAGAGCTACCAGGTGAAATGGCAAATAATGCTACCCTGGGCTATCTCACAAGAAACAGCCGCTAGACATGGTCCACACTTGGGTGGACCCAGGAGGTTTTGTTCATGTCTACAGAGTAAGTAAGGCAGAGATCGGAGCCAGGT
Organism: Macaca fascicularis; assembly: GCF_037993035.2. Taxonomy (NCBI): domain Eukaryota; kingdom Metazoa; phylum Chordata; class Mammalia; order Primates; family Cercopithecidae; genus Macaca; species Macaca fascicularis. Next base: position 6,022,021 of record NC_088391.1, on the reverse strand, counting down.
GTACCATGCACAGGCCTGGCCCTGCAGTACGTATCCTGGGGCAGGAACACCAGTGGAAGCCTGACCCACAGTTCCCTTCTCATTCTGGGCTCTGTGCCCCGGCACAAGCGTCCTGCAAGTGTGGGCGGGAACACCAGCGCAAACATCATCTACTCAGTGCACACCCCTGCAAACAGCTGCCCCTTTGGCCCAGGGGTGTACACACTGGCCTGGATATGGAGAGAGGACCAGCCTGGGCAGTGGGCCTTTGGCTGTTTGGGAAGGAAACAAGGGGTCCTGGGAGCCCAGAGAATAGGTTACAAGTGGGAAGACCGACTCTGTGCATCACAGCTTTTCATTCCATGCCGAGGAACACGCCCAGCCACAGAGGGCCAGAGCGGAGGCCCCTAAAGTGCAGGGCCCAGCAGCCTCTTGGGGTCTAAGGGCAGTGCTGGACGTGGGCAACCCCAGAGTGGGGTCTGTGGGGTGGGCTTGGAGACCTGGGTCTGCACAGCTTCCTTGGTAAACTGAGGAGGTGTGGACCACAGGGCTGTCAGCTCATTCCTCCCCACACCCGATACTGTGGGATTATAGGATACAGTTTGTCACTGTTGATGGCTCAATCTTATGCACTGGACAAAGATAATGTGAAAGAAAAAACAAAAAACATTAAAATGAGTGTAAAGGTCTTTAATCTCAGCCTCTCTAGTTCAAAGAGATGAACAATGAGAGATTCTGGTTTATCCACGATCTGCTTCATAGAGCTGTTAGATTCATCTCTCACAGGTGACCCAGCAAAGTATAACAACAAACCAGAGTATAGCATCAAAACTGTAATGGACATAATCACTGGATGAGGAACCATTCAAAATAGCTCCAGTTTTCAAACTGTACATATTGGTACTGTGTGTAGTTAACACATAATTCATTATGGAAATGTGAGCATGCCAATGAGCCAGAGGTTTTAAATTGACAGTTTTCATAACACCTGCAACCTCAAATGCCATTTCTGTGGACTGGATGACCTCTTCCAGCTGCTTTGGTTTGGTTTCTCTCCTGATAGACTCTGATGGAAGCAGGTAGGACCAGCCTCTCCTGAAGCTCATCGTGGTTGTAAGACACACAGCACCTGCTCACCCCCCCATGGAGAAACACTGATGTCACAAGACACAGAAGACACACTCCCAATCAGGAGTACTTACCTGTCCTCTCATATCTGGAGCAATGGGAATGGTGGGCCAGATGGTGGAGTAGATGCCAAAAAACACCAGCCAGGTCAGCATGCTTCCCCAGACAGCCAGATGACTGAACTGCAGAGGGAAACACACACTCAGACAGGCTTCTCGGCGGGCCTGGCAGGTTCACTCCAACTCCACTTGCTGCAGAATCCTTGCATCCAAGCTGCCTTTCCTTATGGAAAGATGTTGATGACTCACCAGTTAATGGGAAGTTCAATCTTTCTAATTCCTGTGTCTCAGAATGTTTAACAATGAATTCAAGTAATGAATGGCCCCAAAGTACCCTGAAGATAAAGGTGCTTTTGCTGTCACAGCTGACCGTATTCTAAGATTTCTCCCGTAGTGACAGTGGGCCCCTCTCAGTTCATAGCAAGTGTTTGCTCCAACCTGTGGCTGTCTTACAATAAGGACTCATTAATCTGGCAACAGAGTGACTGAACAGAAAAAATAAATAAGATGCTTTTATTTATCATTTCAAGACTTTGATCATTCCATTCCGTTAGCCCAGAGTTTTTTATTTTTAAATCTGAAATGGATGTTGCCTCTTAACAATGCCCCTTTAAGCACCTACTGAGTTGTTCATTTTCTCTTCTTTGTCCTCTTAATATGATGATCCTTGACTTCCTTCTCTCTTCACACCCCACAATCTAATCCATGTGCAAGCTCTGTTAGCTTTTAAAAAGATAAAATGAATCCAGACTCTGACCACTTCTCACTACCTCCTCCTCTAACATCCTAAGCGAAGTCATCATCACCTCTGACCGGGATAAATTGCCACTGTCTCTTAGGGGATTCCCTGATTCCTCACTGACCTCCCACCTCATCCCCATTTTTCTTAGCAGAGCATTTAAACAGCAGCCAGGTCATGACACTTTGTGAGAGGCACACATGAAGCTTTGGTTATAATCTTTAAATGCTGGAAATAACTAAAATGTCTAAAATAAGAGAGTGATGAAATAAATGATGAAACGTCTCTAAAATGGAATACTCTTTAATCAAGAAAAATAACTTTGTTGAATTGTATTTTAAGGCACAGAAAATGTGCCTAACATCTATTTAAATTAAAAGGGATTATGAAGTCTTATGTTTTATAATGCATCACCTTATTAAAAAATACACACAAGCAGACACAGAACAAAGTCTGGAAGGTTCCACAGGAAAGCATTAACAGTGATTGTCTCTTGGTGGTAAAATTATGGACATTAAATGTTTTTTGTCCTTCTATATTTTCCATATATATGTGTGTATATATGGTTTTTGTTTTTACAATGAGCATATACATTTGAAATGAGATGACTGTTAATAGTTTAGAGCTGTACTATGTGCCAAGCAAATGAATCACCAAGAGACTCTGGATTACAAATTTACCCCGATAAAGATCAAACCACAATTTTTACACAGAAAATCTGAAAGAAGATAGCCAGATATTGCTTATTATTTCCCCAAGGCTTAAAAAGAAACCATAGCATGAAAAATATCTATACTGAACAGAGAAACAATTCTAGAGAAAACTTACTTTAGTCCAAGCTGTGGTCTCCAAGCCAGCTTTCAGACAAACAGTAACGACAACATACTGTGAAAACAAAAAGCAGTTTGGAAAAACATCATTCTCAATGAGTTACTTTCACTTTCCGTGAGAAATCCCATCTCCCCACTCCGGAGCTAGTTACCCCAAGGCAGCTCTGGTTTGAAAGTATGATCCATGTCAGTAGCTAATTCTCTAGGGGTTATTTTCAGGGAACATACAGGCAGATTCACTTCCAGAAGAGCTTTCGTTCTAGTAACAGTCTTTCTCATAAATACTAGTTTTGCCCTTTTCTTAGCTTGGGAGAAACTGCCTTCCTGAGTGTTTTCCTTTGCAGGCAGGTGTAAAATGGTCGTTTGAAGAATGGGGAAATCTGTTAACCACCTGTCCAGAGACCCTGACGCTGCATAACCTTCAGAAATGATGCTGTAAGCATTTCACAGCCATTCTGAACTTTGAAGGATATACAAAATACATTTTGAAGATTTGAAATAAATAATAACGAGGAAGGCTCTTGTTAAGCGTTTAGAGAAGTGCAAGCCACACATAAGCTGTTTAAGAACGGCTTAGTAAACAGAGATAAACTTACTGTGTAAACAATATTTCCAACAAATAAATAGTCGGTGGCATGACCACTGGTCAACACAGTATCTGAAAAACAAAGAAGTTACTATTAACATCCAAGGAGCCGAGCATGGCCACCTATTTAATTCGGAGCATTAAACAGGGAACTTTAAGAACATCTATCGACTCACAGAATATTTCAAAATCTCATCTTGTGATTCTAATGCCTACTTCTCTTCCTAATGATGAACTTTTTCATCTTATATTCTCTCCAAATTAAGCAAATAAAGTCAAGCTTCCAACAAGCCAACCAACCAAACGCTTGATCTGCATTGAAATTTACATTTTTATAAACATTAAAATTTATCTTTGTCCAGTTTGTTTTAAAAAAGGAATAAGAACATATTTATCCATTTTTATTAAGTGCCACCAATGTTGAGGCTTTTTCCAGGTGTTCCCTTATGATTCGTGTTTAATTTTTGCTAAATTGGAATTACGGACCAATAAAAAGATAACTACATGCATATTAAACCAATTCATAATGACTGAACTTGGAAAGAATCTTGGGGGTATTTACTATTCATGTTCTCATTTGCAACTGTATGAGCTTCCAGAGCCTATCACCTGGGGGAACGCAAGCACTCCAACCACAGGAGTTTAGAAAATACAAGAAGGATTTGAAGCTTCAGTTTTCCAATATTTTCCTTTTTTTTTTTTTCCTTCTCAGTGGTGGCTATGACAAGGTCTATAACGACGGATGCTAATAGAGTTGTTTCATCGTCTCCACTACACCTGCATAGAGAAGTCTGTTTTCAATCCTGAGTGGTCGGAGCCTATTTTAACATCAGGCTTAGTTTCCTTGGATGACACTGCCAACTTTCCTTTACTCTTATTTCTTTCAACTTCTTTCAACTTTTGTTTTAGATTTGGGGGTGTGTGTGTGCAGGTTTGTTACAAAGGTGTATGTGATGCCGAGGTCTGGAGTACAAATGACTCTGACACCCAGGTAGTGAGCACAGTACCCAATAGGTAGTTGTGTTTTTCTGAGATACAGTCTCAGTCTGTTGCCCAGACTGGAGTGTAATGGCGCCATCTCGGCTCACTGCAACCTCTGCCTCCCGGGTTCAAGCAGTTCTCTGCCTCAGTCTCCCAAGTAGCTGGGATTATAGGCGCCTGCTACCATGCCCGGCTAATTTTTGTATTTTTAGTAGAGATGGGGTTTCACCATCTTAACCAGGCTGGTCTCGAACTCCTGACCTCATGATCCACCCGCCTCAGCCTCCCAAAGTGCTGGGATTACAGGCATGAGCCACTGCGCCTGGCCTCCCAGTGGGCAGTTTTTCAAGCGTTTCCTCCCTCCCTCTCCTGTCAAGTTCTCTGGCGTCTATTGTTCTCTTCTTTATGTTCATGTGTACCCAATGTCGAGTTCTGACTTATAAGAGACAACATGTGGCATTGGGTTTTATTATTTTTTATACTCAGTCCTGGTCTGTGGCCCATAGGCTGGGTAGATAAGGATGTTCGTGTTCAAATTTCCAACCAGTAGCTGCTATACATACATATCCGGGCTCGCTGAATTACCCAATGCTTGTTGAACAATTCCACTCTTATTAGAGAATCAATATCTATTTTTTTTTTTTCCTAAAATAGCATAACGATGGAGTCATAAGTGGAACTGGGGAAGCATGGATCCCTGAATCCAGCCCTTGGGCACATACAGTCTCCCGATTCCAGCCAGGTAAATCTGTGGATAAGGGAGGATGAACCAGGAAGGCAACATGACGGGCTGCACTAAACGGAGGGCCTGCTGCTGGGTAAAGTAAGAGTTATAACAGGAGAACAGGGCGAGGCATGGCCACTGACTTAAAAAGGAATGGTCTCAAAGCTCAGGGGAGATGGCGCAAGGACAGACTGGGGCTTAGGCATGACTTCATTAAAAGGGAAGGAATGGAGCAAGTTAAAAAAGTAAGAGAAAGGCTAAATTAATCCCAAGAAGGCAACACACTGATGTATTAGCAAATAGTTACTCAAAACTGTAGGGGTTCACTTTTCAGGAACTGGCCTTAAGACTGTTTCACTAACAAGTGCAACACTTTTAAATGCCTGCCTCAGTGAAGAAATACTTTAGTTTAGTACGGAGACCATCTCTTTGATTCTAACATAGATTATAGCCTTGAAACGAATAACATTCTTCTTTTATGTACTCAACAAATATTTACTTACAGCCTATTTTATGCCAGGCATTATTATGAGAACTGGGAAGAGAAGGTCCCTGTTTTTATATGGAGACAGGACATAAATCCTTGAACAGATACACAACAAAATGTCAGGTGTAATAAGTGCTATGAAGAAATACATTAGCTGCTGAGAGAAGTGGCTCACGCCTGTAATCCCAGCAATTTGGAAGGTGGAGACGGGTGGATCACCTGAGGTCAGGAGTTCAAGACCAGCCTGGCCAACATGATGAAACCCCATCTCTACTAAAAATATAAAAATTAACTGGGTGTGGTGGCAGGTGCCTGAATTGCCAGCTACTCAGGAGGCTGAGGCATAAGAATCACTTGAACCTGGGAGGCGGAGGTTGCAGTGAGTAATCATGCCACTGCACTCCAGCCTGGGCAACAGAGTGAGACTCTGCCTCAAAAAAAAAAAAAAAAAAAAAAGGGAAAAGAAAAGAAAAGAAAAGAAATATATTAGCGGAGTGTGGTGGTGCTCGCCTGTGGTCCCAGCTACTTGGGAGGATTGCTTGAGCTCCGGAGTTTGAGGCTGCAGTGAGCCATGACTGCAACAGTGCACTCCAGCCTGGGTGACAGTGTAAGACTCCGTCTTAATAAAAAATAAGAATAAAACACAGCAGATATAAGGTAGAGTAATAGCATACAGGGTGACAGGGTTTGCTCTCTTAGATCGGGAGCTCGGGAAGAATCTTTCTGAGGAGGTGACATTTGAGCAGATCTGAATGGTATGAGGGAGAGAGTTAAATGGGGATCTACAGGGTGAGTGTTCCAGGCAGAGAAGAGAAACTGTGCAGAGTCTGAATACAGACAGCACTTGATGAGCTCAAGGATCATTACAAAGACCAGTGGGGCTGCAGGCACTGGGAGAAGGAAAAGGAGAACACAGACAGTCAGAGGGGCAGACAAATGTGGACTGCAACAAAGAGCTTGGATTTCTTTGTTAATTGTAATAGGTAATCACCAGAAGGTTCAGAGCTGGGAATGAAAAGGAATAAGTTATGTTCTTAAAGGAATAGTCCAGCTTCTATGGGAGAATGGACCATAGGTAACCATAAATGGGATAATAATAAATGCAAAGCCAGCTTAGAAATGATTGTAGCAGTCTACCCAAGAGGACACTAGTCGTGTTATAACTGTGCAGCCCAATATGGTAATCACCAGCTGCATTTAGTTGTTTACAATTAAATTAATTAAAATAAAATACAATAAAAAATTCATTCCTACCTGGGGCTGGGGAGGAAGGGGAGAATGAGGAGTTATTGCTTAATGAGCACAGAGTCTCAGTTTGGGGTGATGAAAATTTTTGGAAAACCATAGTGGTGATGGTTGCACAACATTCTGTAATCAACGTCTCTGAATTGTATGCTTAAAGTGGTTAAAATGGCAAAGCTGATGTTTTTACCACAATAAAAGTTTCAAAAAATGGATCATAGAAACAAAACTATAAAATCATTTTTAATTGACATAAATTTAAGGGGTGCAAGTGCAAGTTTGTTACATGGATATATTGGACTGAAGTCTAGGCTTTTAGTGTCTCCATCACCTGAACAATGTGCATTGTACCTATTAAAGAATTTCTTGTCACCCTTTCCCTTCCCACCCTCTCACCCTTCTGAGTCTCCAGTGTCTATCATGCCACATGCCATGTCCATGTGTACACATTACTTAGCTACCACTTATCAGTGAGACCATGCAGTATTTGACTTTTTGTTTTTGAGTTGTAAAACTATAAAACTCTTGTGATAAAACATAGCAATGAATCTTTATGACCTTGGATCTGGCAATGGTTTCTTAGATATGGCACCAGAAGCACAGTGAGGAAAGCAAAACGTACATGAACTGGATTTCTTCAAAATTGGAGACTTCTGTGCTTCAAAGGACAACACCAAGAAAGTAAAAAGACAGCCCGATAAATGGAAAAAAGTACTTGCAAATTATGTACTGAAACCTGCATCCAAAATACACAAAGCTCTTACAACTCAACAGGAAAAAGCCCCTCCAAAAATTTAAAAATAGGCAAAGGATCTGAATAGACAGTTTTGCAAAGAAGATATCAAAATGGCCAGTAAGTGCATGAAGAACAGCTCAACATTATTAGCCATCAAGGAAATATAAAGTCAAAACCACAATGAGATACCGCTTAACACCCACCAAGGTGCCTACAAAAAAACAGACAATAACAAGATGTGGAGAAATTAGATCTTTCATACAACGCTGGTGGGGAAGTAAAATGGTGCAAACCCTGGAAAACCGTAAGGCAGTTTCTCAAAGGGTTATGTATAGTTACCATGTGACCTAGCCATTCTATTCCAAGGTACATACCCAAGAGAAATGAAAACATATGAATGAAACCCACAAAACCTTGTACCTAAATGCCATAGCACCATTATTATAATTATTAATAGCTCACAATAATGAACAGCATTATTCATTATTCACAATAGCCTATTTATAACCCAAATGCCCATCAACTGCGAATTGGTAAGTAAAATGTGGTATATCAATATGATAGAACACTTTCGCAATAAAAAGGAATGAAGTACTGATACATGCTACAACGTGGATGAACCTTGAAAACCTTATGCTAAGTGAAGAAGCCAGACACCAAAGGTCACATATTCCATCTCTATGAAATATCCAGAAATGGGCACATCTACAGAGACAGACAGCAGATCAGTGGTTTCCAGTACTGGAGGTGCTTGGGAGAAATGGGGACTTTTTTTTTTTTTTGAGATGGAGTCTCACTCTGTTGCCTAGGCTGGAGTGCAATGGTTTGATCTCGGCTCACTGCAATCTCCACCTCCCAGGTCAAGCAATTCTCTTGCCTCAGACTCCCAATGAGCTGGGATTACAGGCGTGTGCCACCATGCCCATGTAATTTTTGTATTTTTAGTAGAGATGGGGTTTCACCATGTTGGTCAGGCTGGTCTTGAACTCCTGACCTCAGGTGATTCACCCGCCTTAGCCTCCCAAAGTGCTGGGATTACAGGCGTGGGCCACTGTGCCCGGCCAGGAGTGACTCTTAATGAATATAAGGTTTCTTTTGGGGGTGATAAAAATGTTCTATAATGTGTTGTAATGGCTGTACAATTCTGTGAATATATTAACCATAGTATTGCACACTTTAAATGATTAGATGGTATATAAGTTATAGCTCAATAAAGCTGCTATAAAAACTTCAGTTCCTCAGTCATTTTAAATACACAATAGCCACCTGTGGCTAATGGCTACTGTATTGGGCAGTACAGCTACAGAACATTTCCATCCTCACAGAAAGTTCTATTGAACAATGCAGGCCCAGAGTAGCTTGGACAGAAGCCACCTGGAAATATTTTGAAGGTGGAAATGACAGCATTTGGCCAGGCACAGTGGCCCACACCTGCAATCCCAGCACTTATGAGGCTGAGGCAGGAGGACTGCTTGAGCCCAGGAGTTCGAGACCAGCCTGGGTAACCCTATCTCTATGGAAAAAATTCTTAAAAACTAGCCAGGTATGCTGGTGCATGCCTGTAGTTCCAGCTACGTGGGAGGATTCCTTAAGCCCAGGAAGTTGAAGCTGCAGTGAGCTACGATCACCACTGCACTCCAGCCTGGGTGACAGAGCAAGACCCTGTGTCTTATAAAAACAAACAAACAAACAAACAAAAAACCATTTTCTTATGATTTGGAGGTAGGGTAGAAGAGAATGTGGGGAATCAAGAAAGGTTTTGGCTGGAGTATGTAGGCAAACAGCGGTGTTTGGGATGGAGAAGACTGATTCTGGTCATATGAATACAGGAAGACATATGAAAACTTGGTACCAAATGATTCCTATTTTAAGTTCATGAGAGGAAGAACAGACAGCAATGAAACATGACCGTATTACAAAACAAAGAAAACATGAGGTGGAGAGAAGGGAACTAGGGTTAGTGGAGAAAGTTCCAGGAATGAGAGTTACAAGACCCTATTGCAGCCCCGCTCTGTGTTGCAGCTCTGCCGTTATTTCGTTTTTTTAAATTTTAAGTTTTGAGTCTCAGTCCCCCACCCATAAAACAGACATTTTTATATCAGATGCAGATGATGACAACTAAGGTATCTCTAAGGCTCCTTTCAGATAGGGAACTCTAAAAGGCTAAGGCTCATATTCTTAGCTGCTAAATCAGCCCCGTGGATTTAACAGCAGAAATTTGAGTCTCAGATCTTCTCCCTCCTCAACATAGCTTAGGATGTCTTTCCTCATCTCCATCTCAAGCCACCTGCTCATGAAGGCATCTGAATTGAGAAGAGTAATGATCTCTATGCTTGAAGTGCCACCGGCATTAGCCCTAAGGGGCCCTAGAGAAAACTCTGAGCAGACGAAAGGGTTAGCAGGCATGGGAGACTAAGCTGAAAATCAAAATTTGTGGTTACGGTTTGACAACTTTTTGAGTTTTCTTCTAATACCAATATTTCCAATGCTGGTTAAGTCAGGGACTAAAACATACAAGGCATTTATTTAACAGGGAGGACTTAGAACATGTTTCATATTTTATGGACATACACACAATAAACAAGAATTTTAGACATTACAAGAAATTCTATTTATTTTCTTCTTTTTTTTTTTTTTTAAATAAAGTCTCGCTCTGTCACCCAGGCTGGAGTTCAGTGGCACAACCTCAGCTCACTGCAGCCTCCACCTACTGGGTTCAAGTGATTCTCCTGCCTCAGCCTCCCGAGTAGCTGGGACTACAGGTGTGCATCACTATGCCTGGTTAATTTTTGGCATTTTTAGTAGAGGCGGGGTTTCACCATACTGGCCAGGCTGATCTTGAACTCCTGACCTCAAGTGATCCGCCTGCCTTGGCCTCCCAAAATGCTGGGATTACAGCTATGAGCCACTGCACCCGGCCAAGAAATTCTATGTTTAAAAAATATCGTATATAAGCTCTTTACTATATGACAGGCACAGTTCTAAGCACTTTACATATATCAGCTCCTATAATACTTTAGCAACTACATGAAGTAGTATAATTTTGTGCATATTTCACATGAGGAACCTGATGCAGCAAAGATAAGTCAAATATGTTCAAGGTCACACAGTTAGTAAGAAACAGCAATTTTTTTTTTTTTTTCCTTGAGACGGAGTTTCGCTCTTGTTGCCCACGGGTGGTAGCGAGGCTGCAGGATGGTATGGGTGGGCTGGCAGGGACTCAGGGGGATGTTGAGGCAGGCAGAGGGGAGAAGTGGTGAGGCCTAGCGGGTGCTGGGGGCCTCCCAAGGAGGCCTCTCTCATCCCAGAAGCCCCTGGGTGTGCCATTTCACTCCCCAGGCTGGAGTGCAACGGCACGATCTTGGCTCACTGTAACCTCTACCTCCCAGGTACAAGTGATTCTTCTGTCTCAGCCTCCCAAGCAGCTCGGATTACAGGCATGTGCCACCACGCCTGGCTATTTTTTTCATATTTAGTAGAGACGGGGTTTCACCATGTTAGTCAGGCCGGTTGCAAACTCCTGACCTTAGGTGATCCACCTGCCTCGGCCTCCCAAAGTGCTGGGATTATAGGCATGTGCCATGGCACCTGGCCAAGAAACTGTAAATTTGGTAAAGGAGAGTTTGTACTAATTAACTGAGTTAGAAAAATGGACTCCTAAGAATGACAGAAGATAATTTCAACGAAAAAAATAATTAGACTAAGAAGTACTCATTTTAAATACTGACACCTAATGGTAAGGAAATATCCAGGAGAGATTTGTGGTGGACAGAAAATTAGATTCATATGAAATTTGAAATCATATGAAAATTAATTTCATATGAAATTTTGCACCACATAAGGAAGCACAGGAAATGAACAACTCCGGGAGTGTCAGGAACACCTGGAGACCTGACCTTTTATCCTGAGTTGCTGTGGGCATTTCATTAGCCCGGAGTTTCTTAAATCTGGCACTACAGACATTTTGGGCCAGATAATTCTTTGTCTGGGGGCTGTCCTGTGCATCGCGGACAGCTTGGTGGCATCTCTGGCTTCCACCCACTAGATGCCAGTAGCAGCCATCCTAGTTGTGACAACCAAATATATCTGCAGACATTGCTAAATGTCCCCTGGGAGGCAAACATCAATGCTGGTTGAGAACCACTGCCTCAGAGGGAAGAAAAAGGAGGAGGTGGAGTAAATACAGAGAATCTACACTGAAGAGAGAATGTCTAACAGAGAGAGTTCTCATCTCTCCCATCAGGCTGAGGAGGAGACCACGGGGTGGGATACAATCCTCTACGCAATCAGGAGAGAGAACCAATATGAAGAAGCCAGGCATGGTGGCGTGTGCCTGTTATCCCAGCTACTTAGGAAACTGAGGAAGGACGGTTGCTGGAGCCCAAGAGTTTGAGGTTATGATCGTGCCACTGCACTCCAGCCTGCATGACAGAGTGAGACCTTGTCTCTAAAAAAGAAAAAATAAAAATTTTTAAAGAAATAAAATAAATAGCATGAGGCATTAGCACAGAGCAACACAATTCATGAAGCTGGTGGCCTTTACAAGAGACAAATTCTCGGATCATTCAGGACTGAATGCTAATCTATGAAGAGAACACCTACGTGGAGGGGGGGGCCCTTAAGACTATGTACAGGAGGCTGGCAATTTGGCAGAACAGCAGAAACAGAGAAATCTAAAGGATTTTTAAAAATGTAACTTCTAGAGTTTGACAATGCATAAATTTCTTTCCTTTTTTTTTTTGAGACAGAGTCTCACTCTGTCACCCAGGCTGGAGTGCAGTGGTGTGATCTCAGATTCTGCAAACTGTGCCTCCCGGGTTCAAGCGATTCTCCTGCCTCAGCCTCCTGGGTAGCTGGGACAGGTGTCCACCACCACGCCTGGCTAACTTCTGTATTTTTAGCAGAGACGGGATTTCACTATGTTGGCCAGGCTGGTCTTGAACTCCTGACCTCAGGTGATCCACTTGCCTCGGCCTCCCAAAGCGCTGGGATTACAGGTGTGAGCCACCACGCCCAGCTGACAATGCATTCATTTCTAACTTATCATGACAGTGAATGCTACTGGCATTCAATAAAATGTTAACACATAAGGTAATTTGAGCATTAAACTTTAATGAAGATGGGCTGAGCCTAATATTTCAGTTCCTCATTTTGGAGAGGTAACTCCGCGATGCATTTTAGTTTTCAGCCTAGAAAAGAGTATCTCCTTCCCTAGGCAAAGCTAACACCATCTGGAAATACATAGTTTATTCCCTTGGAGGAGAAACTCCCAAACCAAGGTGAGATTCTCGGACTTGCCAAGAGCCTCTGAAAAGACGACATCCTTCAAATGAGTCATAGTCATCACCCTACACACCCTGTGGGGAAGCCCCGGGGACTAGATGGTTCTGTTTCGACTGTTTTAGAGGCAAACACTGTGGGTGTTGTTTCTTGCTAAAACCTGCCAATAAGCTACTCCTGGAGAAAAGACGTCCTAGTAAAGTGTCACGAAGGTGTTCCCAAGCTACAGCTTCCTGATAATGCAGGCTGGAAAAACCTCGTTTGATTGTCCAGTTTATTTCTAAAGCAGGTTGCTGACAAAATATTCCTTCCCACCGAGCTGAAATCTGAACAGCTCTGTTACGATTCTACCACTCTGAGAGTCTTCCCTGTCTTTATTTTAGTCAGATATTTAAAATCTCAAGTGAATGTTTGCAAAGGGGGACAAAATCCCAAACCTGGAATAGTTGGGTTCCCCAAGCCAGCCTTCGGAACAGTATTTACCCACCGTCTGTGCAAACTGTGGTAAGAGCATAATTTCAGAGAAAGTAGCGTGGGGAGCGGAGATGGATATCGGAGTGGGGGCCAGTTGAGAGGGGAAAGGACATTTCAGGCAAAAAGAAAACCTGTATTGGGCACAGAGGTGGAAAGGTGAGCTGATGAGGTGGGGGTGGGGCTCCAGTGGTGAGGTCAGCAGGGGTCAAACGTATGAGGCTCCAAAACAGATCTCTATAAAAGAAATTCATCCGAAGTGCACACAGAGAGATGTGATCTCACCAAACCTGCGTTCTCCAAGAGCCAAGCTCTTCCTCGCAGACACCCATCATTGGTACACAAAGGCCTAAAGAGCAAGGAGAAAGGTGAGCAGGCTTCGTCTCCCCATTGCATCAGAGGGTCTGGCATTTACCGGAACTGGACTGAGATCAGTTAGCCTTTTGCAAATCCAGGATCAGGTCCACCCTTGGTGAGGGCTGAGAGAGGAGGATATCACCCATCTCAGAAATCCAGGAGACAATTTCTACCGGGTAAACAACAACAACAACAACAAGGTAACACAAGTTCCCCATGTGCTTGGTTTGATAAAATACTAAGTCACATTTAGAATGATCTCTGATTGCATGTGATATAAACCTAATATAATGATGGGGCTTATGGCATGCATGAAAAGTGCCATAAAATGAAAGAGACAGAAACCCAGTCCCAGATGCTCTCTTAGAGACAATTCAGTGTTATGTATGGCTCCAGGATCCACTGACCCAGGGCGGCAGGTAAGCCTGTTCTTCCAGACTCCTATCAGTCGTCAAATCTGGCTGGGGTTCAAGAACAGACATAATTAACATAGGATGAGCCAAATGACGTCTGGAAACATAGTCACTAAACCAGCCTACTGTGAACAACTGGGACAAAACCACATGGGCCCTCCAACATTAGCAGTAACAGCCCAAAAACGTTGTCTGCAAAAATCTCTTTGAAAATATTTGTGGGAAAAGCCACAATTTATAAGAAAAGCATGTCTCATTTTCTAAACAGACAAAATGATCAAGGAACTTATTTCAGAATATTCCAAAGAGCTAGGTTGATGCCATTTTATAAAGATGCCATTTCAATTAAATGCTCATTAAAAACATTACATCATCATCCAGCTAAACCACAAAATGTATTCAGAACTAGCTCTGACAAAGGCAAAATTTCAAGACAACGTTATAATATAGTGGTCAGAAGAGTCGGGGTTTAACAACCATGAAAACAGATGGGCTGAATTTACATGTATACTTTTGATGTAGTCAGAATCAGTGGCACAGCTGAACTGAACAATGCAGGCAACACTCATGCAGGGCTCAGGAGGGAGAACTGAGGCAGAGGTGGCACCATTCCCTCAACTCCAAGGCATTTGCCAAGACATTTTGGTCCAAGAGCAGATACCAAGTTTCTCCTGCTTTTCCTCTCTCCTCCTTTCCCTTCAGGAGCTTCCAGCAGCACTGTTTCCGAGCGGCCAGGATTCCAGAACATTAACTGAGCCAGCCCCCGCCCCCACCTTACTCTCTGGGCCTCTCAAGACTCCAGTGGCTCAGAGGAAGCGCACCTCAACTAGCGACTTCTAGATTTACATCAAGAGTGAAGATGTATTCCAACTTTCAGGTCACTAAATTACAAACTTTTAGAAGCTAACCTGCATATGCCTGTAGTGCCTGTACTAGAATTAAAATTATGCTTTCTGCCTCCGACACTATGAATTCATGAAGAGAAAATGTACTTTTTCCTCCCCGTAAAGAGTAGTATCAAGTATTGGAGGTTGCTTTATAAAAAGCAGGGTTTATACAAGTGTTAGCGATTACAATTACATTCACAACCAGCGCCGCCGGCTGAAGCTCCTGGTTATATAAGCCTGTTGCTGGATTTTCTCCTCCACTGCCATTTCTGCTGGAGAAAGTTAAGGACATGAAACTTAAATTTCAATCTTTCTCCTTTTTCACTTTTGTTTACTAAAAATAAATCTGAAAAAGGAAGTAAAAATGATGCAAAGTAAACTTGATTGCCAATGCCCAGGCAGTCACCCAGCGAGGCCACACGTGTTTCTCACTCCTGGGTACACACCTAAGTGATATCCCCCAGCCCCCCACACCGTGCTAGGTCCCGAGACTAGTTCTTGCCAATCAGATGTGGGCAGAACTGATGGATCTCTTCCTGCCAGACACGGGGAAGAGCAAATGATCCTTGCCCTGCAAACCGTCCCGTCTGTCCCCTTCCAGTGTGGAGGCTGAGGGCGTACTCCCCGGAGCCTCGCTGTGCTGAAACGAAGCGGGCTTCGTTTGAACAGATATGGTAAGACAGGCAGACCTGGAATGATTGTCATGGAGGCAGAAGTTCACACTCACAGATGCTAGAAGCAGGAGGCACAGCATGCCAGGCAAGGCCATGCCAGGTAGCGCCACGGAACTCAGGAGGTTGGAGAGACGCTCAGCACGGCCCAGGCCTCTGCTGGGTTCTCACAGGGAGGAACCGCTGAGGCAGGGTAGGTATGCTGAATGAGGACATTTAGGATTGTATATCTGGAGTAATTCTGGCAGGCTCGGGGCTGTAAGGACGGTCCCCAGTTGTCGGGTACCTGGCCCTGTGGTGCTGTTGGGCAGAAGGAACACTGGCTCAGTGTGTGAGAGTTTGATAAAGGAGGTGGCTGGGGGTGTGGGCTCAGGCTTGGTTGATTTGTATGTCAAAGGGGTGCAGGCAGGGGAGGCATCTGCTATCTTCAGGAATTAGCTAGCCCTGGGAGGACAGTCTCTCCGGAATCAAGGCCCCTAATGCCAGTGCATCGGGAATACGAAAAATAAGAAAAATATACTCAACACGCCAATGAACAAGGCACTCCTCCACTGGATAGGGACGTGGGTGCGAAATAAATCTTTACTGGGTTAAGCCCGTGAGATTCCCTGGCTAATCCATCTCGATTCAACTTCCTGCTACGAGTGAAATCTAGGAACTCTGGCTCACACTGCTTACAATATTACACCGAACCCAACTGTCTAAAACACACGCAACACAGAGGTTATGAAAAGAGACACTGAAACACGAGAAACATTAAACTGAATGAAAACAATGACCCTTCCAGCACAATTCTGGGTGTCAGGATGTGTGAGGTACACTGTCACAATACAGAAGAAGCGCTGAAGTCAGAGTGTTACCACAGTTCATAACTGCATTTAAAACAAAACAAACAAAAATTTTGCATTTGAATTTGGAAAACTGTTTCTATTTTAAACGTACTATGATTGGGTTAGTAACCAGTTACGCAGATTTACGAGCTGTAGTTTCATTTGCGTAAATCTGAAAGACTCCAGAATGTTCTGTGTTTCTAGGTCTTAGGGAGCAAGTTCCACTAACTTCAGGGTTTTATGAACTTGCACCACACTCTGTCCTCTCTGCAGGTCTTCCCAGATGGCAGAGGCCACACGGAGTTACTACCCTCTTTTCCTTCCCATTTAGCATTTAATGTTTGTCTCTGAATCTTTTAAATGTATTTTAGATCTTTTCTATGCTGCACAGAGCACTGTTGGTGACTTTTATGTGGGAACAAAATGTGAGTGTATTGTTTCATGTACCTTAGTGTAAAAGATAGTATTTTGTTGCCCTGTATGACTGCATTAACACATTCTTCTGGTGGGTTTAGGACATTGTGCAACCAGGTGGAGAAGGGGATTATTAATTAATGCAATACTGAGTCCCTTCCAGCTTTGCTTCCAACCCATCCACTTTTCTCAAGTGCCATTACGGCTAAATTAGATCAGCAACAGCCCAGGAACTGGACTCTAATCATCATTCTGGCCTGTGTGGTTATATTAAAATAAATCGGACTGCACAGCTCCCTGCTTAGAACCTGCCAATGGCCTTTTATTGCACTTATACTCCTAAAGGCTCCTTTATTCCCAAAGGCCTGGAAAGGTCTGACTTCTCTGTCTCCACTCTCACCATCCGAAGGCAATCTGTGTCTCACAATCTGGCCCCCGACTGCTCCATGCCATCTTTCTCTTGGAACTATTCTATTCCTGTAACCTGAAGCTCTTTCCTCTCTCTCCTTCTCCTACCTCACTCCTACTCATCCTTCAGCTCTGTTGCCACACCCTCCAGGAAGCAGTCCTTAAAGCTCAGCCCAGGTTAGTTTTCCTTGGAAGACATTCCACCTGACATTGACCTTCTGCTTTGCTAACATTTCCTGTTCAAATCCTGCCTTCTCCAGGTGTCAGTTCCATGAGGGCAGAAACTCTTCTGTTATACGCACTACTGTGTCCCCAGAACCCAGGAGGAGCCTGGTATAAGATAACACATTCTTTTATCTTTTTTTTTTTTTCTTTGAGACTGAGTTTTGTTCTTGTCACCCAGGCTGGTGTGCAATGGCACCACCTCGGCTCACTGCAACTTCTGCCTCCCGGTTCAAGCAATTCTCCTGCCTCAGCCTCCCAAGTAGCTGGGGTTACAGGCATGCACCACCGAGTCCGGCTAATTTTTGTATTTTTAGTAGAGATGGGGTTTCGCCATGTTGGTCAGGCTGGTCTTGAACTCCTGACTGTGACGTACGTCCATGTGAAGAGACCACCAAACAGGCTTTGTGTGAGCAACAAGGCTGTTTATCTCACCTGGGTGCAGGCGGGCTGCTCCAAAAAGAGAGTCAGCGAAGGGACACAGGGGTGGGGCCGTTTTATAGGATTTGGGTAGGTAGTGGAAAATTACAGTCAAAGGGGGTTGTTCTCTGGTCGGCAGGGGTGGGGGTCACAAGGTGCTCAGTGGGGGAGCTTTTGAGCCAGGATGAGCCAGGAGAAGAAATTTCACAAAGTAATGTCATCAGTTAAGGCTGGAAGCAGCCATTTTCACTTCTTTTGTGATTCTTCACTTGCTTCAGGCCATCTGGATGAATATGTGCAGGTCACAGGGCATATGATGGCTTAGCTTGGGCTCAGAGGCCTGACACTGACCTCAGGTGATCTGCCTGCCTTGGCCTCCCAAAGTGCTGGGATTACAGGCATGAGTCACCTTGCCCAGCGACTCTTTTATCTTTTTACAAAAATGAGTGAATAATTGAGTTTAAGAAGTTGCAGTCTCAGAGAACACTGGCAATCTTGCCCAAATTTAGCTTAATGTGAAACGACGCAAGTCTCAGGATTTATATGGTATGAAACACTCAAGTTTTCAGTAATAAAGTAAGGGTCAGAAATAGTTTAAACTAATATGACCCAACAATGCCACGGGCACAGAGAGTCACACTAAGTTTTATTTTATACACGTGCACTACTATTTCAGTATGTAAAACGTGCCTGATCTTACAGGAGCATATTTATTAAAAATTATAAAATAGCCTTCTCCAAAAATGTCGAAAGGCCCGGTTGCTTAATTAGTGCCCATACGTAAGAATCCGTGTGGTATTCTCCTTAAAGGGTGAGGGAACGGTTTCTACGGTGTGGACTCTGGGGAATCAAGAACAAATGTTTTTAGGAGGTCTTTTCTTCTGTTAAGTATAGTCTCTTTCCCATCACCTCTCTCTTAAATTTTATCATCTGAATACTTCCTTTTTTAAAATCAAGACCGATTTTGTATTATTTTGCCAATAACCACATTACACTTCAAGGAGGGTTGCTCACTCTGCCGACGGGACGCACCAACAGGAAACCTGGGTGTGGGTTGACACCAGGGCTCCTGATGGACTTGGCTCCCTGTGAAGGTGACATCCTAGGTCTAACCTAGCATCGCTTTCCAGATTAAAGGCGAGGAGCTGCAGGCAGACCATGGCAGTAAGTGTATGGCTGTGATGGTTGGAAGAAATCTGATTTACTGAATTGCTTCAGTGGAAAAATTTATTTTGAAATTTGAAATGAATCATCACAAACTCCATCAGCAAAGGAGCGCTTTGAAAAGTCTCTCCAAAACCACATGAAGATAAGCAAAGCAAAATTCTTGGAAGCATTCTAGGGAACGAACAATATACCTTCCCGAAAATATTTCTTCCCAACAATAAGTGTGTTTCTGTCGCCTTGCCCAAAGTGAACACCGCTGATATATACCTGAGGTTCTCTCCACAGATGGTGGAGGCAGAATTTTCTAGTAAAAAACCTCCTGTCTTTGTGACATCATCCGTACAGTATCAAGGGGGAAATGAACTACTCTAGGGACTTCAGCCCCGGTCAAACAAAACTCCTCTGGATCTCTGGATGTGGGTGGGCATCTGAGGGACGGCTTCAGGCAGCTCTTGGGGGAGGGGGAGAGGCCAGAAGGCGCCCCTCTGTTAGACCAAGGGCCCCCAGCTTTGATAGTGCCCTAGTTTGTCTCAAATTGGTACCATGTTCCTATGCCTCTTTGGGGGTGAGGAGGATATACATTCTCCTAAATGACAATTAAGAGTGTAATAAGGCCAGGCGCAGTGGCTCAGGCCTGTAATCCCAGCACTTTGGGAAGCCAAGGTGGGCTGAGCACAAGGTCAGGAGTTCAAGACCAGCCCAGCCAACAGGGTGAAACCCCATCTCTACTAAAAATACAAAAATTAGCCGGGCGTGGTAGCATGAGCCTGGAATCCCAGCTACTCAGGAGGCTGAGGCAGGAAAATTGCTTGAACCTGAGAGGCGGAGACTGCATGAGCCAAGATCGCACCCCTGCACTCCAGCCTGGGAAACAGAATGGGACTCCGTCTCAAAAAAAAAAAAAAAGAAAAAAAAAAAAAGTGTAACAAGAATTCACTTGTACTCAGGACAGCAAATCAGCACACATGAACAAGTCCTCCAGTCAGCTAGTATATCAACTGGCATATCCCGGTCCTCTGGGGCTTACAGTCTTTATCCCTGCCACTCCCCTCCCCACCAAAAAAATCCCTGCTACCCCCAGTCCCACTAAAAATACTTCCCATGGCCTCTGCAGCTCAGGTCCTGTGCAACTGCATGGTCCTGGCACACTCTTGCCAGATCCTACGTGTTTCTTTACAGAGCAGTCTTAATCTTCTTTACGGGCAAATCTCATCACATAACTCTCCTACCTCTAACCTGCCCTGAGAAAAAGTCCCCCCCACCAGCTGTTAGTGATCAGATCCTCCCTCACTTTTTTGCCCCTTTTTCCAGCCACTACCTCCTCTCTATGCTGTAGCTGCCTTGACTAGGGGTGGTTGTCCACTACACGGGGGATGCTAGAAATGTGTAGAGATGTGTTTTGATTGATAGTTCCAGAAGGATAGGGAAAGAGGGAGAGGGAGTGTCTTAGTTCTTTCGGCCGACTATAACAAAATACTATATACTGCATGGCTTATAACCCCTGGAAATTCATTTCTTATAGTTTTGGAGCCTGCGAAGTCCAAGATCAAGGAGGTGGCAGTTGTGGTGTCAGATGAGGGCCCATTCCTCATAGGTGATGTCTTCTAGCTACATTCCCACATAGTGGAAGGGGCAGATGAGCTCTCGAGGGTCCCTTTTATAGGTAAACTAATCCCATTTCTGAGAGATCTGCCCTCATGACCTAGTCACCTCCCAGAGGCCCTATGTTATCTACCATCACCTTACAGTTTGAGGTTTTCACATATCAGCTGGGGGGCAGGGGGCCATATAAGCAGTCAGTTCACAGCAGGAGGTTACTGATTTTTCCAGTCCAGGGCAGGAATGCCCAGGGTCCCGAGCCTCTCACCAGAGGTGGATAAAGAAGAGTCCAGAGTCCAGGCACCCCCAGTCCCACTAAAATACTTCCCATGGCCTCAGCAGCTCAGGTCCTGTGCACCTGCATGGTTCTGGCCAGGAATGCTCCTTCTCCCAACCAGGCCCTTGTCCCACATCTCCCTTGTCCCACGTGACCACCCCCGACTCCTCTTTCAAGAACTTCAATATCACTTCCCGGAAGAAGACGCTCCTGGACTCATTAGACTAGGTTGTGTCTCTTTATTATACAAGCTCCACTCACAGATCCTAGGACTCAGTGCACTGGTAATTAAGCAACATGTACGAAATTCCTGCCCAACAACTCTGACCTCAGGTAAGCCTCCAGAGGGCAGGACAGGCAGTGCCTGGCTTGCTGGTATCTACATTCACCGCGCCCTCAGAGAGCCTCTTACCTCACAGATATGCTACAATCTCAGCAAACAAAGAAGCTCCTTCCAAAACATCTTCTCCAAACACAATCCCATTCCTGGGTTTAACCCTCCCTAAGCTGTCCCCTGGAGTCTCTGCCAGTAGTTTTCTTTCTACCGCTCACCTTACAAGACATGACAGGTTTATTTTCCCAAATTGTCCTGATCATAAAGATCTAGATCTAAATTCTATACTGACCTTTCAATGCCTAAACAGTTAAGTCCCAGTTTCTTTCCTTCTTTTTTTCTCTCCTTCTTTCCTTCCTTTTCCTTCCTAACTTCCTTTTCTTTCGTTCTTCCTTCCTTCCCTTCTTTCCCTTCCTCCCTCCCTCCTCCTCCTTCTTCTTCTTCCTCTTCCTCTTTTCTTTCTCTTTCCTTCCCTCCCTCTTTCTCTTTCTTTCTTCTTTCTTTCCTTCCTTTCTTTCTCTTTCTTTTCTTTTTTCTTTTTTGACCGAGTTTTGCTTTTTTGCCCAGGCTGCAGTGCAGTGGCATGATCTTGGCTCACTGCAACCTCTACCTCCCATGTTCAAGTGATTCTGCTGCTTCAGTCTCCTGAACGTAGCTGGGATTATAGGTGCCTGCCACTGCACCCAGCTAATTTTAGTATTTTTAGTAGAGACGGGGTTTCACCATGATGGCCAGGCTGGTCTTGAACTGATGTCAGGTGATCCACCCACCTCGGCCTCCCAAAGTTTTGGGATTACAGGCGTGAGACACCACGCCTGCCAACGTCCCAGTTTCTTAACCTCATACTCAAAGCCCTCTGTAATTCAGCTTTTATCTGCCTTCCTAAACTTCCCCATCTTCCACCCTTCAGCTGCTCAGTTTTCCACACCTGTCCTGATTTCCCCACTTTGCTTGATTCTTCCTTCTGTTGGATTTCATGGCTAAACGTAAATATTACCTCCTCTAGGAAGCTATTAATAACTCCAAATGAAAGGCATCTCTCAGTCCTCTGATATCTAATAGCATTTTATCTATGGTTTACTTGAAACAGCTATTTTCCTTGTACTAGAGTTATTTATTTGCAAATCTGCTCTGGTTGGAATGCAGCCTGCAAAGCTCATGTGTTTAAAGTTTGATCCCCAATGCAGTGGTGCTGGGAGCTGTGGCCTGACAGGAGGTGTTTGGGTCATGGGGGCACCACCCTCATGAATGCATTAATGCTGGTGTCACTGGCATGAGTTCCTTCCCCCTCTCTCTACCCCATATCCTTCCACCATGGGATGACACATCAAGTAGGTTCTAACAAGAAGCCAGCTCCCTGACCTGGGACTTCCCAGCCTCCAGAACCAGGAGCCAAATATATTTCTGTTCACTATAAATTACCCAGTCTCTGGTACTCTTATAGCAGCACAAAATGGACTAAGACAAACTCTAATCTCCCTTTCCATACTACAAACTCTTGGAAGGTGAGACCGACATTGATATATCTACTGTCACCCTTAGAATCTACCACAGTGTCTTGAACATAACAAGAATAAGGTTAATGAGCAATAATATAATGATTTTTTTCTCCGTACTAATAGTGAGAATTTATAAATTAATTCTAAAATATTCAATTTGTTAAAGGAAGTCAACTAATGACCAAGAACACCAATGTCCCTCTGTTCTGATACACTTAATATTTGCAATTTACTTCACTTTACACAGTTTCGCTCAATAGATTATTGTTTGCAACACAACTCAAAGAAAACCCCTATGCTGAAGGTTCAATAAATCCAATGAAATAATGACATTGATCATGATGGTGATAATAAAAAGAGGAAAGAAGCATCCTATTGGCTGGCTGCCAGGTAATTTGCCAGATTTGGAGGAATTAGATAAGGATAGCAGAACTAATTTCAAATTCACTTGGTGCTGTCTCTTAGGTAAGTTGGCAACTGCTGGGAGTCTACCACCTGTAAACACAGACCATGTTATGTGAATGAATGGACTTACATAATGGAATCTGGGTAAACTGTAGCAATTTCACCATAAACTACAAGGCACCAACTGAAAGTATGTGATCATAATTCCAGGATTAGAAAACCATCGTCTCCACTGCAGAACGGCCCCATTAGTTCCTTTGAAGCAGGTAAGTAAATGACCATCTTGTAAAGCTTCTGAGAGTCAAAAGGCGAGCACTTCTGAGTTAGGAACACAGTAGTATGTCTAGATAAGTGGTAAGGAGTCTTCAGAGAGTACTTGTGGCTAGTTCATGCTATTTGCAGACTCTTCTTAAGTACTAAAGCCTGGGCTCAGGTACGGAGGATGATTTCTGAAATTTCTCTTATGCTCATCAGACATACCACTTCCCATCACTAATTCTTCCGGCTACAATGATGGCTGAGTCTGTCACCAAAATATCACAGCCTCTGACATAAAATCACATCCCCAACTCTTCTACTTACGCACTCTTATTTACAAAACCATTTTAAAATAAATTAAATCCACTGAGTAAAGACGAATCACAAGAAGGGTTTCACGTTAAAAGAAAACGATTTCACTAGAATGCTCTTTTCTGGGGTGGGGCTAGAAAGCATGAAATTGTATTCTCTGATTTAAAGACTTAAGAACCCTCAAAGGCAAAGGAGTTCTGATGAAATTGAAAGAATATGTCACGTGGCATAAGAAAATGGCAGTGCACGCATTTTCTCTGTCAGTATTTAATAGGTTAAAGAATATCAGTGAGGATGAATCGTTTCTGTTGGAAGCCTAAAACTCACTGACACAGAAACAAAGACGCTTGGAAACTTTATATTCTTTGGTTCTTTGAACAATAAAGGGCCTTGTCTAGTCAACATTTGGAGTAATTTTTCCCAGGGGGATTATTACTATTTGAGAGGGATGAAAGAGTAGCATTCTCATGATACATTTTTATTTTCTGAGAATAAAAATATGTCTCTTTAGGAGGCCACATTCTGGATGTATTAAGAAGTGTGAAAAAGCACTGAGTCTGCCACAGTTCTCAGATATCCTCTTCCAGCTGTAAAGACAAACCCCAATCTGGAGAATTAGTTCTCAAACCCTAATTTCAAAAGGCATACATCAAGGACAGGACCCTCTGTTAGAAAGCTAGGAATAAGATCCAACTCCTATAAGATCTGAGTTATTCTGCATATGGGTAGGGGAGGCTCAGAAATAAAAGTCCACGTAATTAACAGAGAATTTCAAACCACAGACAATAAGCATCAACATTTCATTATAGTACAGAGCTTTCCTTGAGGATCTCTGACTCAAATAGTGTTTACAAACTGAGATGACAATTCCTAGTACTCAAACTATCCAGTCAACTGGAAAGAAAATGGGTTCTCAAAGCCAGAACTGATGAAACCTACCAGCTATAAACCCGAGACCAGCTCTCATTATGCTTTAGGTATGTTTTCACTCTAAAATGTGTTCCTGTGATCTCTTGTTCTGCAGAACTGGAAAAAAAAAATTGTGAACACACAGGCAGCAGAGAGGCTGCAAAGCTCCTTGCTGACAGGTGAGATCACACAGCCCTTACCATGCTCCAGAGCTTTCATGGGAAACCAGAAGAGGATGAGGGAGTGGACCAAGGCGTTGATGCAGTGACCCCAGAAAACCTAAGGAAAAACAAACCAAGGGAGTCAGGAGCTGCCCAAAATGCTTGACCTCTGTGAAACTCTCAACAAACGCCACATTGTGCGGGATCCTGACCGTGCGCTGCACGGTTCCAGGAGTAGCATATTATTCTTGACTTCGAAAAACAAAACAAAACAAAACCCTCACCCAAATCAACTATTTAATTTTTACATAAAATGACTGGATTATCTCCAGATCATATTACTTTAGTTACAAAGACCTAAATATCTACTCACACGTATGCAGACCAACACAATCTACCCACACGTGAAAAATTCATTCTGATCAGTTTTCTTTAGCATTGTAAGAGAGACAACAACATTTCACAAACATCCAGAGAAAGGATAGTAGGTCAAAATTGTTAAGAAGAGACTAAAACTGTGTCTCTTCTTAACAATTAAACTGTATCGGGGCGGATGGGATGTCTTAAAAGCACTGAAAACATTCCACTTGTAAATTTTTGCACGGCATTCTCGCTGTTTTGTTTTACGACTTCAAATCCCTCTCATTCAACTTTTTCTATTATTTTTGGGATTTTAGATAATATGCATATTTGAAATTTCTCTTTATTTTAATATTTAAAGGTCAGAAAAAAGGACACAAGGTTTAGTTTATTCTAAACTTTAGTTTCACTAATATATCACAATCATTGTTTTAACCACTGTGATGACAGAATTATTAACTATTAAAGCCAGATTAAATTTATTTAAACATCTACCAGTTGTCCCTGGGAATTATCATATAGTTTGAGCCTGAGATGACAGAAAATAGTGGAAAATGTTATTATAAGACAATGGAATTTCCCCCTGCTTTAAATGTTCATTTTGCACCATCTCTGATCTATCTAAAAAAAAAAAAAAAATTATTCAAAGTGCCTGCAGATGTTTCCGTGCATCCTCAGCTCTTACTTACTTCCCACCTCAAATGGCCTTTGCATTCAAATTCTGTAGAAAATGGATTTATGTAAATAATGCAGTGAAAATGGGTCATATTTTCCCATTCACGGAATCATAGTCAACAAGGATTGGTAAAAGGAGTCCCTCGGGCCTCTTTGGATATGGGGATGGCAGAACCAATAAGGAGCCCTTCTGTTTCCTCTCTGCCTCGGATGTAACTAGTGAGCCTCCCCAGAAAAAGGTGGCTGCAGGAATATCAGGAACATCTGGCTCAGAAGAGAGGCCCTGGGAGACCATTCACTCCTTGAGGCCTGGAGAGGTGACTCCCTATGTCCTTCTCACTGACAGCCCAGGAACCACGCACGCAAATCGTGACCGCCACCAGCACACAGTCCTGGAGGTGAACTGTGCAACAGACCTCTGTCTAAACTTCTGAATCCCCCCGAACGAAGACCTGAGGCAGAAACAAGGCCATGTGGCCATGCTCACATCTCACCCCTCCGCGCCCAGGCACACATCTCTCTTTTCTTTGGATGGGGTCACCCGAGCACTCTGCCACTTTCAGCTGCAAACGGCATCTGTGTGGCAGACCCCTCTGCTGCCTGAGACTGCCGACCCCTTTAACACCCCACCCAGCTTTGGGCTGGGTTTGTCAGGATCACCTATACCTTTCTTTGGCTCCTTTCTGATTCTCTGGTCCAGAAAAACAAAACCAAACAAAACCCCCACAACTCATGTGATCCCTGAGTTCATATCTAGACAATGTTATGCACAAGCTAAAGACACATTTTATTTCAAATGACAAACCCAGCAACAGTTAGGTAAGCTGCCATCGGGCCTCTACATAGGGCTGCAGGACCGCACAAGGGGGGGTCTCTGACAGTAGATCCTGAACCTGGGCTGTGGGAGCTGCTGCCCACACTGATGTCAGGGGCTGACAGGGAGAAGTGGGAAGGAGTCAACATGCTGGGACCGGAGGTTGCAGCCCACGCGGCATGGACCCGTCGCCTGAGAAGGCGTCTTGAATTCACTGGGCTTGTGGTGTGTGTGTGTGTGTGTGTGTGTGTGTGTGTGTGTGT
This sequence comes from Macaca fascicularis, assembly GCF_037993035.2. Lineage (NCBI taxonomy): Eukaryota > Metazoa > Chordata > Mammalia > Primates > Cercopithecidae > Macaca > Macaca fascicularis. The sequence goes on along the minus strand of NC_088391.1, from coordinate 5,995,124 downwards.
GTGTGGTGGTGGGGCGAGCAGATCATGTTCTCAGCACTTCTTAAATGTTCTTTCTCAAGCTTCAAATATCTCATAGGCAGATGACTAGAATCAAACAGCCATGCCTTTCTGAGGTGACAATTCTGAGATCACACCCTGTTTACCTTTGTGTTGAAGCCTTCGCCGTTCTGGGTGATTTTGTAGAGCTGGGGAAACCTGAGCATGCTCTCCTGAGTGCAAGACCTCTCAAAGATTCCCAGAGTGAAGGGCGGCAAAGCGGTGAAAATCTGCAGGGAGAACAATGAGCCATTAACAGCAGTCCTTCCGACCCACATGGCTGCAGTGTTCCCTTCTACCAAACGATGACTTCATTTCCAGTCAAGTCCCAACCTGAGACTTCATGATTCACAGATCCCCAGACACCCTCCAAACAAAGGAAATAAATGAAAGACCATTTTTACACTAATCACTATCAAATGAATACACTGAACACTAAAAAATCATACATTATCCGATTAGCCAAGACTTCTTGTTAAATTAGCAACTACCTTCCTTTGTCAAACGAGGGCTGATGTGGAATCATGCCACAGTTAGCTCTGTGAAGTGCTGCTTTGTTTTCTGTTCACGCTAGCAGAGGTAAAATTTACAACCTTCCATCTTGACGTTATACTTAAAGTTCAGGAAGCATAATGTACTTCATCCATTTATTCATTCAACAGACGTTTACTATAAATGAATTATGGGCTAGATACTGTGATAAGCACCAGGCATGGAGAGATTTACAAACAGAAGAAAGAAGGAAAATCAGGTCCCTGACCTCCAGGAACGCCATCTACTGCAAAGGTGGGGGAGGGGAGTGGGGCAACAGGCATAGAGATAAATACACAAAACGCAGGGCTCTGCAAAACTGTTAATACCTGTTGAGGGAGGATGCAGAAGGAGAAGGGAGAGTCACCAAAGGATTCTTGCACCAAAGAGTATCTGACCTGCAAGGTATTGGACCAACAGGATTTGGCAAGATGATAGGGATGTGGGTGAGGAAGCAGTCCCACGAGAGATGCACCCCTTACAAAGCTCTGAGACATCAGCATGCCTGTTTGGAGGTGTTGAACAAAGTTTATAGAAGGCCACTGTTTGGACTGAGCTCCTGCACTCAGCCCCAGCAGACCTGACCAAACCAGAATGGAGTTACTTGTGCTAAGAGCTGTGTCATCAAACTAAACTTTGAAACAGGCCAGTTTCCCAAAACCGAACAAACCAACAAACAAAAAACACAGGAGATTCACAGCAACCAGTTTACCTGGGCACCAGAAAGGGCCCAGTTTACCTGAGGCAGCATGATATGGAAGTCCCCTCTGTTTCAACTCTGTAAAGAAAGTCACTTTGAAACAACCTATTGCTTTTTGTTCTGCTTCTGTTTCCTTAGCCCCTCTCTGCCTATAAAGCTGGCTTCCTCTGCTTAGCTCATCAGAGCACTCATTCTGTTTCATGGAATGAGATGCTACCCAATTCCAGAATGGCTAACAAAAGCCAATTCGATCTTTAAATTGTTGTAATTTTGTCTTTGGACGAGGAACCTTCTAAGATACACAGGATGGTGGCTGGCTGAGGGGTGCGGTGTAAGGGAAGGATAGGAAGGAGACCAGACCAAACAGTCTCCAGTGACAATGAGTTCTTGGGCAGACGGTGCCTTGCAAGACCTTTGACTTTCACCTGTACTCACATTTGTGTATTAGAAAGATAAAGCAGGAGCTGAAGAAGGTGCTTGGAAGAAACATGTCATTTTAACTCAGGACATGTTGGCCCTGAGGGTCCTTCTCCTGCTTGGTTCTGGGAATGGTTCACAGAGCCTGGGTCACTTGCTGCTGAGCATCCCTCAAATCCCTACCCACAAGCCCAGCAAGCTCTCAGGCCTGTGGGAATTGGACGTGCGTCTGTAAGAGAATTCTGAACTCACACTAGCTATCTGGAGATGGAGTGTGCGGCCAGAGGAAGCTGTTCCCAAGTCTATTGGGAGCAGGCAATCGGATGTGTGGTGAGTAGAGCCAGTAAAACTCTCACGCTCTTCCTTCAGGCCACAGCAGAATGGAAAGCAGCCCTGGGATTTCAATGTGCTACAAAGACTTTAAGGAGAAATCCACAGGAGACTTGTTGCACTCACTTTCCTCAAAACAACAAAAGTTGTCTGTTTTATAGCTGGACAGAGCTTCTAACAGAAGCCAGGAGCCATGCACACTTTCTTAGTCCATACCCTCACCTCCATTGCTCTGCATCCACGTGTACGTGTGATGTCATGCCTACTGTTTACGTGGCAGTCTTTTTCTTTTTTTTAAACTTGAGCTTCTCCTTCTACCTATCTTCAAATTCTCCCCTGTTCTTCATCACCATGCTATAATGAAGCCCAGCATGCCTACACATTTTCCACTCTGCCTATAGCATACTACACACACACACACACACACACACACACTAGGGATCATAATTTGTTTCATCAAACGTTGACGCTGGCCAATCATGGTAGCTCCTGCCTGCAATCCTAGCACTTTGGGAGGGCAAGACAGGAGTTCGAGACCAGCTTGTGCAACACACCAAGACCCTGTCACAATTTCACAGAACACACCGAGGTAGTGTGTGCCTGTAGTCCCAGCTACTTGGGAAGTGGAGGCAAGAGGACTGCTCCAGCCCAGGAGGTCGAGGCTGCATGAGCTGTGATTGCACCATTGCATTCTGGCCTGGGTAACAGAGTGAGACCCTGTCCCCTGCCAACCAAAAAAGTAGACATTATACACATTTTTCTTCATCATGCTCTTCTCGCTAAACAACGCATTACAGAAAGCCCCCCAAGTCCCTTGGGTTTGATGCTAATGCAGTCTTTTAATGCTCACATAATAATTCATAGTACGGATGTACCATTTTTTTAGCCATTCACCCACTGATGGGCATTCATTTTCTTCCCAGTTCTTTGTTACCACAAACATGTAATACATATCTATACTATATTATAACATACAGGCATTTTCTTTTATCTCTATGGGAAGAAGGCCCAGCAGCAGAGTTAAAAGGATACATGCATTTTTAATTTTACTAGATTCTGCCTTTCAAAGGATTTTGAAAGCATTTTCCTCTCCCATTGCAAAAGACAATCACAGATTTTTTCCTATTTCCCTATCAGCAATGGTTGTTACATTGGTCTTTTAATGTTCTCCAGTCTTAAAAATTAAAGATGTTACTTCTTACTTTAAAAAGCTGCATTTCCCCAACTACCAGTGAGTTTCAGCATGTTTTCATACATTTGTTGGCTATCTGCATTTGCAGTTCTGTGGAATGTCTGCTCATGTCTTTTGTCTACTTCTTACTTTAAAAAGCTGCATTTCCCCAACTACCAGTGAGTTTGAGCATGTTTTCACACATTTGTTGGCTATCTGCATTTGCAGTTCTGTGGAATGTCTAACTCACGTCTTTTGTCTACTTTGTATCCACGGCTTATCCTCTTTTTAAAGAGCTCTTTGAGTAGAACAGATATCAACTCTGTCTTTATGTTATGAAATTTCATGCAAATGCACTCTTTGTCTATTGGTTTTTAAAATGGGTTCTTTTGCCATATAAAAGCTTTTAATATTTAAATGGCCAAGAAATGCTTCTGCGTGTCCAATTGTGGCTACAGAAGTTTCTCCTCCATGAAAATTACATGTTTTCAGGAGTGTCTTGTAGGATTTCACTAATTTATTTTCCACATTTAAGTCTTTAATATATCTGGAATTTTTTTATATAGGAGTCCATTTTTTTTTCCAAATTAAGAGCCAGTTGTGACAACATAATTAATGAGGCCAAACTTTCTCCAGTACATTGAAAGATCACCTTTAAGGCTAATCAAATTCTCATGTATTACACATGCAGACCCTAGAATGGGAATGTAGTTCTAGAATCTCCAACTTATTTGTCAATAACAGTGATTTGGTTATGGTGGCTTCATAGTATAGTCTGATATTTAGTAAAAATAAGTCTACTTTTATGATCTTTTTTTTGAGCGTGCTTTACATATTTATTCTCAGATACGTGTAAATTCCATTAATACTTTAATATAACCATATGCAGCTTTCCCCTTTCCTCCCAAAACATTCACCTGTTGGGATTGATTCTATGTGGAATCACATATATCTATATTAATTTTAGAAGAGTTAAATCTTTTATGATATTAAGTCTTCCCATACAAGAAAATAGTATGCTTTTCCATTTGTTCAATAAGACTTTTAAAAATGTAGGTACTGTAGACATTTTTCCTATGCAATATACAATTGTAATTGCTTTATTGAAAGAATTCTTACTTCCTTTGCATTTTTAGGTGTCCATTGCCAGAGCAAAAAAAAAAACAAACAAAAAAAGCTATTTATTGCTAGGCTAGAAAACGGCTATTGATTTTTAAAATATATTTATCATGTATCTGGTCACTTTATCAAATTCTCTTATAATTCTAGTATTTCTCTACTGGTTTTGTTTTCTAGATAAATAATCATATATGAACATATTTACATTACTATATTTCTGTGAGCATATTTGTATAAGTACAGAGATTGTTCACTGTTTTCCCAATATTTGCAATCTTCTTTGCAGTTGCCAAAAATACGAAAACAATGAATTATATAGCGATGGCAAGCATCTTGATTAACTTCTTATTTTAAATGAAATCATTTCAGAATTTTACCATTTTGGGCAGCATGCTACTGGTTTTTGTAAATGGTATGAATTCCGGTTAAGTGGCTTTTTTCTATTCCTATTTTATTTAGAGTTCTTATTTTGGGAATGGCAGCTGAATTGCTTCAAACATTTTTGTAGCATCTGCTGATGGGATCACGTTTTTCTTATTTTATTGATCTAGTGATATTTAGAAAGATGTTTAATTTCAAGCCTCCTGTATTCCTAAAATAAATCTTACTTTGTCACATACTTTTTCTTTTAATATATTATTGAACTCCATTTGCCAATATTTTATTTAGAATTTTTGTATTTCTAAGTGAGACTTCTTCCTCAAATGACGCTGGCTTGACAACAGGATTCATTTTCTGCAAGAGGTTAAATAATACTAGAGTGCTCTCTGCATTATAACAGACATAAAATTTAGCTGAAATCCATTTGATCCTAGTGGCATTGGTCCCTGGTGGCATTTTTAGTCTCATTCTACCCACAAAACAAAATGATATAGAAATTTGACTATAAGCCAGGCATGGTGGCTCACATCTATAATCCCAGTACTCTGGGAGGCTGAGGTGGGTGGATCACCTGAGGTCAGGAGTTCAAGACCAGCCTGGCCATGGTGAAACCCTGTCTCTATTAAAAATACAAAAAATTAGCCAGGTGTGGTGATGCACACCTGTAATCCTGGCTACTTGGGAGGCTGAGGCAGGAGAATCACTTAAACCCAGGAGGCGGAGGTTGCAGTGAGCCAAGATTGCACCATTGCACTCCAGACTGGGCAACAAGAGCAAAACTCCATTTCAAATAAATAAATAAATAAATAATAAAGTTGACTATGGATATAATGAAAATCTTCTGGGACAGCATTCATTTATTATTTAGGAAGAAGCCTGTTTCTTGTTGTTGTTGTTGTTGCTTTTGAAACAGAGTCTTGCTCTGTTGTCCAGGCTGGAGTGCAGTGGTGTGATTTCAGTTCACTGCAACCTCCGCCTCCCAGGTTCAAGCAATTCTCCTGTCTCAGCCTCCCAAGTAGCTGGGATCACAGGCTCACACCACCACACCCAGTCAATGTTTGTACTTTTAGTAGGGATGAGGTTTCACTATGTTGGCCAGGCTGGTCTCAAACTCCTGACCTCAGGTGATCCACCTGCTTCGGCCTCCCAAAGTGCTGGGATTACAGGTGTGAGCCAACGCGCCCGGCCTCAAGCCTGTTTTAATGCTATTAACTTGTTATGAAAATTAGTTTGAGAGGCTGAGTGTGGTGGCTCATGCCTGTAATCCCAGCACTTTGGGAGGCCAAAGTGGGTGGAACACAAGGTCAGGAGATCAAGACCATCCTGGCTAACACAGTGAAACTCCATCTCTACTAAAAATACAAAAAATTAGCCAGGCGTGGTGGCGGGCGCCTGTAGTCCCAGCTACTAGGGAGGCTGAGGCAGGAGAATGGCGTTGACCTCAGGAGGCGGAGCTTGCAGTGAGCGGAGATCGCACCACTGTACTCCAGCCTGCGCAACAGAGCGAGACTCCATCTCAAAAAAAAAAAAAAAAAAAAAAGAAAGAAAGAAAGAAAATTAGTTTGAGAAACAATGACTTGCTACTTCAGCTGACTTGAGGAATCAAAGAAAGAGTACATTTAGAAGAAAAAGCAGGAGAGAAATACTGCTTGAAGAATATGACAGGGGAGAACCCAGCCCAGAGGAAGAGGATCACTAGCAAATGCGTTCCACATCAGAAATGTTCTCTTGCAGGTGGTCTCTAGAATGATCCTGGGCTGGAAAAATTGCTAAATAGGGCATTATTGGAGCAAGAATGGCAAACTGGAATATGGATTAAGATGAATTAGATAATAGTATTAAATTCATGTTAAATGTTTCAGATTTCATCATTATAGTTTGGTTGTATAAGAGGAAGATCCTGCTATAAGATCTTTAAGCAGGAAAGGGACATGATGTTTGCAATACTCCGCTGGGTCAGAAATAAATGCATTCACAAGTGTGTGCGTGAGTGTAGGCACGTGTGCATGCGGACAAGTATGGAGAAAGAGAATGCAGTAGGGGGAAATGCTAATTACTGTTCAATCTGGGTGAAGGGTAAATAGTAGTTCTTTGTACATTTTTTGTAACTTTTCTCTAAATTTCTATTTATTTTATACAAATGTCACAATTATCATGCGGGCAAATTTTCATGTTCCCAAAAGGTTTGGCCCCTCCAGTATGAGCAAGTCCAGAGCCCAGTGGTGCATTTGAGTTCACCTGGCAGATCCTTGACCATTCCATTCCAACTGCCAGCACTCACCAGCAGCCCACTTCAATGCCTGCACTGTGGACTCTGTGGTAACCTAGGCCCTTTCACCTTGAAATACTCTTTTCTATCACAGTGTACTCTCTTTATAGTTTGGGGGACAGAAAAACTGCATAAAATATAATCCCAACTCTAAGGTCATGCATAACAATAACTAGAAAAGTTTGTAGCTCATGACCGTAATCCTACCACTTTGGGAGGCCGAGGTGGGAGGATTGCTTGAGCCCTGGAATTTGAGACCAATCTGGGCAACACAGCGAGACCCCGTTTCCACACATTTTTTTTTTTAAATTAGCTGGCTGTGGTGGCACTTGCCTGTGGTCCCAGCTATTAAGGAGGCTGAGGTGGGAGGATTGCTTGAAACAGAGAGGTTCAGTGAGTAGTGATGGCACACTGCACTCCAGCCTGGGTGACAGACCAAGACCCAGTCTCAAAAAAAAAAAAAAAAAAAAAACAACAACAACAACAACAAAAAAAAGGCAAAAACTGCAATATCTCTGAGATACTCTTTGTTAATCTGAGGCAGGGCTCAGGAATCTGCGTTTTTCAAATAAACCCTAGTTATTCTCCTGCAAATGGTCTGTGGTCCTCATTTTGACCAACACTGCCCTCTAGGCTGTCAGCATCTTATGTGTAGTAGGCACTCAATAAAATCTGTTGGATTAATTTGAATTGGCCAAGACTGCATGGAGCTAAGAAAAGAATCCAGCCCTCATGCCCTGAGCATGGAAATCAGGCTAAAATCCACTCATGCTATAAGCAGGTGATTGTTCTTCACTCTACAACAGAATCTCTCCTAGGTCTCAGCATCTTGTTTCTAAAATAGGGATGTGGCATGTGTTTGTGTGAAGTGTCAACTCCACGGACACCTGACCCTTTCAAGTCCTGAATAATCGTGGAGCATTCTGCATATTTCCCCCAAATGGTAGAACAGCTTTAACCTACTCAAAACAGTTCCAGGAGGTGCAGAGTTAGCAACCTGTGGTCTACCCTTAGTACACAAAGGGGAGGTCCTGCAGCCCTTATCCATAGGTAGGTGGTCAGAGTAGCTTTTCTAGCACAGGAGAGGAATGGACATCAATTCTGTCCTGTTCTTACCCCTCCTAATCTTTGTCTTTTAGGGCATCAGTATCAGCAAGAAATACGCGAGTGCACTTTGCAGCAAGTTAACACAGTTACGGACTCACCAACACAATATTTAACTCAAGATCCGGACCCAGTCCTCCTTGGAGGTGTCTGAATCCACATATCTGACCCTCTTAACCTGCAAGCTACACAGGGCCAGGGCAAACTACTGCATTCAGCATTTTACACCAGCGCCCAGCACTGAGGTTATCCATAAAGGCAGGTGAAAGCATAGAAGACTTAAATATCTAGCCACCAATGGATACGCACACGAAATATTTCTAGTACCATAGGTTTTATCATTGTACGCCTGGTAACTCCCATCTACATCTATCCACGATGGCTGCTTCAGAATGTAAACTCCCAAGTGAGAGAACAATTCAAAACATGGGCCGTTCTGGGGTCTCCAGAGTGCTCAGCTACAAGCCCCTTAGTTCTTCCTGCCAGTGAAACAAAAAGCAAGAAAGCTAAGCAGCTACTGAGCCATTTTAGCTACAGTTTATATTTATTTCTAGCTTCTGAATTCATCATAGTTATAAAAAGTAATAAAAAAGGAACTCGAAAATCATAAAAAATACCAAATGAGCTGATGACCATCCTCCACAGTAGCTGGAAGTCAGAATTCATTATTTTAGCTCTAATTGCAGAAGAAAATGTGCTTCCACAAGGACAGATACCCTTTCAGGAAGGCCAGAAGGGACACCAGATCACACACTGTATATGCGTATCTATGTTTAAGAATTCAGAACAAAAATAATGAAGTGGAATGAGTTTAGACGTAGTTCAGAAATTTGTACTTGAGCTAAAAACACGAAAGTGTTGCACAGGCATTTGGTGAGGGGGTAACAAGGGTCTATTATCAAGATATATGGGTTAATAATTTCATGGGGTTATTCAAGAATGATCTGCTATGATGGAAACCATGTGTGGAGAGTTTGGGCTTCTGCAGGATGTTTCACAGCAACAAAGGGCCTAAAGATATATTTGTGCTGCCTGGTAAGTATACAGATGATTGACTTAGATACACTTCCCAGACATAAACAGTGAAGGAATGCCACTGAAGTTCTAAGTTCTGCATGCGATCAGATAGATGAAGAATGCTTACCACATTGTACAGGCCGATGCACCAACGTTCAAATAAAATCTGCCCAGAAAATCCATTAACAAAGGCGAACCAAAGCTGCAAGAGAAGAAAGTTCATGAAGTTTTGTATCAATATTGACCTAAATGTTTCCATTCACCGAAGAAGTAGCGGGAATGTGGACCACCAGCTGGACACAGCTGCTAAGGAATCAGGAGCCACAGGACTGCAGCAGTTGTTCCTTTGTAAAACATAGATTCCCGATATCACAGAAATCCGTATTGTAAGGAAAATTTATATTTAAGGCATACATCCATTGCTAAGAGAGAATATGCACACGTTCACAGAAAAATATATTTAATTTGTTTTTAATAGGTTTGGTATCAAAACTTTCTCATTGACTGGAGGAGTCTCAGCTTCACATTCTTGTTTTTCTCTAAAGTGGATTTGAGAAATATGATGTGTGTTTGCAGGACTTTCAAATAGATATAAATCATAAATTAAAAACAACAACAAAAGCTCCTCTGTTCTGTGTGTTCTTAGTTCATACATTATCGACCCTCCTTAATCGGACGTCTACCACCTTGACCAAGGTCAAAACAGAATCACATAAAAGAAACATGCTCAAATCATTTTTTGAAGCAATGAGAGATGTATAAATAAATAAATAAAATGTGGACTGTTATTCATGCCTCCAAGTAGTCTATGATTCTAACTGATTAGGCAAGACTGATATAAAAACAAATACAGAGCCAAGTGCCAGGATATAATTAGTGTGCACGACAAAGGATAAAACACTGTCAGAGGCCAGGTGCGGTGGCTCACGCCTGTAATCCCAGCACTCTGGGAAGCTGAGGTGGGTGGATCACCTGAGGTCAGGAGTTCGAGACCAGCCTGGCCAACATGGTGAAACCCCATCTCTACTGAAAATACAAAAACTAGCGGGGTGTGGTGGCAGGCACCTGTAATCCCAGCTACTCGGGGGTGCTGAGGCAGGAGAATCGGTTGAACCTGGGAGGTGGAGGTGGAGGTTGCAGTGAGCCAAGATCGTGCCACTGCACTCCAGCCTGGGCGACAAGAGCAAGATTTCATCTCAAAAACACAAAAACAAAAAAAACCCAAACAACACTGTCAGAGAAGGAAAGATCACCCAGATGTAATCTGAGTACACGGAGGCAGCAGGACTGGGGTGGAAGAGGGCCGAGCCACCCGGAGGTTTCTTCCAAGACAGAAACCTGAATTAGAAGGAAGCGAACATGAAAATATGGAATTTTAAAAGTTGCTGTTGAATAATCAGCTACATTTATATGAGATGTGATTCCAATGACTGAGGGCAGACTTGAGAGTGTCCCATACAAATCACGGAGTCAACATTAGCTGTGTTATATCATCACAGACGGAGACCACTGCTGGGGTAGAACCTAACTGGCAACATAGAACAGACACCACGGCAAACAGAGTCCAGGTCAGCTCTGGTATGGAAATTTTACTGAGGCAGATTTTTCAAAGTCAGTTTCTTGTGTCCACCAGATTAAGTTTCTTGAAGCAGGAAGTGTTCCCCATGCCGCTCTGTGCACTACTATATCCAGTATGATACTCGGTACAAACAGGGACTCACCAAGTCCCCGTGAGCTCAAATTAAATGCCAATTCAAGTGCTAGTTAAAGTTTTCCTTAAATACAGCTTTCACCTTGTCATTCCCCTGTTCAAAAAACTACTAGGGTCCCCTCTTCAATCCAAGATAAACTTGCTGACTTTCAAAAATCCTTCCACACTTCTATTCACTCTTCATTTCTTTCTCCTTTAAAACGTTTTATTTTATTGTAAATTGACCCTTTATAACTGCATGTATTTATGGGGCACAAAGTGATATGAAACTTTCCGAATACAGGGTAGAATAATTAAGTCAAGCTAACCAACGCATCTATCACCTCAAATACTTACTTTGAAGAGGTGAGAATATTTGAAATTTACTCTTAGCAACTTTGAAATGTACAATGCACTATTAATTATACTCACCACACTGCAAAATAGATCTCAAAAAACCCCATACAACTTACTCCTCTTGTCTGAGACTTTGTACCCTTTGACCATCACCCCAATTCCCTCCATCCTCTGTTATCACCATTCTATGTAGGATTTGATGCTCTCTCTCCTAGTCACTCAATTTCAACTACCCTTCCAAGAGGTCTGGCTATTCTCAGTGAGGAAATATTGGTGAAGAACTAAGAACCAGAGATTCATGCTGTGCTCTGTGCTTGGAAAATTCCTACAACATTTATTCAAATACTAGCCATCCCTAAAACCACAGTTTCAACCCCACTCTCTCCCTACCACTGGAGGTCTTGGCAATCAATACTTCAACCACACTTTTAGTGCAATGAGAGCCTGGATCCACATCAGATTCAAACACATTAGTAAATTGTTTCAAGGGTTTTAAGTTAATTTTCCCAAGACTGTGCTATAATTCTGAGTTCTCCTATTCAAACGATTGACCAAAAAGATATCTAGTGAGTATTTTATTTTATTGCAAAATCCAGTTAATGTGTTGTCTTGTTGAAGGTAGTAGTGATATTTCTACTGCTCTGTCCTCCCTGTTATCAACTGAAAATAGCAAACACAAATAAAAATAGAAAAGAGCTGGGCATAGTGGCTTATGCCTGTAATCCCAGCACTCTCAGAGGCCAAGGGGAGACAATCGTTTGAGCCCAGGAATTAATGACCCGCCTGTGTGACATAGTGAGACCCCCATCTCCACAAAAAATAAAGTTAGCTGGGTGTGGTGATGCATGCCTCTGTAGTCCCAGCTCCTCAGGAGGCTAAGGCAGGAGGATTCCTTGAGCCTAAAAGGTGGGCAGCTGCAGTGAGCTCTGATCGTGCCACTGCACTCCAGCCTGGGCTATGGAGTGAGACCATGTCTCAAAAAAAAAAAAAGCAAACACATACACAATGAAACTATGAGTAGCTTTACTTAAAACTACAAATGATATACAATAGATGCAAACAAATATGATCAGATTAGATCAAATCAAGGGAGAATGCCCACAGCAGACAGAACCTACAGATTAAACCAACTAAAAAAAGGTTTCAAAGAAATAGGTGAAACAATCCAAGAAATAGCCAAACGAACTCTAATTTAGAGGATAAAATATAGAGGTCAGGGCAAGCAGTGGCAGAGGTTGAATTCTGGATGGATTCAACACAGCAGGCAAATTAAAGCTGAAGGGCAATATGCTCTTTCCCTCCTTTCTTTCAGGAATCAAGCAGGGAGGACACCAGGGCAGCATGGAAAATACAAATGACAATCAACTTGGCAGACACTGATCAAGTTTCAAGATGAACTGAAAAGAAAAAAAAATGCAGAATCATCCAAGAGAAACCCATAACACACAGAAATTTCCTCTAGGGAATACAGGCCTCCTCTAAGGGAAAGAAACAGCAGCAAGGGAGGTGCTTATGATTGCAGAGTGATAGGAGACCAGAGCAGGAAGTGCTCCAAGACAACTTGGAATCCCCTTTCCCCTAGACATCTTCCAAAAATATTATAGAAAAAATAAGAGGACATGACAAACGCACATGAAATAATCTTTCCAGGAGAACAAGGCCACACTGCAGAAGAAAATCTCAAACATTCTTGGTGAGACTAAGAGAGCTAATAAAAACGTGAATTTTCTTAGAAATGAAAGTTACAATAAGATGTCTAATATAGAAAACAAAGACATAAATAGGAAGAGGTCAATGTCACAGACTGAAGCCACCCTAAAGAGAAATGAAAGCCAGAATTGACACTGTTAGCAGGGCGTGGTGGTTCATGTCTGTAATCCCAGCACTTTGGGAGGCCAAGGAGGGTGGATCATCTAAGGTCAGGAGTTTGAGGCCAACCTGGTCCAACATGGTGAAACCCCACCTGTACTAAAAATACAAACATTAGCCAGGCGTGGTGGTACATGCCTGTAATCCCGGCTCCTCCGAAGGCTGAGGCAGGAGAATCACTTGAACCTGGGAGGTGGAGGTTGCAGTGAGCTGAGATTGTGCCACTGCACCCCAGTCTGGATGACGAAGCGAGACTGTCCCAAAAAAAAAAAAAAAAAACCAAAAAAAAAAAAAAAAAGCAAAAAACTGGCACTGCTGAAACCACACGTAGAGACAGACAGTGAAGCTTGATAAAACAATTCTCAGTAAAGGTCAAAAGGTTAATAAAGATTTTTAAGAGAAATGGATAGAGTTAAAAGCCCTTAAAGATAAGCAAAAAAATTCCCAAAAAGATGTACTTAAAAAAAAAAAAGAGGAAAACAGATTTTTAAAAAATGTTCAAAGATATAACAGAAGAAAATTTTCTGAAATACTCTAATCAGCCAGTAGAGAGAGGATCCTTCATCCCAGGAAACAAAACAAGCAACAGACACAGAAAGATCAATACCCACACACGTCCTGCTATAGGAATTAATGAGTTTTAAGATTTTATAGGATCAATTCTTCAGTATATTCACACAGAAAAAGTAACAAAGAGAAAAAAATCAAGGAGGCTTGCTACTTCTCTCTAGAGGTACACAATACCAAGAGAGAGTAAAAGATGTTTACAAGTCCTTAGGGAAATAAAGGGTGACAGGAATTTTAGTAAAAGATAGAAGCCAAGGAAACATCAAAAGCTGAAAACTAACATAGAATGTGATGACAGAAGCAATATTAAACATGTGTGTTATATTAATAATAAAAAATAAAAGCTCAGTGGATAAAAAAATAGAATCCAAAATACATGCTACATAGAAGAAACATGTCAAATGAACATGAAAAAGACACACTCTATTCAAAAAAGATCAATTTCTTAGCTTAGATTTACAAAGCCCAACACAATCAGGTCCCCACCTATCTTTCTGACAACACTGCATCTCCTTCAGTCAGCTACAACGGCCTTCTGTTGGTTCCTTGCAAGCACCAAGGACAGACACAGCTTTATTATTTTGCACCTAAATATCAGCAATTATGTCAGCAGAATTTGTTTAATAAGTCATCTTTATCCCACTTGTTTGAAATGTCCTTTATCACATGATAAATTACCATAGCATTTGGAAAAGAATATGTGGTATTTCAGTCTCTATATACTCAAATGAATTTCAGATGCCTTGAATATTTAAGCATAAAAAACAAAACTCTGAAAGCATTAGAAGTAAACATGAAAAACATGATTTTGCTGTATGTGAAAAATGACTCTCTGTAAGACATTAAACTTAGAAATGAGGGACAAATTTGAAACTAATTAATTTCTATGGAGAAAAATATTAACAAAGTTGAAAGAAAACTAATATTAAATAGTACAAACATATTTGAAATATCTAGGAAAACAAAGGCCCAATTTCCTCAATATATAAAGAGTTCTTACAAATCAGAAAGAAAACACCCTACAAGCCGCTAGAAAAATTGGCAAAGAGTATATGCAGCATGATCACAGAAGGAAAAAAGGCTTAGAAACATAGGAAATCTCATTTTTATTAAACATGTACACAAATGGATATAACTTTTTTTCTTATCAGATGGGTAAAAATATAAAAGTCTGGTAAACTGGGGAAACAACACCGTAATACCCAGCTGGTGATACAGCATTATCTATAAATACGTTTAATTTCGTTTTCGTTTGAACAAGTGATTCCACTTGTAGGGGCATGCTCTAAATTATACCTTATAGCTGTAATCACATAATGTTCAACACAAAAATATAATGGTATGGCATTATTTGGAAAACAATGCCACACCCTTATATATGGAAAACAAAAAACCAGAGCCTGCATGTATATTGATAGCTGGTTAAAGAAATTACGGCTCTTCCTGTAATGAACTCTACGTAATTTTAAAAATATTTCATTTTAAATATAAGTCCGCACACACTGCAATGCAAGAATCTCACAGATACGTTAAAAATGAAAAAATAAGGGTAGTATTGAACGGCCATGACCATGCAGAACAGATGTACATACTCATATATGCATGGCAACTTTCTGGGAAACATAAGAGATCATTAATATTCATCATCTTTAGGTGGCAGAAGTGTTCTGTGGGGGAAACAGGGACACTTGTTTAACACATTCATGTTTTATTTATATAACTGTTTCAAGCAGTAATATTCAGCTAGGGGTGATTTTGCCTCTGAGGAGACATTTCACAATATCTGGAAATTTTTTTTATTGTCACACCTTGGGGGAGGGGCCTACTGACGTTGAGTGGGCCAAAGATGCTGGCTGCTAAACATCCTACAAGGCCCAGAAGAGCTCTCTACAGCAAAAAATTATATAATCTAAAATGTCAATAATGCCACTGTTGAGAAACTCTGGACTAAAGAAATAAGTTTATTTGGTTAACCTGATACAAAACTTAGAAATCTTGTTTCTAACAGATGTTTGTTACAAACAAGATAACAACACGTGGCTGGTTGCACGAAGCCACGATTCTGCTTGTTATGTATGGGGGCTTGGGTTTAGAAAGTTTTACTCTTTTATGAATAAAAGAGTAATATTTTCAGGATCCACAAATTTGGATCCTGAAAACAAACACATAACTTTATAAATTATTAATGAGAAATTATTTCAAAGACTGAGTGAATTTGGTGTAATCAAGACACCCCAGTTGTTGAAAACACAGGAGAGGGTGAAAATCTTAAGAAATACAGCATCTCCTTCCATGAACTGACCTTGTTGACATTAACATTGTTCCAGGCAATACTGAGTCATGTAAGAAGTTTCATTCTTCATTTCATTTAACATTGTTGATTAGCTGAATGTTGGGATATTTCCTCTGGGCAGCCAGTGTTCTGATTCTGTCCAAGTTGGCACTGGATTGGCCACATGTTTCTTCAAAGACTTTTGATATGTTTGTAGTAATTTTTATCAGTTGCAGGTGCTGCAGCTTTTTGAGATGCATAAACAAGCTCTTTCTCAACATTTTCAATTCAATTTCAATATGCATTCAAATAATCCATCATTAGATGATTGGACCTGTTTATTTCATTGAAACTATTTACTTGGTAGAGAAAACAAAAAACAAAATAAAACCAAAGCCAACATAAACAAAACAAACAAACAAAACTCCATTTCTTAATTTTAAGATCCATGAGCTGGTTTTCTCTTACGCTGAAATGCTCAAACTTGATTTCACTTTGGCAAGATTTCCATAGGTGAAACGGGGAAAGTATGAGAATGCAGTGTATTTTTAAATATTTATACAAACGTGCTCAGTTTTTATTTTATTTATTCATGAGACAGGTAAACGATGGCTCTCTGACACATTATAAAATCAGACTTTCACACTAGTAAGTCATATACAAATGTTAATTCATACACAAAAAAGACGGCACCACCCAATTCCTAAACATAAAAGTCGTTTTTGGTGGGCCACAAGTTCCCAGCTGTGTACACCAAACGCAGAGCCCTCAATACAAACAGACGGTCCGTCCCCCATCTGACGTGCAGTTACTTGGATGGTGGCTTGCTTATAGCCGCTAAATTTTACTTTTGGATTAACGGGAAAAAAAGATTCCTCTGCCTTTAGTTTCTTGTTAACTAGGAATGCTGTTAAATGAATACAGTCAAAGCCCAGAGAGCCAGATCCCGGCAGGATGGCCTCAGACTTGGTGAGTTGGTGGGAAGACTTGCCAAGCACTGCTGGCTTGCCAAGCTCCTGGGGTTTTTGGTCCTCAAATGTAGTGTTGTTATGAGCAAACTGACCCAAACTTATTAAATGGCTTTTCCTTCTTGGAAAAAAGACCCTTCTTTGCTTTAACTGCTGTCTGACTGCCAAAAACGCAGTAACCGTCTTGGCTAATTGCACAGGCTCCTGTCTGGACGTCCCGCTGCCATCGTCCAACCTCGGCGGGTTGTACCTGCCGCCACTCTCAGGCTCTCAGCTAACAGCCGACACTTAACAGACGACTACTTAATGTGGAAAAGGGATGACCTGCTCCTCTGTTTACTCTGCTCTTTCAGGATCCCTGGTAGAGGACTGAAGAGAAAAAGTACCCTATGGAGAATATTGAAGTAAATTAACATATGGTTTCTCACTGAAGTGTCAATAACGTCACGATCTACTAATTTGCATATCAGGTCTGGGCTGATAAACTGGCACCAAAGATATCTGTTTAAATGTCAAAATGCTTCAGTTTTTTTTTGAAATTTGATCTGGGCATATGTAGTAAGATAAAATATAAACATATACTTTGTCTAGAAATTCTATTTCTGGAAATCCACTTCACAAAAATGAAAGTACCAGTATATAAAAACCCATCTTGTTTTACAGTACTGTTGGTAGCAGAAAACAAAATAGGAAGCACAGACAAAAAAAAAAAAAACCTCTAAAGTTCTTTAGTAGGGGGTGATTGTAGCAAATCTATGAACTAGAAACACTTATCTTTTAAAATGTTAAATTTATAAGTATGGAAATGAAGGAATGCCCAAGAAATAGCATGAGATTGACAAAGGAAAAGGTAAAATATATAAATAGGTAAGTAGGTAGGAAATCATGGGAAAAACATCAGAAATGCTATTACAGAGCAGAGGTTGTCAAGAATAATAATAACAGTAATAGTAGTAGGACACCCTAGAGTATCTCATTTTTTTTTTTTTTTTTTTTTGAGACAGTCTCTCGCTCTGTCGCCCAGGCTGGAGTGCAGTGGCACCATCTCTGCTCACTGTAAGCTCCGCCTCCCAGGTTCACACCATTCTCCTGCCTCAGCCTTCTGAGTAGCTGGGACTACAGGCGCCCGCCACCACACCCAGCTAATTTTTTGTATTTTTAGTAGAGATGGGGTTTCACCGTGTTAGCCAAGATGGTCTCCATCTCCTGACCTCGTGATCTGCCCGCCTCGGCCTCCCAAAGTGCTGGGATTACAGGCATCAGCCACTGCATCCGGCCTAGAGTATCTTTTTCTGTTCAATAAATTATGGGATGGAGTGGCCAGAATTAAATGGAGACTAGAAAGGATATTGTGGTAATGACAGGCCTCATCTATAAAATCTTTGTAGAGTTTTCTGTTGCTGACTGAGTCTTGGGCAGGTAAAATGGCCAGCAGCAAACATCACATATTAATAACACTTCTAAGGACTTTTCAAGGCAAACCAACAAAGTTGCAGAGTAATGCATAGAATCCATTTTTGTTTTTTGTTACACCACAACGAAAATGCTGTATGTTTACATACATTTGTATGAGCGCAAAGAAAAGTATGGACAGTTGACCAAACTGTTTCTACGGATTCCTGAGCAGACATGGAGCCAGAAGCGGGGACGTTATTTTTTCCTTATACATTTTTATTATCAGTGTAACAAATAAACATTACTTCAACTTCAAAGAATTATGTAGAAGAGGAGAACCTGCTCGTCTTTATCACCACACCACCACGCTCATTCTTCTCTTCGGGCTTGTCACATTCTGTAATTTTTATTGTATTGTTATCTGGCTACTCCAGGCGCTCAGAGATTATACTGATTCCACTCAATACTGTACATCTAGGATCTAGCACACGGGTGGGCACACAGCAGATGCTCAATAAATGGATATATGCAGAATATTAATACTTCATGTTAAACGGGAAAGCTCATCTAAAAGAGGATTTTAAATAAGAAAACCACAAGGATTGTCGTTTCTGTTATTTTTGATGATGATACAGGCTAACGTGTATTTATTGCTTACTCTGTTCCACGAACCTTGCGATACTCTAAATGAATTATCTAATTTAAATATCTTAACCATCCTAACAAAAGGTGTTAGTCCATTTCACAAATGAGGAAATCGGGGCACGGGGAATATGAAAGATATTATGGCTCATATCAAATAGGCGTTTAGTAGACTGCAGTGACTAGCAGTCAATTCTACTTATTTAAAAGTAAGTAATTTTTAAAACATTTAAGTTAAGGCAATTCAGAATCAAATGAGTATTCGTGGCTACTAACTTAGTATATTACTGATACTTTAAGATTGTCACGTGAACAAAACACTTAACTATAAGCACATAAGCACACCAAAAACTTTATGAATTATCCAGATATTTTTCCTTGAATGCCAAGGGATCCTTTTAAGATTAGGGTATAAACTGTTTGAAAAGCAAGCTTTAAAAATCGTCCCCATTTTGTACAAAATGCAACCACTCCAGTTTGAAATATTATCTGGCAATATTTTGCGTGAAAATATTGCAATGTTTTGCTAATATGGTTGAGACCTAGCAGACAATCAGAAGTAATCTTCTCACCCTTCATTATCCAAATTCCTTGAATAAAAAACAACACAAATTAAATACTAATGGGAAATCTAGGTATGTTTAAAAGGTCTTGAGGTCCTTTTAACCTAGAGGGGGTACAGTGGCTCCCTCCTATAATCCCAGCACTTTGGGAGGCTGAGGCAGCAGGACTGCTTGAGCCCAGGAGTTTGAGATCAGCCTAGGCAACAGAGTGAGACCCTGTCTCTACAAAAAATTTTTCAAAAATTAGCTGGACATGGTGGCACATGCCTGTAGTCCCAGTTACCTGGGAGCCTGAGGTGGGAGGGTTACTTGAGCCAGAGAGGTTGAGGCTGCAGTGAGCCATGATCGTGCTCAGGCTCCATGACAGAGTGACATCATATCTCAAAAACAAAAAACAAAACCAAAAAAGAAAAAGAAAGAAGAATAAAAGGACTCGAATTTTAATCTCGAGAGTTCAAAATAGAAATTATTACATGGATATAAATATAGCAAATGATGTGCACACATACATTTTTTACTTTAGTCTGGCATTTTCTTTTCCATTAAAATCCCAACTAATGCGAGAAAGTTGAATCTTACAGCTCAAAGTCACAAAAGTTAGTAAAAAGAAGTCTGGTCAAACATTTAAAAATTGTCTTTAATTAGTCATTTCTCAGCGTTATAAAATGTCTCTGTTTCTGCAAAACTACATGCTTACTCGACGGAACATCAGGTAAACACAAAATCGTGTTCTCCCCCCATAAAAGACCGTAATACCGACCAGATGGGGTATGCACAATTAAATTGATTTTTAATAAGAAATTCTTGGCACAATAGAACATAATCGCTCCACATTGTGTCAAGGACTTCGTAAATTTTTTTTATAGTTCAAGGCTTAGACTCTTCAGTCCAAATCCTGAGCTGGCTTGCTAGGGGACTGAACAGCTCTCGAGACCAGTAAGGAAATAATGAGCCTTTCATCTGGAGGTCACTGGTTAGGATCTGCTGTCGTTCATTAATGACACAGCTGTTTCCAACCTCCTGGTGTTGGAACAGTGGCAGGGGGTTTATTATGGAAGGGGTAGCAGAAATATGTACAAGATCACTTCATTTATGGACAGGATCTATGGCAAATATTTGAGAACATGTGTTTTATAACCAATAAAGTCACACTCTTAACTTATTGAAAGTAAGATTTAGTGCCTGGCTGCATAGACTGGGATCATCAGAAGAGATTTTGACGCTATCCCTCTATTCCCATCTGCCACAGTGAGCCTGTGGCCTGGGCAAGGTGTGAGCTTGCTCTGTGTGTTATTTTCTGGTTCTGGAAAGTAGAGCGAAAGGTCTGTCTCCTCTCCCAGAGGAGGGTTTTAAGGAAAGAATCACATACATATACTTGAAAAATTCAGTTACTGAACTGTTTACTAAGGTCCTGCTTCACGTTTTGCTCTGTGCTATGGGCAGGACTTGCAAAGGTGAGACACCATCTCTGTCCAACAATTCACTCTGTTTGGGGACAGGCATGGGACGTATCTGAGGTGCAGAAAAGTTCTTTGGGAACACAGGAGAGGGAGAAACAGGTTCTGTCTGGAGGAGTGAGCACAACTTTTCCAAATGTGGTGGCCACTTGGGCTGGGTCTTGAAGTATCAGATTCCATTCATCAACTGGGTGGGGGTAGAAGGGGCAGTGAAAGTAGAGAGAACAACTTGTACAAAAGCCTAGCAGGTGTGAACTGCCAGGTGGCTGGAACAAGGAAAATGAAGTGAGAGAAGAGGGCTGGATTCAGACCGTGAAGGACACTAGACAGGAATTCTCCAAATACATGAGCAGCTGTGCACACATTCCCTAAGAGAAATCTAAAGATCCGTGTATCTACAAATCTCAAAAACTATCTCAATACGTTTTATGTACTGTTTGGTATGGTAAAACACACAGAACATGAAATTTACCATTTTAACCAGTTTCAAGTGTGCAGTTTAGTGGTATTAAAAACATTTACCTTGATGTGTACCCATCACCATCATCCATCTCCAGGACTTTTTCATCACTCCAAACTGAAATTCTGTATTAATAGTATTAATTAAACCATTAAACTCTGTATTCATGGGTATTAAGCAACTCTCCTCTCCCCACAATCCCTGTTCTGCCTCTATGAAAGCACACAATATTTGTCCTTGTCTGTGTAGCTTATACTTCTTAACAGAAAGTTTTATTCATCTATGTTGTAGCATGTACCAGGACTTCATTCTTTTTAAGGCTAAATAACATGTCATTGTATGTATATAGCACATTTTGTTTATTCATTCATCCATACATGGACATTTGGGTTGTATCCACTTTTTGGCTACTGTGAATAATGCTGCTCTGAACAGTGGGATAAAAACATGCGTTCAGTCCCTGCTTTCGATTTTTTGAGATACATACCCAGAAATAGAATTGTTGGATCATATAGTAAATCTGTGTTTAACATCTTGGAGGTACAGTCATACTATCTTGCAAGTGGCTAAAGCGTTTTACTTTCCCACCAGCAATGCACAAGAGTTTCTTCTACATCATCAGCAACTCTTTGTTTTCTATTGATAGTAGCCATCCTAATGGGTATGAAGTGGTATCTCAACGTGGTTTTGAATTGAATTTCCTCAATCATTAGTGACGTTGAGCACCTTTTCATATGCTTATTGGATATTTGTATATCTTCTTTGGAGAAATGTCTACTCAAGTCTTTTGCCCATTTTTGAATTGGATTTTTACTGCTGTGTTTAGGAGTTCTTTAGATATTTTGGATATTAATCTCTTATCAGATATATGATTTACAAATATTTTCTCCCATTCCATATGTTGCCTTTTCACTCTGTTGATAGAATCTTTTGAACGGCAAAAATGTTTAATTTTGATGAAGTCCAATTTACCTATTTTTTGTGGTTGTTGCCTACGTTTTTGGTGTTCAAGTAAATGTTGCCAAATTTGATGTCATGAAACTGTCCCTTTATGTTTTTTTCTAAGAGTTTTATTGTTTTAGGTCTTATATTTAGGTCTTTGATTCATTTGAATTTTTTTTTTTTTTTTTTTAACAAGGTCTCACTTTGCCGCCCTGGCTGGAATGTAGTGGCATAATCATGGCTTACTGCAGCCTCAACCTCCCCAGGACTCAGGTGATCCTCCCACCTCAGCACCCCCCCTCACCCCCATGAGTAGCTGGAACTACAGGAATGCACCACTACAACTGGCTAATTTTTGTATTTTTATTTGGTAGAGATGGGATTTCACCACATTGCCCAGGCTGGTCACAAATTCCTTGGCTCAAGTGATCCACCTGCCCTGGCCTCCCAAAATGCTGGAATTACATGTATGAGCCACGGCGTCCATCCTGAATTAACTTTTTCATATGGTGTTAAGGGTCCAACTTCAATATTTTGCATCTGGATATCCAGTTTTTCCTAGCCAAATTGTTGAAAAGACTGTCTTTTTTTTTTTTTTTTTTTTTTAAATTGAATGCTGTCAGCACTCTTGTTGAAAATAATTTAATCACATATTCCAGGGTTTACTTCTGGGCTCTCTATTGTATTCCAGTGGGTCTACGTACCTGTCTTTACGGTAACACACACAGTTTTGACTACCGTAGCTCTGTAGTAAGTTCTGAAATCAGGAAATGTTGAGCCCTCCGAATAGACTGTTCTGGCTATTTGGGGATCCACTGGGATTCTATATGAAGTTTAGAATAGGTTTTCCTGCTTTTGCAAAAAATGTCACTGGGATTTTGAGTCTACAGACTCAATGCAATCTCTACATGTTTGCGTTTAGGTAATATCTAAAATTTTTAATGATAAGGATAAATAGTTGTAAAAGATATCATTTCTGGCATACTATAAATATTAAAACCATAAAATAAATTTACATCACTTTTTAACGTGGCTAATGGATTCTAAATACCACAGACATTCATCACAACCCACTTTTAAAAAGACATTAACAAGCACTTACTGTGTGTGTGTGTGTGTGTGTGTGTGTGTGTGTGTGTATGTGCGCATATGAAGAGATTCATTATAAAGAATTGATTCATGCAAGTAGAAAGGTGGGCAGGTCCCAAGATCTGCAGAGGGAGTCTGTAAGCTGGAGACCCAGGAAAAGCTGATGTTTCAGTTCCGGTCTGAAGGCAGGAAAAAAAAGCTGATGTACCACTTTGAAGATAGCCAGGCAAGAGGACTTTTACTCACAGTCTTCTGCTCTCTTCAGGCCCTCAGCTAATTGGATGAGGCCCACCCACCTTAGGGAGAGCAATCTGCTGTCTTCAGTCTCCCTATTTAGATGTTAAGCTCATCCAAAAGCATCCTCACAGAAACACCCAGAATAATGTTGACCAAATATCTGGGCATCCCATGGCTCAGTAAAGTTGATATAACATTAACCATCACAGGGTACTGGGGGACACATAGCTAGAACGTCTACTCTGGAAATGCTTCCATGATCTCCCCACCTCCACAAGATTCCATAAAGTGTCCTTTCTCTGTTCCCACAGCCTCATCACAGGCCGTATTATATCACATCATCATATATCATATCATACCATATCATCATATATGATAACATATATATCATCACATATATCATATCACCATATCATACCACATGACATCATATCATATATATCATACCATATCATCATATACGATAACATATATATCATCACATATCATATCACCATATCATACCATATGACATCATATCATATATCATACCATATCATATACGATAACATATATATCATCACATATCATATCATATCACCATATCATACCATATGACATCATATCATATATCATACATCATAATCCTGGCTGGCTTGCCTGTCTCTCCCACCAGACTATGAACTCCTTGATGTCTCTGCAGTGCCCTTAAGACCTTACTCTGGAGTCAGACCAACTGGCTGACATCCTGGCTCTCCTACTCTTAGCTGTATACTTAACCAACTCTTTAATTATATTTTGAGTTCTGAGGTACGTATGCAGGAGGTGCAGGTTTGTTACCTACGTAAACATGTGCCATGGTGGTTTGCTGCACCTGTCAACCCATTACCTAGGCATTAAGTCCAGCGTGCCTTGGCTATTTTCCTGATGCTCTGCCTCCCCAACCCCCACAGGCCCCAGTGTGTGGCGCTCCCCTCCCTAAGTCTATGTGCTCAGCTCCCCATGGAGTGTTCGGTCTTCTGTTCCTGTGTTAGTTTGCTGAGGATAATGGCTTCCAGCTCCATCCATGTCCCCACAAAGGACATGATCGCATTTCTTTCTATGGCTGCATAGTATTCCATGCCATATATGTACCACATTTTATTTAACCAGTCTATTATTGATGGGCATTTGGGTTGATTCTGTGTCTTTGCGACTGTGAATAGAAACAAGCATTTTTTGAACAGTCAAAAATTTTGTATCATTCCTTCTACCTTAAACTTGTTTGCCATTCCACTTGATACATATAGTTTTACCGTAATTTAATGTAGTTTTGTTTATTGTATTGATCACCTGTTATACTTCACAGAAATGGTAAACGGAAATCAAAATTAATTTTGTTTTCATTTCTATTCCTATTGCTCATTTCTATAGATCTCAGTCCTGAGTAATCTATTAATAGTTCACGTATTGAAAAGAATGTAAAGCTTCATTATAGCAAGAGCCATCAATACTTCAGATTTCTTCTGAACCATATGCCAAAAATAATATGCAAAGTTATTTGAAATCTTCTATCTGCTGACATTGTGATTAGGTCATTTTCTAAATTTCTAAAAAGCAAAGAAACAGAAACCACTGACTTATGAAAATATTTGTTAATTAGTCACAAGAATCATTTACTTTCTTAACTTCTGAGAAGTATGTATCTGGAGGTATACCAAGAAGTTTCAAATGACCTTGAATTATCCCTGCTGTGGTCTCATTTAGATTTATCTTTTTTCACTCAATATACTCAGCAAAGTTTGAGGAGAGTAAAACTGTTTCATTTGTAATAGCCTCTTGCTACTTCACTACCATTTGATAAAATAGTTTTCTCTTATCACACAGGGCTAAGCTTCCTCATATTGTATTATTTGTGAAAAAGGTTCTCCCCAACATACATCAGTCACTCAACATATATCATATGGCTCCTCTGTTTTAACCCTAAGTATTTATTCTGGGGCAGAGACTTCATCAGACATCACTGGCCACAACCAGGAAGCATGACAACCTCCAGAGCCATCGGTGAGAACGGCAGCAGGGAAGAGGTGACAGAAGAGGTCAAGGTGGCCCAATGGCCACGTCTGTCCAACAGAGCAAAAACAACATGAGACAAACAAGGCCTAACCTGTGCCGCCCATGGTAAAAACATTCTCCTCCTCGGCCCTTATCCCAGCTGTTAGACCCCACCATCCCGGCTCTCAGCTTCTGGTCCTCAGAAGCGGCGGCTTCCTCAAGGGCCCCACACTGGGAGCTGCTGCAAAAGGCTCAGCACTAAGACCCCTGCAAGAACAAAAATGGCAGACGGCACCAGGAGCCCCACCTCTCAGTCAGCACCACGTGTCCCTCCCAGGCCTCAGAAAGCTGCAGATGGATGATGCTGGTGCATTCAGCTCACAGCTCCACGTGGAAAAACATTCTTGAACACTTGTTCCTTTCTCCTTCCCCTTTCTCTTTGCTCTCAGCTTTTATTTTCCGAAGGAACAAGTAATACTGCCTTTAAAAATTCCTAGCAATCAAGCTACTATCATGGTCATTTTATTCCCTATGCTTAATTATGGCATTATTAATATTCAGAAAATAACATAATTTATTGCAAATAATTTTAAGGCATTGATATAGCAAGTTGTCTATTGTAAGTGCATACTTTTATGACTTCAGAATAGTAGCTGAACAATCAGTAGAAATATTTTTCAATCCCGCTGAAAAGCCTAAGAATACTAATATAGATAGGGAATCAGCAACTGCTCAAGGCAATAATTACAGCATGGAATGTGTTTTATGAGGAGTAAAATCCTCAAAATATATTTTATTGCTGCAGATACTTGTATATTAGACCTTCACTAAGTAAGTTAATGGATGATGTAACCTGAATATATGACACAATCATGAACATCTGGAAAAGAAATCCACAGCTAATTCCATGAACGGTTCTCTTAATTGTCATCCAAGTATCAATAAATAGATAGTTAAAATGCAATATTCTTTGTAATTGCACAGTGTAAAATCCCTTTCCACAATAGGATTTAAAGCAGAGGGATAGTGCTTTTCATTATCTACATCTGCTAACAAGTTTGTTCCCTATTGTTTTCATAACAATAGAAATTCTATTGCTTTCCGGAAGTTCTTCCAGGAAAGGAAAATAAAAGTGATAAGCAATGAAAAAAGCTCTCACCTTTTATCACAGGGCCAAATTACTGTGAACATATGTTAATTTTATTAGCATCTGAAATGTATTAGCCATTCAGTATTTCAACGTTTGCATTATTAGATGGATGTTAAACAATGTAATTAAGAAATAAAAGCTAATTAAAGAAAGACTGAACTCACTCATTGGAGCTTTTAAGAAAAGTTTTCACAAGAAAGAACACAGAGAAAACAGATAAATGAGAGAACAAAAGAAAACATTAAATAAATGTTATTTCATATCCTCAAAGAGACAGGAGATGATATTACATCTGTAAACTAAGATAAGAATGCTTGTAGGGAAAAAAAGACATAGAAAAGCACTTGAAAATTAAAAAGAGAGAAAAACATGGCTTATAAAAACCCAATCCTCAATAGAGGACCTAGAAGATAAGTCACGGAAATATCCAAAACAGTAAAAGGGTAAGATTAGAATGTAAACCCAGAAGGATAAACATATGACTAAGTTGTAGAGAGACAAAATATAGAAAATGCAAAGGGGGATATTACCAAAAAATAATAGAAGAAAATTTCCCAAACTAAAGAAAACCAGTCTTTAGATTGAAAGCACATTAAGAAAAGGAGATCCACACAAACACATATCTTTGTAAATTTCAGAACACTAAACGTAAAGAGAAAATGGAGTCCAAATACCAAGGATGGAGAATCAAAATTGTATTGAGTTTCCAATTAACCAGAAGGAAGCTAAACAACACATAGCATTCTGAGAAAAAAAGAATTTCAGCCTAGAATTTTATACCCAGCTAATCTACCAGTCAAATATAATAAAAGAATAAGGATATTCTGACTATCCAATGTCTCAGAAATATACTGCTGATGTAACAGTAAAAATCTATTGATATATGTGCTTCAGGAATGAGAGTGAAGAAACTGAGAGTAAGGAAAACAGTGAATCCAGGAAACGGTGCCCTCCTGGAGAGCATCAAAGAGAAGTGAAGTTCAGCAGAAAGCAGAGGCCCAGAGAGCAAGCAGTCCAGATGGGGACTGGAGCAGAGGGTGCTTCAGAAGGAAGGGGAAGGTGGACAGGAGACTCAGGAAAACATATACTATAATGGAACATCCGGAGAGCATTAAACAAATGTGGGATGCAGTTACGGTAAAAGACAAAAAGAAAGGCCATTAAAAACTACAGAGAAAACTGAAACCTGAACAAGAAAGAAAAAATAATCATACTTCTTAACCCTACAGTGAATATTATTTACATAATTTAAAAAGGTTATCATGGATATCTGAATTAGTTAAAATTAGAGATGTAACTATGTGTGAAGGGAGAAGGAGAGAAGGAGAGAAGGTAAGGCTGCAATTTAGAGAGGGAAATCCTCATCTGCTGAAACAGGAAGTCAAAAGATAATGTCTAAAACCAACAAATTTTGGTATATTGCAAAATAGGCACACATATTCAGAGATATGAAGATAACTTCCAGAAGAAACAATTGGGTTTTCTTTGAGACAGGGTCTTGCTCTGTTGCCCAGGCTGGAGTGCAGTGGCACAATCATGGCTTACTGCAACTTCAACTTCCTGGGCTCAAGCGATCCTCCTGCTTCAGCTATCCAAGTAGCTGGGACTCCAAGAACATGCCACCATGCCTGGCTAATTTTTGTAGGGTTTTTTTTGTAGAGATGGAGTTGCATCATGTTCCTAGGCTGGTCTCAAATTCCTGGGCTCAGACAATCCACCCACTTCAGCCTCCCAAAGTGCTGGGATTAAAGATGTGAGCCACTGCGCCTTGCCCTAGAAGAAACATCTAAAGAGGCTTTCTTTAGGGTTTGTGACTAGAAGAGAAGTACAATGGGGGCAAGGATTGTCATTGTTAATGACATTAAACATATTCATACGCTGTATATACATACACATACACACAAGTATACTATGCCTCCAGCTTCTATAACTTTTAAACTACCTGTTTTATTTTGATTTAAAATTTAATGTAATTGACTTCATTTTCCCAAGACATTATAGAAATCATTGACTAGCTAGTACTGTTTTCATTTCTACATTGACATTTGGATTATATTTAGCATTCTTCTGCTGCCAAAATTATGTCACTGATATTGCTATGTATTTCATTGCCAAGTGCCTTTCACACACTAATTATCAATTTTAAATCATGTGATTACATCCCACTCAGTATAGCTGATATAGTTAAGAGGGAAAAAACTCCAGGGAAACAGCTGCCTCTTAATTAAGATGACAGGATCTTTTAGTACAGTTGTGGACATTTTTTTTTTCTTTTAAGGGAGGCAAATGACAAACATTTTGCATAATTCTGTATTAGATTCATCCCTTAAGATACCATAACATCATGGACAAAATTCACAGGGCACGCTGAAAACAAAATGAAACAAAATATAAACATAATCAGAATTATATCCTTTAATATTTATTTTCCAAAAAAAACCTGGCAAAGTTCATCAGCAACTTGATGGCATAGACATAATCACACCAATAACCGTTCAAAAACTCAAAGTCTACTCAGGAAACAAGTGACTGACTGAACTGCAGTGTACATCCAGCTCCTCTGCTCACTCCCTCTCTCTCTTTCTCAACACCCTATTGCTCTCAGTGAGCCATTCCTGTCCTGGTACTTGAGCTTTCTAGAAATCTATTTACTAAGATAGACACAGTCACATACTATTGTTGCTGGAAAATGGATCTATCAATCAGAGATATTTGTAAAGTTGGAAAGGATTAATTAAGTCAGTTTATTTTTATTAAATGTTGAGTATATATCAGGTTGTGGAGATAGTTTGGTTTTTTTGTTTTTGTTTTTTAAAAGACAGATGTTCTCTGCCCTCAAGGAGATTTTTAAGTTGGGGCTGAGCCCAATAACAGACTGCATATTAGCTTTTTTCATCCCAAATGGAGTCAGTGCTATTTATTAAAGACAGTAAAACGTGCCAAGGACCTGAAGGAGGATTCCCCGAGGACAGGCCACTTCAGCTGAGCCTTGAGAGATGGCCAGGAGCTGGCTGCATGGGCCTATAGCAGGATCAGCAGTCTCCATTCAAATTTTCATCTTTAACTTACTATCTAAAGAAACAGACTTCTGTGCAAAGTAGTTAGTAATAAGATTCGAAGTATGGATAAATTCAGAGACAGTAAGAAGCCTCGTTCGGAGAGAGTGCTTTTCCCACAATAGTCAATGTTGAATGGAGGTTAGAGACCACCAAAAGCTGAAGGAAAACTGTTATGGCAACTATTCTCCTGGAGTTCGAAACCTGATGGAAAAACAAAAACAAATGGAACGGATACAACTTTCTCCTTGACTGTATTTAGACGGGTGAAGCGGCCAGAAGCCAGCTCCGCAGCAAGCAAGCAGTTGACGTGGTCCTCCCTGAGGCAACGCATTAATTATGGCTTGACGCATGTGCATGTCTTCCCCAATGCCCCAGGGTTTTGACCTTCGGTTATAACTCACTCCTGCTTGATCATTTGTTGAACACATATTTATGGAGCACCAACTATGGACTAGGCTCTACTCCAGGTGCTGGAGACTGAGGGGGAAAGACAGATAGAACCCTTGTCTCCAAGGCACTTATGGACCACTGAGGACACAAGTGATACAGAAGGAAACGTACAAACAAGAACATCAGAGCTCTGAAGAACATAGGGTGTTGTGACCTAGAGGAGAGACCCACCAACCTTTCAAAAGGGGACAGAACATTTGGGAGCAAAGCAGCTAGAGGAAGAAGAATGTCACCTGTTCAGATAAGTAAACAGGGCAATACAGCTGGAGCATAATAAGGAATTATGAGCGTGGTGCCAACAGGTGGGAAGCTCAGCAGGGGTGGATCACAAAGGGAGGGGAAAGGACAGGGCAAGGGAAAACAGAGCAGGAAGAACAAGTGTTGAGATGAAAGAACCAACAGCTCTCTTTTGGACATGTTAAGTTTGAGAGGGCAAAGCAATGTAGATTTACATTTCTGATAAGATACTTCCTTTTGATTCTTTGTTTTATTTTAGATTCGGGGGGTACATGCACAGGTTTGTTACATGGGTATATTGCGAGATGCTGAGGTTTGGGCTTCTATTGAGCATGTCACCCAAATAGTGAGCACAGTACCTAATGGGTAGTTTTTCCAACCTGCGGCCTCTCTCTCTCCCATTTGGGAGGCCCCTGTGTCTGTTGTTCCCATCTTTGAAGACATCTCATTTCTAAAAGCAGTATTTCACTGTTTAATAATTTTAAGCTAATATTATTTCATATACAAGCAGTGTCACTGTCCATGTCAGACAACTGAAGACGTAGCACATAAGTTTCAACAGCACAGTTTGTGAAAAGTGCATGTGTTCTTCAGGCCTACCTCTTAGGTAGGACACAGTTCTTCCTTCTGAGATTTGTATTCCTTAGCGCTCTTTCAGCTCTGTGGAAAGCCTCTCAGCTCTCTGAAAATACGGCTTGCCAGTTTGGTTCTCAAGTCATCTCTGTTTATAAAGTTACAGAGGTTTGTAAAAGTTAAGGCACGCATATTAAAGTGTAAGTATCTGAAAAATTTTTTAAAAATTTAAGTAGAAATACACTTTAAATAGATATTTCAGGTATAAAAAGTATTTGGGAGACTGGGCACAGTAACTCAAGCCTGCAATCCCAGCACTTTGGGAGGCTGAGGTGGGAGGCTGAGGTGGGAGGTTGAGCCCAGGAGTTTGAGAACAGCTTGGGTGACACAGTGAGACCACATCTCTACAAAAAAAAGAAAACAAACAACATTTATTTATTTATTTATTTGAGATGGAGTCTTGCTCTGTCACCCAGGCTGGAGTGCAGCGGCGTGATCTCAGCTCACAGCAACTTCTGCCTCCCCAGTTCAAGTGCTTCTCCTGCCTCAGCCTCCCGAATAGCTGGGATTACAGGCACACACCACCATGTCCAGCAAATTTTTAGTAGAGAAGGGATTTCACCACGTTGCCCAGGCTGGTCTCAGACTCCTGACCTCAAGTGATCTGCCTGCCTCGGCCTCCCAAAATGCTGAGATTACAGGAGTGAGCCACCGTGCCTGACCTCTACAAAAAATTTAAACATTTAGCTGGACGTGGTAGTGCACGCCTGTAGTCCCAGCTACTCAGAAAGTTGAAGTGGAAGAATCACTTGAGCCCAGTAGGTCAAGGCTTCAGTGAGCTATGACTGTGGCACTGCACTCCAGCCTGGGCGACACAGTAAGACCCTATCTCAAAAAAAAGAAAAAAAAAAAAGGAAAAAAACGTTTTGGGGAGCAAAAAAGCCAGTTTGAACTTGGGCTAAAAAAATGTTGATGTTTTGTTCAGAATGCTCTCTTTCTTGTCTTTAAATTAAGGCAACTCGTGATTTAAACCACTGATGACAATGTCTCCAAAAGTGTACTAAGAGACAGACTAAAGTGCACGGCTGCTGTAGAGCCTCAGTATCAGATGCAGTAAATGAGTAGCTTATGGTAGAAAAGGGAACAATAAAACATAAAATATTTAAAGGAAATTTACCCTTTATTCCTTTCTTCCTGTATGTGTGAGACAGACAAGTGATTTTTAGGGGTTATGCTGCTTTGCAGTGTTACTTCTGGCTTCTCCAGTGCACAGGAAAAGAAGTAACATGAGCAGAGTGAGTTAAAAAAAGAAACAGGTAGGAATAGCTGTTGTAAAGGAATTAAATGGTCTAAGTCTCACTCAAGGGAAATACAGCAAAACATTTACAGTAACAGGATTAAAGATAGTTTTCCATTCTCTGTTTTTCATATGGATTTAGTAATGGATCCATGAATTACTCACACTGGATTAATGTGCTCACTATTTGATTTTATTAAAATAATTTTGAGGATAAACGTACAAATAAACGGGATAGAACTGAGAGTCCAGGAATAAATCCTTCCTGTTTTAGTCATTTGATTTTCAACAACAATTCAATAGGAAAAAGAATAGTCTTTTCAGTAAATGGTACTGGTACAACTATATATCAACATGCAAAAGAATCAAGTTGGACAACTAACTCACACCATTAACAAAGAATAACTCAAAATAAATAATAGTCCTAAGTTTAAGAGCTACATCTATGGAATTCCTACACAAAAACAGAGTAAAGTTTTTTGACCTTGGGCTAGGCAATAGTCTTTTAGATAAGACACCAAAAGCATAAAGGACAAAAGAAAAAATAGGTACATTAGACTTTATCAAAATTACGAACATTTGTGCTGCAAAAAAAAAAACAAAAAACAAAAAACAAACAAAAAAAACACCATAAAGAAGGTAAAAAGACAACCTACAGAATGGGATAAAATATTTACAAATCATATATCTGATATGGGATCTGGGACTTGTATATAGAATATATAAAGAACACTTATAGCTCACCAATAAAAAGACATAACCCAGTCTAAAAATGGGCAAAGAATCTGAATAGACATTGCTCCAAAGATGATATATAAATGGCTGATAACCACTTGAAAAGATGTTTAACGTCCTTACTCATCATGGAAATGGAAACTAAAACCACAATAGCATACCACTTCAAACCCATCAGAATGGTTCTAGTAAAAAAAAAAAAGACAGACAATAACAAGTGCTGGTGAGGATACGGAGAAACTGGAACCCAGCACATTGCTGGTAAGAAGGTAAAACGAGGAAGCCACTTCCGAAAACAGTGCGACAGCTCCTCAAAATGTTAAACATAGAGTTATCATTATGATTCACCAATTCCACTTCTAGGTATTGAAGAGAACTGAAAATACATTTCTATACAAAACTCCTGTATCCAGATGTTCATAGCAGTGAAACCAAAAGGTTAATCTGATCACAACTGCTGCTCTGCTTGTTTCTGGCCACTTGCTTTATGTTACTTTTGTCCCTTTTCCATGAAGTTGAAGGCCGTGCCACAGAACACTGAAACTTAACCAGCACTGGCTGCATTACAGATGACATTCCTGGGTCACCGTGGTAATGTTGGCTTCAGTTGTTTTTCAGGAACTTGGGCCAGCTGCTGTTCAGATCAAACCAGTTGAGACCACCAACCCTTCAAGTGGGCCCGTGCAAATGCCTGAGAGATGGCCTTTTGAAGCCAGAGGGCCAAAAAACTCCACCCACAGATCATGCTAAAACTGCCATCTTCTGTATATATGTCATATGAAGTGCCATGAACCCCCACTAGGCTTGCACAAATGAACCTGTTTCTTCCTAACCCAAAAATATTCCTAAGCCTATGTACAGGGAGGTGAATTTGAGAGCTGTTCTCCTGCCTCCTCAACTTAGCCCTGTGAACAAATCTTTTCTCTTTTGGAGACCTCATGATACATGCTGCCCCATGTATGTTTCTTCGTAAAGCAAGCATTTCCAGGGCATGAAATAAAATTGATCTTCCAACAAATGAAGAATGACCTCTCATCTCATCACCAGCAGCCTGCTCTTATGACCTGCCCTTCAGAGTAGCAGATATTATATTAGAGCACTGCATACTGTTATTTGAGATTAAAGTGCTTGCATTTTTTTTAACTTTCTTATACATACTGGATATACCTACCATGAATTAAACAGTCTAGAAAAAAAAAAAGCTATATTGGCAATCATTTAGCATCTTTGAATGCCTTCAAATCAATGTGAGAACTAGTAAGTTCTCACACTGATCTACAGCCTTCATCAAGACAGTAGTTTAAATATTTCCACAGTTTCAAAATTAAGTGCCATGTGCCATTTTATAAATACTCATACTCAATCCCTAGAACACCAGCATGGTTTACAGTATGGACTAATATGGAGACTATATCTGTACTGCTTTAAATTTCAAGCATGTAGAGATTTCCAAAGCAAGCTCTGCTTTTGAGTAAATTACACATATTACATACAGCTTTTATTATAACCAGACAAAAGATATCTTACCTCGTTTTTTTTTTTTTTTTTTGAGACAGGGTCTTACTCCTGTTGCCCAGGCTGGAGTGCAGTGGCATGATCTTGGCTTACAGTAGCCTCGACTGCCCTGGGCTCAGGTGATCCTGTCTTAGCCTCCCAAGTAGGGAATACAGGTGTGCACCACCATGCCTGGCTAATTTTGTATTTTTGTATTTTTTATAGAGACAGATTTTTGCCATGTTGTGCAGGCTGGTATTGAACTCCTATGCTCAAGTGATATGCCCACCTCAGCCTCCCAAAGTGCTGGGATTACAGGTGTGAGCCACCACACCCAGCCTCTTCATTAAATAAAAGGTAGAAGGAAAAAAATAAGGGTAGAAGGAAAAAATAAGCTAACTCCAAGTATCTGTTGGATTCTAAAGCAAAGTCCGAATTTGTAGGAAATGAAAATGCAAACAAGAAAAGTTATTTTAACAAAATCCTTAGCAAGGCACCTAAAATACATAGACTGAAAATTAATGACCAAGAAAACAGAAGCTGGCAACTGCATGTTTAATGTCAGTGAGTTGGATAACTTACATTCTGGACCTAAGACCTCCATAATTTAAAGCTATTAAACAATGCTAAAAATCTGCTGGCAGTGTTGAACTATTTAACGCCTCATTTTTCTCCTACACAAACCTCTTAAACCTCAGCTAGCTTCTACCTTTTCGTGATGCTAGAAGTCCCCTTGGGCAGAGACTCTGATTTTAAGTGCACAGAATTCATTTTTCTGTGCACTAAGTTGAGAAGTCACTCAGCAGGGTCTCCAAAGCAGGCTGCGGCAGCTTGGCACCCCCAGTGCACCGGGTTCAGAGTGTCTCTCCCGGAGGAGCCCCTTCAGAGTAAACAAAATGCCAGCCCAAAGGAAGCTCTGTCTTAACAGAAAAAGAGGAAAAGCTCATTTTTAAAGACACTTCTACATTTAGAATGTGTTTCCAGAAAGCGCCACTGTGTAGGGGCGCCAATAAGAGAAACTAGCCACACATTCTAGTCCTATAGGTGTAGGAACAATTGTTTTTCTCTATTTAACTGTTAGATTAATATACTTATAAAGCTACAAAACTAAGTATATAAAATCGGTTAACATCATAGAAAATTAAACTGTAAAACACACAGAAGTTACATTTCAGAATTAAAATTAGCTTTACCATCCCTGTCAGAGCAGACAGGCTTCTAAATCTTATAGCTTTTCAAACAGGCACCACTTATTTCTATCTTCACACTTTTAATACAAGCTGTAATATCTGGTAACACTCCTTCATAGCCAAGAATCCACTGTACATTAATATCATTAAAACGGCCATTCCTTACCCCACCCCCAGCAGAAAATGACTATAAATTAAGACAAGCATTTTATACATATTGGAAAAAACTAAAAGGTAAAGTTTAAACAAAATGCTTTGCCAATGTATACAATATATGATACACATAGGTAGTTACTTCGCCAGTGGGATATTATTGCTAAGGTGCTTTTTTCTTAAAAACTCATATCTTTGTCCTTGCTGTGTACAATCATTTGTTACTTCTTCCGACACAGAAAACAGAAGTTCTGGTGCCGCTTGTCATACGATTTCAGTGTGCGCTCTTTAAAATAAGTTAAGCAAATGTGCCAGAGATGGCATTTTAGAAAAACTAGAGATTGGGTACTGTGTACAAACACATACACAGTTCTCAGATGCCTCTTCAATACTGTGATTCCAAAAACCATAGTACTAAGCACCACTTCTAGCTACAGGAAACAGGAGGTAATAGTCCAACGTATTGACGACTAACAGGTTTGGCTAAATGAACCACAGTTTGATGTGGAGAACCTAGGAAAGCCTTCAGGTAATGGTAACATCTGAGTCAGTTTTTGAAGGATTGGCAGAACTTCAATACTAACATATGGGGAAGAGAGATGTGGCATTTTGGGTCCAGAGGCTGATCTGTGCACACGCACGAGAGGTGGGACAGCACAACTAATCTGTGTGATATTTATTTATTATATGAATGGAGGTAAATAAAGTTCATATCTGCGCCACATCTTTACAAATATACAATTTAATAATATACATATATATTTTTATATATCATGGGATATTCCTTAAATTGACTCTGTGAACCTCTACTAAATTACTGTGTTGTAGATTTAACTGTTCCCCAAACATTGAAGTTCTGATTTTGATATTCAGTTTCAACAAATTGATGAGTTTATATTAAATTCGTTTTTTAAATCTCGTACAATCCTGTCATCCGATTTACTTAAGATCTGCAGTCACTTGAAAAAGCCATGAAACCTGACCACATACATATTGCATTTAACTATGAATACATAAACATAAAGTCATTCAACCAAATGTGGTTCTGCATCCAAGAACTGCTCTCCCGGCTCCATATTCTCCATCACACATAGATACTGTAATGTGTCAATGTGATTTCAGTTAGAACATGTACAGTTTCAGGGGTTTTTAAGGAAAAATTACAAGGCAGTTTGAGTACACCATCCTTCATGACTTTAAAAAAAATTCTCCAGTTTTTCACAGTTGTCTCACCCATATCTAATTCACTTAAAAAAATAACAAACTCACCTTTGAGTCTTTCCAAAGCATACAAATTAGTTCTTATTTTAAAAAGCTCCCTTATTTTCTGTGTGCATATTTCATCATTTTATGTAACAGTTTATATTCTGTGGTTCTAGTAACTTGCACGTCTAGTGAGGCAGTAACCACTGAAGGGGCTCATGGAATGAAAGGGAAGTAGAACCTCATTTTTCTTCTTTCACAACCACAGGAGTTTCAACATGTTAGGTGGGAGGTTGACTTTTAGGATGAAATTGAAGGTAAGTCTACTTTCAGACTTATCTATTGCTAAATTAATATCCAGCACCTCAGGCTTCTATTTTACAACTCAGTCAGAACTGATACACATACTGATAACAGAATTCCAGCATCTACATTTCCTACTGCCTCACAGACTGCCTTTCTGCGCTGAATTTGAGAAAAAGTTCTCAAGCACAGTGAACATGTATCATCTTCCTATATTTTGTGTAAGAAATGAAGCTCACTTAGGGTTGCTGTAGTTTCTAATTAAAACATACCATTCATATCTCATAATACTAAAGTCACTTTTTTTTTTAAAGTTGGCGAGCATTTAGCAGGCATTAGTCATCCCATCTTTCAATATTTTTCCTACCCCC
Organism: Macaca fascicularis; assembly: GCF_037993035.2. NCBI lineage: Eukaryota > Metazoa > Chordata > Mammalia > Primates > Cercopithecidae > Macaca > Macaca fascicularis. Next base: position 5,957,313 of record NC_088391.1, on the reverse strand, counting down.
GGATGATCAAGACAGGGAATGTAGCTGCTGGTCTTCAAGCTCTCCATTGAGTTGCCAGTATAGAAACTGAGCCTCAATCACTGAATCTTAATCACTTGTTTCCCTGCCATTACTCATTGTTCATATTTGTAAAGACAAGTTCTAAGATGATGTATACTTATTTGGAACAATAATAGGAAGTGTTTTCTGCAAGGCAAAACTTTAGAAAGTTCAGCTATTCATACAACAAATCTCTAACGTAGGTTACCATGTGATATGGTTTGGTTGTATCCTCACCCAAATCTCATCTTGAAGTGTAGTTCCCATAATCCTTACGTGTCATTGGAGAGACCTGGTGGGAGGTAATTGAATCATGGGGGCAGATACCTACATGCTGTTCTTGTGATAATGAGTGAGTTCTCATGAGATCTGATGGTTTTATAAGTGGCTTTCTGCCCCCACTTTGCTCTGCACTTCTCCTTGATGCTGCCATGTGAAGAAGGACAAGCTTGCTCCTCCTTCCACCATGATTGTAAGTTTCCTGAGGCTTCCCCAGCCCTGCAGAACTGTGAGTCAATTAAACCTCTTTCCTTTATAAGTTACCCAGTTTCAGGCAGTTCTTTATTAGCAGTGTGAAAATGGACTAATGCACCACGTATATTTTTAATACTTGAATAGTCAAGTAACATTTGTTCACACCCAATCACTTCATTATCTTCACGTTTCAGAGTATATTGCCAAATCTCTCAATAGCAAATTCAAGGCCTCTGGCAAGGAGGAGGAGGAGGAGGAGGAGTACCCAGAAGCAGCTCTTCTCTGATCATTTGGAAACTTCTGGAGAAGTACCATCTTCAGGAGAGAGCCACCCACAGACAGGGATGTGGGAGGTAGGTTGTAAGAGCAGCACTGGCTCACGTTTACCTGTATGAGCTGCAAAAAGAGTTATGTGTTTGGCCAACGGGCCAGAACTGTGGGGCAATACCAAAGCCCTAGAGATTTTGGCTTGACACTGAGAAACACGGGGAATTTTCCTCAGGTCAGAGCACTAACTCATTCCAAGAGAACGAGTCTAGACAGCCCATAAGACTTGTTGAAAGCCTGAGAGAGAGATGCCCTGGGCTCCACAGCCATCCCAGAAGAGGCAGCGCGGACTGCACTCCCTAGTAGAATAACTAGAGCCTGGAGGTGAGCATCTAGCCAGGCATAAACTCTACCCAGCAAATGTTCATTCTCTTTCCATGCAGCAGATTTATTTTTCATTGTAACTTGGATGTATGTTATTCAGACAATAACCCAGTGTTTTCCTACAAACAGACCTCAGAAGCTCTGAGCAAGATTAGGGCTTGGATTTCAGTTTCCACGGCGGCCTGGAAGTGTCGTTTTCCTGACGGTTAAGATCTCAGAAATTCTCCACCCCGAAAGATGCCTTCTGCTGCCTCTGCTCAGAATTAATACAGAATTGTGCAACAGAACACTTTTAAGGTGGATCTTGGGATCATAAGCCCTTTTTGGCTGCCAAAACCATCTCTCCTGTAACACCCTATGGTTATTCTCACTGCTGCTTACTGAGACTTCTATGAGGGTTAGGTTTTCCAGGCCTGGGTGGAGACAAGGAGGCAGGCTGCAGCAGGGCTTGGAGATGGAAACAGGCAGCATGACGGCGATCATCCAGGGAGCTACTTCTTTGCATGGAGACATATGTATTTCTTGTGAAATGTTCACTTTCTCAGTTCAGCAAATCTCCTTCCTATGGATGAATTTTTAGGCAGAAATTCATATAGTGCCTCCAGGTGTCCAGGAACCTGCCACACAACTCCTTTAAAGTCAAAATGAGTTGCTTCACCCTATATCATATGCAAGATTCTTGAAAAACCACTGGAAAGAGGCTTGTTTTAGATACCTGGACCTGATTCAAGATACTGTGCAAAATGTCTGGCGTGAGCATCTTTTGGTTGACTTTTCAGGACTGACCTTATTATCCAATTTGTTGTTTTCTAATTATGTAACTGTGTTTATTTCCTTTCCTGCTCTGACCAGGTCTACACAGATTCCTGGCACTGGTTCCCACCATTCTCCATTGTACATTTTTACCCGTCATAGATGCAGCATATGCAGTCAGTGTTCTAAAATCAGCATGTCTGGTTTAAACGCCGGCTTTGCCGCTGTTTGAGTGTGGACAAGTTACATCGCACCTTTGGGTGCCTTGGCTTCCTCACGTAAAATGAAGATCATCTAACAGGGGCTTAGGAGTTGACTGACATTAAATAAGTGAACACAGTATGTGTAAAGCACTTAAAGCAATGGACGGTACATTAAAAGCTCCAATAAATGTGAGCTGCTGTTGTTATGATGATTATGGTAGAATATATGGAGCCATATATTCTCCATATATGGATAAAGATGAAAGGTTTCATCTTTAATCTCCTTTAGGAAATATGTTACATTTTCCTGAAGATCTGAGTGTTCTGTTGGGAATATCCAAGTTTGCTTTCATGAAGTAGAGTTACTATTTTGCTCTTCTGGGTTGAAAGAGAAAATATGTTTTGCTTAATCACATCCCCCTGCTTTACGGCAGCTTCATCTGTCATCAGCAAGAGCACCTGAAACGCTGTGAGGGCGGCTTCCAGAGAAGGAGTCCTTAAAAATCCATGCAGATGAATGTTCAGGGGAAAGGTCCTTGTTCATCTAAACACACTCAGGGACGGAGGCAAGTCCACAGGGACTACTCTCTCCAGGCTCTCCTGCAGCCCACAGCTGCCCTCCAATGCAGCAGACTTGTGCGAAACTATTTTCAAGTGACAAACTTCTGTCAGATTCCACATAATCATCTATGGCCCTGACTCTGTGTTTGGGAAGGGGCTGCATGTGTTTAGACTCAGGTAGGAACTCCTACATTCATGCCACCAAAGGAGTTAAAAATAAGACGTTCTGGAATATTGACGGTTCTGATTTAAGGGAACTTAAAAAACAGGAGTCACAAGAAGACCACTGTGACCTTCGTTCTGTTTCTGAAAGGCAGGGGGTGAAACTCCCAGGTGAAAGATGTCCTTCCTCCTCCAAAAGGAAAGTAGCATTCTTATCACCAGGGATAGAAGGTTGAATCCAAGGGAAATCTGTGCAAAGGCTGTTAATTAACCCTCATCATCCTAGTTCCTTCTCCAACAATTACCTACCCTAGGCCAAGCCTGCTGGCCTTATCTCATTTCACAACTTATCCTTGTTAGTCCAATTCAATATATAAAAATACCTGACTCCGTGTTTTGTTTTGTTTTTTTAATCTTTATTTTCCTTTGAGGGCTCCTGTGCCACATAAAACTTACATTAAATAAATTGCTATGCTTTTCTCCTGTTAATTTGTTCTGTCAATTTTTTTTTCTCTTAGAGATGGGGGTCTCACTATGTTGCCCAGGCTGGTCTTAAACTCCCGGCTTCAAGCAATCCTCCTGCCTCAGCCTCCCTAGTAGCTGGGATTACTGTGCCTGGCTTAATTTGTCGTGTCCATTTAATTCTCAGACTCAGCCAGGACCCTAAGAGGATAGACATAAAGCTTTGCCTCCCCTGCATCATTTCACTGCCACGACTACCCTGAGACGTCAATTAAATCTTATTTTATAATGTTGACTCTGAAGTACAGAAAGGCCACTCAACTGGAGCTTCAATCTAAAGCTCATGTTCTCTGCACTGCAAAATTCATGTCTCTCAGCTCTTTCTTTCTAAAAAGATCCCTTACAACACCCCCACTCCCTTCAAATATTGTCAATGCACAGCAATTTGAAATTATTTTCTTATTAAGGATTTAACATTGTTTGCAATAGCTTTTATCCATTGAGGATGGGCTTTCTATTTTTTAAAAAGCCATCTATAAGAAGATACATCTGTACTTTGGATAGGCCAGTGGGACAAGAGTTACATTGAAGTGCATGACCACAAACTGTTGTGTGCACCAAATCACCAAATGTAACACCATGCCACCGTGTTCCTGTGTCCTCCCCTAAACAAACAAAAAAAGCTGAGGACATTCTTAGAGGACGAGACGACACTTTTCACAAACAAATGCTTCCCTGAGGGATTTTCAGTTACATGCATCACTGATCATTTCATATACATCTTCACAGAAGAATAACTACCATTTCTTACAAGCAAATGAAACAAACTTGGTTTGATTTCAGTATGGAAGCTCATTATGTGACACATGGTGGCCACTAGTAACTAGGAGATTCTCAAGAGTGAAGGAACCTTGCATTGAGGAAGTTATAGCCTCTGCAAAATTAAACAGGGAAAATAACATGCAAGTTAAGGAATTCTTGAAAAAAATTAATCATGGAATACAAAAAGAGATTCATTCTCATTGGATATAGATCAAACTTTTGTAAATTAAGCATTTAAGATTCACTTATCTCTTAAATAGGTCAGATTTAATCAGGGTACCCTTTCCATAGATAATTATTCACAGTGTAAACAGAATCAACTGCTAATTCTATACAGTTTCTCCCTTCACTGATAATGAAATATCAACAATTTTAATTTTATGAATTCAGATGAAATGTTTACCAAAACTTTAACACTTAAAGAAAGTGTCATTATGAGTAATAAACTTGCATTCAAACAGCTAATCAGCTCTGGGAGACTCCACCCATGAACAGTCATGCCATTAAATGAACAGTTTGGACTCTTTAAAATATAAAAATACTATAGAAAAGAAAACCTAAACCAAGTAAAACCTATGGTAGTAAGACAATCTCTCCATCAAATTCCTAAAAAAGTGGGAACACCCGCCTTAACAGTCTATATAGTTGCAGATGAATCGTTTCAAGTCTGAATAGTTAATGCAAAGTTTTATTCATTTCTCTTAAAAACTTACTATAACCAATTACTGAAATGTAAATTATTATTCTATTTTTTAATAAAATTTTAAATTTTTAGTTTTTGTGGATACTTATTAGGTGTATATATTTATGGGGTACATGAGATATTTTGAAATAGGCATTTTACCTCAGGGTAAATGGCATATGCATCACCTCAAGAATTTATCCTTCCTTTGTGTTATAAACAATCCAATTCTATTGTTTTAGTTGTTTATTTGTTTTTTGAGATGGAGTTTTGCTCTTGTCACCCAGGCTAGAGTGCAATGGCGCGATCTTGGCTCACTGCAACCTCTGTCTCCTGGATTCAAGCGGTTCTCCTGCCTCAGCCTCCCGAGCAGCTGGGATTACAGGCGTGTGCCACCACGCCCAGTTAATTTTTGTATTTTCAGTAGAGATAGGTTTTCACCATGTTGGCCAGGCTGGTCTCAAACTCCTGACCTCAGCTGATCTGCCCATCTTGGCCTCCCAAAGTGTTGGGATTACAGGCATGAGCCACGGCGCCTGGCTGTTTTAGTTATTTTTAAATATAAAATAAATTATTGTTGACTATAATCACCTGGTTGTGCTATCGAATACCAGATCTTATTCATTTGATCAAAATATAAACTTGTAAATAGCCAAACACAGATTAAAAAAAAACAACCAAGTAATATAGAAGAACCAAATAAAACACAATATAGTCCACTACCATGGAAACTACACTGTTCTTTTCTTCAATGTCCACATTTAATGAATAATACACCTGGAATTCAAAAAAGTAAAGTAGGCCAGGCGCGGTGGCTCATGCCTGTAACCCCAGCACTTTGGGAGGCCAAGGCGGGCGGATCATCTGAGGTCAGGAATTTGAGACCAGCTTGGCCAACATGGTGAAACTCTGTCTCTAGTAAAAATACAAAAATTAGCCGGGTGTGGTGGTGGGTGCCTATAATCCCAGCTATTGCAGAGGCTGAGGCAGGGAAAATCACTTGAACCTGGGAGGCAGAGGTTACAGTGAGCTGAAGTTGTGCCATTGCATTCCAGCCTGGGCAACAGAGTGAGACTCTATCTCAAAAAAAAAAAAAAAAAAAAGTAATGTAAAATTAAAGATTAAAATAGATTTTGCAGCAGCGCAGTTTTGTGTACCTTGCGTCATCATAAATTTATTATGATATTTTGGTACATTTAAAATCCAGCTTATGCAAAGGTATCTACACTATCAAATGTCCACTAGAGACTCATGAAGTGGAACTTTGTGACACCATGCTGAGGTGGACTAGCGTTTTGAAAAAGTACTGAATAGTATATATTGGTAATAAAAACATGAGTATTCTTGACAGCAAAATAATTTAAATATTTTAAGATTCTGTAAGTGATCCTCCTTCCCATAATATCCTAATTTTTCTTGCGGTGGGCCACTTTTGTTTCTATGGGTTTTGGGGGTATTTTGTTTTTAATATGCATGCCAGCTACAACTCGTGGTTGGCTTTCTCCTAAACCCCTTCTTTATAGAATCAATTCGAAAACATGTATTAATTAAAATGTGATATATTTCTGATTATAAAAATCAACACAGCATTTTACAACATGAAAAAAATCCGTAAAACACATACAAAAAACTCATTTATGAATTTACCATCCAAATATATGTATATTGATATATTCTTTTTCATCTTGCTAGTCTTTTTTATATGTGCATATTTTGCATAGCTCAGTTTATATATGAAAAATCATTATTTACCTTACCAAAGCTTTCTCTTGGTCATTAAATATGCTTGACAATCATAGTTTTAAGTACAAACTTTGGCTCAGTAACTACAAATAAAGTTTCCAAGTGCTTCCCACCTAGATGATCCTTCACCCAAGAAGGGAAGGCTGACACAGGCTAAGACCAAGGGCACACCTTTGTCAAGGGGCACAGTTTTAGGGTCAGAAGTGAAGCTGTGAATGTCACTCATTCTGCAACTAAGTTTTAGTAGCTTTATTTTTGTATTTGTTGTTTTTAAGTTACCACTGTAGGCTTCTTTTATTCCTGCCTCTGGTGCGATGGTAACGCCTTAAAGCCTCCTTCCCTTAAGGAGAAGGGAAAAGTCTTCTGACAGCTGAGTGAGGATCTGGATAGCGCAGGGCAGGTAGCAGGGCTCCTGAAGTGTTGAGGGGGCACTTCGGCCCCCAGTGCCAGAATCTATAGAGCTAGATCCACATTCTCACTGGACGTTTGTGGATCTGCTTGGAAAAGCCCTGCTGGCGATCACACCAAGAAACCTACGGTGTCTGCAGGTAACTGTTGAAGGTCCCTGGAAGCTCTTCATTATTTTTTCCAGAAAAAAATTAAAACTGTTTTCTCTTCTACATAAAATTTATAGGTGTTTCCTCCTCCCTGGGTTCCATGTCCTTAAAGATCTCTCCTTTAAAATCTTTGCAGTTTAAGAGAAATCCAGGTAAGGGCTGTGTGTGGCACGGTGGCCATTTCAAATGACTGTGGAGAAATACTTTCCTTTGGGCCAGTGCTGAATGAAGATCTGAGACAGCCCTTTAGGAAGCCAGGCCTGTTCTCTCCTCTCTGGAAATAGCTCTTCCCCGTTAGGTCCCTGCCTAATTTCATCCTCTGGGGAACCAGCTTGGACATTCCTTCATTAAAAGGGATTTTGGCTGGGCGCAGCGGCTCACGCCTGTTATCTCAGCACTTTGGGAGGCCGAGGCAGGTGGATCTCAAGGTCAGGAGTTCGAGACCAGCCTGACCAACATGGTGAAACCTGGTCTCTACTAAAAATACAAAAATGAGCTGGGCGTGGTGGTGTGCACCTGTAATCCCAGCTACTCAGGAGGTTGAGGCAGGAGAATCACTTGAACCCAGGAGGCAGAGGTTGCAGTGAGCTGAGATCACACCACTGCACTCCAGCCTGAGCGACAGAGTGAGACTCCGACTCAAAAAAAAAAAAAAAAAAAAAGAAAGAAAAAAAGGAGGCGTTTCATGTATGTCCCAGCTTCCTTTCGGAACTCCTGTCCTCATGGCCCCTACGCAGTGAAGAGAGGGTCCCAAATTTTTGGAGAGAGTAAATACCACACACCTGCCTTCTTATTGAATGATTTCCAGCACTTCCAGCAGTAACTAGGTCATAACCACACAATTAGCCCTTCATCCTGATAAAGTATTTTCTGAAGAAACCAGGATTCTATGAAGTAATCATAGTTTTAAAACTAGATATGGGCCAGGTGTGGTGGCTCATGCCTGTAATCCCAGCACTTTGGGAAGCCAAAGTTGGCGGATCACCTGAAGTCAGGAGTTTGAGATCAGCCTGGCCAACATGGCAAAATCCTGTCTCTACTAAAAATACAAAAATTAGCTAGGTATGGTGGCAGGCGCCTGTAATCCCAGCTACTAGGGAGGCAGAGGCAGGATAATTGCTTGAATCCAGGAGGTGGAGGTTGCAGTGTGCTGAGATCGCACCATTGCATTCCAGTCTGGGTGACAGAGCAAGACTCTACCTCAAAAAAAAAAAAAAACAGAAAAGAAAAGAAAAGAAAGATACACATTAGGGAAAAGATGTCCTGTGAACTCCATATTCTAGTTCCATCTCACAGATAAATATAAGCAAAGGCTGTCTCCACCTACCAAGTTTTGATGGTTCCTCTAAGGACTAATTAAGTAATGAAGTACAATGAAGGACCAGAAAAAAATTTTAGATTATTCTTAATTAATTTTTCTCTATCTTGGGCAAGGGAGATTTGAGATATATTTCTTTACTACTTGTCAATAGCGCTATTCTACTAGATGTTAGGATGTTTTCAGCAAATTCCAAATTTTCTTTTTATTTTATAAGATACTCGTTAATAATTGCTAATTAGGTTGACTATAATCCAAAGAGGGGGAAAAAAGTCCTGTAAGCTTGACACATGAAATAGCAATTCTCCTTGTTATTATAGTTACGAGAAAAGTTCACTTAAATTCTGTTCATTCCCAATAAAAATATACATCTAAAACAATCTATGTCAACGTGCTGACAATCTGTCACCCTAAAAAAATTTCTTCAGCTGTCATTGAGTGCCATGGAAAAGAAATCGACCAAATATGCTAAACATGGGCACAGAAGGTCTTTGCATTTGTGAAGTACGATTTATTATTTACTATAATATTCATATTTAAAAGATTTAAAAGTTAATGTAATGTATAGAAACATAAGCATTTTAAATATCTTCTTAAAACTTGAAAATAATGAGGGATAGGAAGCTCTGACAGCCTAGTGAAAAGCCTTGCCCCAGCACATTTGAACCATCTAACCTCTCAGGAATAAGAAAATTGAATGCAAGAAAATTCCCTGCTACTATTCACATATGCATATATAAAGTACAACTTTTCCAGGCTTCAGTTGTCTTAAAGGAGACTAAGCTTTAGTTTTTTTCAACTGTTCCCTGGTTTATAAGGTATAGAATCAATATCTTGATCACAAGCCCTGTTTCTTGAATCAAAACTCAGTCATGGATGGATGGATTACTCTTGGGAGGCTAAGCTACCGAGATTACAAACAACAGTCTGTCACTTGTGCATGAGCGGGACATCCTATCAATCCCATAAAAATGATTACAAAAAAGCATATGGGATTATGGGGGGGAGGGAGGGGGGGAGGGAGAGAGGGGGGGAGGGAAGGAGTGGGGGAGGGAAGGAGTGGGGGAGGGAAGGAGGGGGGAGGGAAGGAGGGGGAGAGGGGGAAAGGGAAGGAGGGGGAGAGGGAGGGGAGATGGGGAGGGGGAGGGGAGAGGAGGAGGGGAGAGGGAAGAGGGGAGAGGGGGAGGGAGGGGGAGAGGGGGAGAGGGAAGGGGGGAGAGGGAAGGGGGAGGGGGAGAGGGGGAGAGGGAAGGGGGGAGGGGGAGAGGGAAGGGGGGAGGGGGAGAGGGAAGGGGGAGGGAGGGGGAGAGGGAAGGGGGAGGGAGGGGGAGAGGGAAGGGGGAGGGAGAGGGAAGGGGGAGGGAGGGGGAGAGGGGAGGGGGAGGGGGGAGGGAAGGGGGAGGGAGGGGGACAGGGAAGGGGGAGGGAGGGGGAGAGGGAAGGGGGAGGGAGAGGGAGAGGGAAGGGGGAGGGAGGGGGAGAGGGAAGGGGGAGGGAGGGGGAGAGGGAAGGGGGAGGGAGGGGGAGAGGGGAGGGGGAGGGGGGGAGGGGGAGGGAGGGGGAGGGGGGAGGGGGAGGGAGGGGGAGAGGGAAGGGGGAGGGAGGGGGAGAGGGAAGGGGGAGGGAGAGGGAAGGGGGAGGGAGGGGGAGAGGGGAGGGGGAGGGGGGGAGGGGGAGGGAGGGGGAGGGAGGGGGAGAGGGGAGGGGGAGAGGAGGAGAGGGAATGTGTTGGGGCAGAATTTCAAAATCAGTAAAAGACCTTTCTGATAGATGTTATCCTTGTCCCGATTCAATTACTAAGAAGTAATTACTGGAAAATATATACATATATATTTATATATGTATATATTTTTTATATATATATATGGTTATTTCTTTTTAGATATAATTTGCATACAGTAAAATTCATCGTTTTTCATGTACAGTTGTGAGTTTTGATAACTGCACACCCTTGTGTAATCACCATAATCAAGACACTGAATATTTCTGTCACTCCCCCAAACCCTGTGTGCTCTTTCGTAGTCACCCTTTTCCTCCACCCAAACACCCTGGAAACCACAGATCTGATTTTGGTCCCCACAGTTTTTGTCTTTTTCAGAATGTCAAATAAGTGGAATCATGCATTTATACAAAATCATACGAAAGGGTGTCATTTTTTTGAGTCTGGGTTCTTTCATTTAGCACAATGCATTTGCACAGCAAAGCCCTGTATCCTGTGCATTGCGCCTTTTTGTTGCTGAGTAATATTCCACTGCATGGATATACTGCACAGTTATCCACTTCTCAGTCAAGGAACATATAGGTTGTTTCCAGTATTTGGCAAGTAGAAATAAAGCCACCGTAAGGCTTTACCAAGGCAGCTGCACCATTCTGAATTCCCACCTCTCCTTTCTTCAAGATGGAAAACATGCTGCTCGTGGCTATCAGGCCAGCGCTAAACTCACAAACTCCTTGAGAGCCTGTCCTCCCTCTGTCTTCTCCCCGTCTCAAAAACAAACCAACCAAGTACAAAATAGATACAAACGTTTGAAAGAGGCAGGGATGACGTATCGATGATGATTACCTCCTTCCCCCCCATGTCCGTGCTCTTCAAAATGGCTTAAACCATTCTTCAGGACCTTCTGGCCACGTGCAACAGGATGAACAGGGCACAGGTCTTCAGATGACAATCTTAGCTAAAGAACTGGGGTGTGGAATTGTTTTTAAAAGTAAAAAGATTCAAACTGTGGTCACTTGAGTACACTCATGACATCAGAAAAATCCTGCATTCCAACATAAGCTCATACTGGTGGCCTTCATCGCGACATATTAGATAGCAGAGGATTTTTCACAGCATTGCCTCATTAATGGCTAACACCAAAGGTCTTTGCTATTACCAACAACATTTTTTCCAGTAAAGATAAAAAGAACACTAAGTCTCTGAGAAAGCCTGGTAGTACATATAGTATTTGTATGTATTTGTGTCCATACAATCATATACATGTATGTGCGTACATATGTACTTCTACATACATGTGTGTATAATACACACACTCACACAATATAAATATAAAATACAGACAACCCATGGCATTACACATAGCGCGCAGGAGAATTCTGCCTAATCTAGATAAATAAATTTTTCATCTCTGTGCTTGCTACCGTGTCATGTAGAAATGGCTGGGTAGGTTTTCATAAAATATTCGGGATGATCCGACTTAATATAAAGTCTGTGCAGTACTCTTGGAATTGACTCTGAAAACTTCTAGGGAATAACTCAGAGAATCGGGCATTCTCCAGAGCCATTAAAACAGGTACGTGAAAAAGTCTCTGTATTGATGGTCACTTGGTCACTTATGTAGGCAACGAGGACAGTTTCAAATATTAACTCAAAATTGAATAGGGCAGATGTTGGAATAGCAAGCACTGCTGTGAGAATCCCTTTGTTTCTCCGAACTTTTTACAGTCAGTGTGGGAAAATCCCTTTGTTTCTCCTTTTCTACAGCCTATACACGAAGTCTCCATTCTAGATCTTGGGCTTTCTACCACCCTAAATCAGTTATTACTGAAATCTAGTTAGAAAGGTGCTATTTGGGTATACAGAGAGAAAAATGAAGAGACAGGCATGATCAGTGGCTCTGTGCTCAGACATTGTTACAGAAGTCGTACACTTAAATGAAATCTGATTTCAAAAGTTTTAGACAACTAAGTCTCTACTGGCAAAAGAAAGAACAGAAAGAAAAAAATGAGACCAACACAAACCAAAATGGCAAGAAAACTTAGCAGGGAAAAACCTAATTGGTAAAGTCAACTACATAAGAATGAAAATCTCTTTGAGAGTTTCAGCCAAAATAGAAGTTCTATTAAGGTAGAAATGTGTTTAAATCATTCAATTAAAATTATTGTTGTTGTTGTTATTATTACTATTTTTTTTTTTTTTTTAGACAGAGTCTCACTCTCAGCTCATTGCAGCCTCTGCCTCATGGGTTCAAGCAATTCTCCTGTCTCACCTCCCAAGTAGCTGGAGATTATAGGTGTGTGCCCCCATGTTCGGTTAATTTTTTGTATTTTTAGTATAGACAGGGTTTCTCCATGTTGGCCAGGCTGGTCTTGAACTCCTGACTTCAAGATCTGCCCACCTCAGTCTCCCAAAGTGCTGGTATGAGCCACTGCACCCAGCCAAAATTATTCTTTATTTTCTCAAAAAATAGGGTTAAACACAATATAATAGAAACGTAGGCCAGGTGTGGCTCACGCCTGTAATCCCAGCATTTTGGGAGGCCGAGGAGGGCAGATCATGAGGTTAGGAGTTTGAGACCAGCCTGACCAACATAGTGAAACCCCGTCTCTACTAAAAAACAAAAATTAGCTGGGTGTGCTGGCGTGCACCTGTAATCCCAGCCATTCAGGAGGCTGAGGCAGAAGAATCGCTTGAACCCAGGAGGCAGAGGTTTCAGTGAGCTGAGATCATGCCGTTGCACTCCAGCCTGGATGACAGAGTGAGACTCCTTCTCAAAAAAAAAAAAAGAAAAGAAAAAAGAAAAAAAAAGAAAGAAATGTATCTTCTAGTACTTGAAGGGTTTAGTTCTCTGCATGAAAATTATACCAGGAAAGATTTAAGTTAGATAAGAATATGCTACTTACGTAATCTTCTCTTATCTTTTAAAAAACCAAACAAAATCCCAAAACCAAAATGTCCAACAGGTTCTTACATGTGTGCCTCTACTGAAATGTAGGCAGGACTATTTACCCTTAGGGAAGTCACAACCAGTTTGGAAAAATAAAAGTAACATTCACCCCTTGCAAGCAATCAGTACTAAACTACGTGGGTGCTATCTCTGAATGCAAGAGGCCTTTAAGGAAGGGAAGCAAGTTGGCATTTGTGAGGTGAAGTGGGCTGGATTCCTATCACATCTGCCACAGTAACCGGTAGGGTGGGAGTGAGGCAACCGGGCTATGAAGCACAGCTCCAGCACAGGGCTGACCTCTCGAAGCTCACGTGGGCCCTGGAAGTTCTTCACATGGGCTCTGTTTCTGGACTTTCATTTTTTTATTCCAAGGAGATTTAAACATTTTATAGAGTTCCAAAGACTCCATTTTTAAACCATCAACCCCTAAAAACATTTTTTTAGTGCTGGATCTTCATAACGATCCTTTTAGGTAAGGCGGCTGCAAAACCATCATTTAAAAAAGCATAGATTGTCACATGGAAAGGGCAGTAAGAGTCTATTTTTATAAAGTTCATAGTGATGGTGTATCTTGTAGGGAATCCCTCCAGACTGCTAGTATTTCTCTGGCTTAATACCTACCTCCTCCCTGCCCTCTCACCCCCTCTCCACCTTTTGCTAATAAACTCCCAGCTTTATCAACCAGCAGCAACCAGCTGGCCTTTCAGAGAACATTCCTAGGCACGTGTTTAACTAGTTCTCCAGCCTTCTTCTGGCTGAAATAGAAAACCGCAGCATAATGCATTTCTTCTGTGTTGGGTACTAAGGGCTGGGCTAATTGCTGACATTTATCACAGAGCTGGAACAGACAGAGAACATGGATGGGAAAGGCAGGTGCTGGGCTCTCTTTGGCACATTCCCTGACCCTCTCCTCCTGCCCCTTCACCTGATTAGCTGCTACTCATCCTTCAGGTCTTAACTCATGTCATCCTGGGATCCTGAGGCCCTACCCCACCACCAAGCCTGTAAAGCACCACTTTTCTAACAGTTTTCATTGCAAGCTGTCTTCCTCGAAGCCAGCCCCACCATGCCATATTAAAATTGTGGGAATTCTTATTCGCAATCTCTATTTGATTCCAAGAGGAGGGACTGTCTTGTTCCTCTTGTCCCCATGACCCAAGAGTGCTTGACTTGGAGAATGAGGATGCATGAGGCAAGGAAAGCAGAATTCAGAATGTTTACATTTCTAGTGAATTCCCATTTTTCAATTGTCCAATGGGAAATTTCTCTAAGTACTTTTCCCACCAACATATTCCAATTGCAGTTATGACTCAATAATAATCAGCACAAGATAGGGACCACCCAGGTAATCACACACTGTAAGCCCAGACGCTCTTGGGATGGGGTTGGCACCAGGCCTGTGCATGCAGAGGTCTCTGTGCTCACAGGCATCAGAGCACTGACGCTGTACAGCTGGGCTCTCTGTCTCCACAGATTCAACCAACCACAGGGAAAAAAAAAATTCAGGAAAGAAAAACAGTAAAAATATCAGTACAACAACAAAAAATAGTACATATTTAAAAACTGGGCCAGGCGAGATGGTTTACACCTGTAATCCCAGCCCTTTGGGAGGCCAAGAAGGGTGGATCACCTGAGGTCAGGAGTTTGAGACCAGCCTGGCCAACATGGTGAAACCCCATCTCTCCTAAAAATACAAAAAATTAGCCAGGTGTGGTGGCATGTGCCTGTAGTCCCAGCTACTCGGGAGGCCGAGGCAAGAGAATTACTTGAACCCCAGAGGCGGAGGTTGCAGTGAGTCGAGATCTCGCCATTGCACTCCAGCCTGGGCAACGAGAGAGAAACTCTGTCTCAAAAAAACAAAACAAAACAAAACTGATACAGTGTAACAACTATTTACATAGCATTTACAATGCATTAGATATTTAAGTAATTTACAGATGATGTAAAGTACACAAGAGGATGTGCATGGATTATGTGCAAATACTATGCTATTTAATATAAAGGACTTGAGCATCCACAAATTTTGGCATCTGAAGGTGGGGAGGGTGTGTCCTGGAACCAGTACCCTGTGGATACCAAGAGATGACTGTACTCACCTCTTCCCCAACCCATATTAGATGGGGAACTCTGTGGGGCATGTCCCAGTACCCTAGTCTCAGCATTCTGCCAGCTTTAGAGTAGGTGCTCAATACTTATTAAAGCTTTTAATAGAAAATGGATGGTTCCACACTTGATGAAGCCACAGCTTTTACAGAAAGGTCCATATGTCAATGGTATTTTTTCAATTTGCCTTTTACTTATTAACATTTTAACACCGCACTCATAGCTGCCAATCTATTCCCTCAAACAAAAGCTGTAACAGGAAACATAAAGCTACCTCTGCCAAGGCAGACGTACAGAACAGATGAGGAAAACTTAGCTATTAGGATTTTATCTTTTACCATGTAATGAAATTTCTTGTGTCCCCCGAATGAAACACATTGTTTTGAGGTACAGGTAAAGTCATGCATTATATATCCAAGAGGGAAAAAGTTACCGGACGAAATTCTGATCGTGGTTTAAAACATCTACTCTCTGTTGATTCTAACATTTAAAATGAAATCCAGCCCAAAGCCAGTGACTTCTTTCATCATTTATAATGAAGCATGGGTTACTAACAGGACATAGATACCAAATTGTAATAGGGTTGACCAAGTGCATAGCATCTCCCTGCATTAACATATTTAATTAAGGCTCCCCAAACAAGAAGCTAATCACATAATAATGGAAAGAAGGGGCAACTTAAATATGATTTTTTTCTAACAATGTTGGAAGGTCGGGCAAAGGGATCACGCCTGTAATCCCAGCACTTCAGGAGGCCGAGGCAAGTGGATCATTTGAGGCCAGGAGTTTGAGACCAGCCTAGCCAACACAGTGAAACCTTGTCTCTACCAAAAACACAAAAATATTAGCTGAGTGTAGTGGTGCACTCCTGTAATCCCAGTTACTCAAGAGGCTGAGGTAGGAGAATCGCTTGAACCCGGAAGGCGGAGGTTGCAGTGAACCAGCGCTGCGCTCCTGCACTCCAGCTTGGGCGACAGAGTGAGACTCCATCTCAAAAAACAAACAAAAAAAAGTTTGCAAAATAATGATTATTTTCAAACAATAATAAAAAATTGATGATAAAACAAAATCTCTCACAGGTCCAACAGAAAAAAAAAAAGCTGTAAAACAGCAAAAGGAAATATATGTTTGCAAAACAATTTTTAAAAAATCAAAGTATTCATCTACCGAAAACGTTTTGGATTAGAATGGCAATTTATAATGAACCATAATTCATTTCACTTTTTAAATTCGAAGACACGGAAAACAAAATGCCAGTAAAGGCTTTTCTCATATCCTGTAGTGCAGGGGTCCCCAACCCCTGGGCCACAGACTGGACTGGTGCTGGTCGGTGGCTGCTGGGAACCTGGCCATACAGCAGGAGGTGAGCAGAGGGCTAGCGGACATTACTGCCTAAGCTCTACCTCCTGTCAGATCAGTGTCAGCATTAGATTCTCATAGGAGCATGAGCCCTATTGTAAACCGTGCATGCAAGGGACCTAGTCTGCACGCTCCTTATGAGGATCTAATGATAAATGTATTGTGCTTGAATCATCCCAAAGACATCCCCTCTGTGGAAAAAACTGTCTTCCCTGAAACCAGTGTCTGGTGCCAGAAAGGTTGGGAACCTCTGCTGCAGTATAATAAAAGTTTGTTTGCTTGTTTTAGGCTTGTCAGATATTGACAAATGTTTAAATGGCTATCAACTAAATTCTGCGGTTCAGTTTCATTTGGTCCCCAAATTGCTGTGGTCTTAGAATCTCTATGTCTATTTCAGTGATAGTATTTCCAGACCTTCATGCTAAATATGCATCTCATTTCCTGGCCTTTATCCCGTATCAGTTTAATCACCCCCAAGAAAACACTAAAATTTCTTATATGTGTTGCCAAAAATAAGTAGACTCCAAGCTGTACATAATATCCACTTTTTCACATCAATATAAATATGTTATGCTTATTCTTTGTATTAGGAACCACCAACTAATCACCATTATGATTTCAGACTCATCTCTATTTCAAAAATAATTTGGCATATTTTCCTTATGTTATACCAAAGTTTACAAGAGATCCCTATGATAATTTTTTTTGAAATATAGGTTAAGTTCAAGTAATGCCCCTATTATTTTTCTATTTGAATTTTACGGTCACTAAAAATTTTATCTATTCCAAATAACCTTTTCCCAGGCGTTCAGAAAGTCCACGAACAAATGCATATGCCACCTAATACGTGCTTAAAATGCTGATGCTGCTGTGCTTTGAAACTGTACTCTTATTAAGAAAACTCCAAATAACTAACTCATAGTTTATTAAATAGTGTAGGAGGGCTAAAGAATTTACGCAACCCTTCTCCTTAAGAGATACCACACAGAGGTCAATCAGGACTTCAAAAATTTATGGGACCTTTCCTAACCTCTTTACCCCTAATCTTTACATTTAAGGCAAATTCCTCCCATTGTCAAAATCAAAGAGTTTTAAAAATCTGTCTTTGCTTTCTGCTTATAAATTACGTGGAGAGATAGTTACATAATGGCATGATTTATGCCCCAGGCTTAAAACTACAAAATTACACGTAAGTTCTCTGCTTGCCATCTGCCCTACATGTTGATAGACAAATTTTCCTAAATCACATTTACTATGTAATTTGATTATTGCAAAAAGAGAAGGAAAAAAAGGAATCCCAGCTTCTAATGGCAATACAACTCCAAATGAGCCATTCAGATGCCCTTCCCTGGTCACTCACATATCCTTACCCAGCTCTATCTCCTTGCTTTTGCTAATTTCATCCCATTCCCACCCCCAGTGCAGACACAGGGAATACATTCCGCCCTCCTGCCCTGCCCACCCCAACCCCACTCCCAGGTGGCTGCCCTGCAAGGCTCTGAAGCTCTGAGCATTCTAGACAACGACAGGATTTTACCTTCTGAGAAATATGGTTCATCCGGCCACGACCATGAAATGCAGCATTTAATTAGTTTAATGCAGAACAAAACTACGTGTAAAATTTGTTTTCCAAATCTTCAATAAGCTCGCCAAAGCATACAGTCTGTCCTTATACATTTTTGTCTCTCTCAAGGCGATGAAAGCAGCCAAGTGTCTGTGACATTTTTCTCTTTTTTTTAGCATCTTAAAATGGTTGTAAAATATAGATAACAAAGTCTGCCGCCTTGGCCATTTTTAAGTGTATGGTCCCATGTGGACACTTGCACTGCAGTTCTAGCACCCAGCCTGGTGCAACCATCACTGCCATCTGTCTTCAGAGCTCTCTGAGACATTCTTGTCACCGTCTATGGGAGACAGACAAAATCCCCAGTCTGTTTCTAACGATAAAAACCCAGTTTTAATTCATAGAAAGGAACACTTAAAAAGTGTGTATCTTGCTGTACATCAATCATACTTCAGTAACACTGATTACAAACAAAGTGAGGAGGATACACTGGCAGAGAAGGCTGGTGACAGTTGGAACCCAGACAACAGAGGGGAAGGTGACGCGACTGAGATGGGCATTTCATGAGAAGGCACAGGGAGCCTGGGAAGGGGCTGCAGGGCGCAGCGGCATTCATCACTCTTTCATTGCCAGCATTTTCGAGCACCTCCATTCCAGACGTTGTGCCAGACACTGGAATTGATCAGATGTATGTTTCAGAAATCGTATCCTAACTGCAGCAGAGATGGTCAAGGAAGTGAAACTAGCGATTTTTGTAATCCACCAGGAAAACAGTACTAAATTAAGGCAGTCGCAGGGGGATGGACGTACAGATTGTAGTATTTTCAGTTTTACCTATGAATAGGGCTAACACGAAACCATGTATGGCATAATTTTGTTCCTATTTTTTAAATCACTCAAACCAATAGTTATTTTGGCTTGAATTTTATGTGGCACACTCAAGAAGCATTAAATAAGATTTGTTAACAACAAATCACTTGTTGTATAAGTAAACATACATAAGCATGTGTTATGTTCAAGGCACTGTGGTAAAAATGGTCTAATTTGATCCATTTCATTTGGGTGGAATATTTATGGGCTAGTGAGAAAGCTGTTATTCCACAAGGCTTTTGGGGTTTGAAGCTGGAGAGAAGCGGAATGTTTATCAGTGCAGGGAATGACTGAATAGATTGCAGGAAATCCCTCTGTGAAATGGCATGCCCTGGGTCTATACATAGTAACTGGGAATGCTCTCCAGAATACGCTATCAGGTGAAATGAGTTGCAGGAGGCTCTGCACAGCATGATGACATTTATCTAAAATCCTTGATTTGTTTGTATACATAAATATCTCCATACCTACAGAGAGAAAGGTCAGGACAGATAATATGGAAGGAGGCTTGGGGGTGAGAGTGGAGGGAACTTTCCATTTGTGTTCCATATAGCAACGTGAATATATCCATGTGTTCCTTATACAGAAAAATCCACTTTTATAGATTAGTATGCCAACTGAGTAGACTGCATTACATCACAGGCTTACAGTTCTTCCCTACAATCTTTATTGGCAATTCAAGTCCTATATATAATGATCCTCATAATAATGGCTAAGGCCATAAAATGTGTGTGTGCATGCACACATGCGTAGGTTTCTTTTTTTAATTTGTCAAATTGCCTTTAGACTACATTTTTAAGTGATTAGCAGTTATGTACCTTATAGGGCATTTGAGATGACAACATATTGGCTATTGTAAAGAATCGCTCCTTGAGTTACAAGAAAACCATTTAAGATAAATAAGTAATGTGTTTAACTTATTCTCACTTAAGTAATTAATTATAAGGGTTGCCTTTAGAACAAAAAAGTATTCTTTGCAAATAAGCAAATCAACTTACAATAATCTTTGATCTTGCAGTTCACAACACACTAAAATGGCATGCAAGTAAGTAGTACTTTCCTATTTTTAAAACTATAGTTGAAGTGCATGTTGATGCCAAGGAAGTAATTTGGCAGTGGTCGGTAGGCTTTGCCTGAGTCAATGCTCCAACCACATGGGCTCGGTCAAGGACTTTTCTTTCTCAGTTTTCAAATTAATATCCCTGAGAAATACTAAACAGAAAATTGGGCATGGAGTGGTGGAGACTTTTACATTTTCTTTAACTTGATAAAGAATGTTTAAAAGGCTGTTTACAAAAGACCATTTAACAACTGCTGCTCAGCTACAATTGAAATATTAATTTGAGGCATGCATGTGGCACTTTCAGGGCCTCCTTCCAAATAGGATTTTTCAGGCAGACTAAAATTGCACTTTTCTCAGACTCAGCCCACTTGAAGTCAAAAAAAGGGGGAAAAAAAACCCACCAGCAAGATAGTAGGTGTAAATGACTAAGAAGGGGACCTAGGGGACGATCTGAAAAGTGAAAGGGTTGGGAGCTCCATGCAGAATGTCTTGATAAGAAGTCCAGACTATCTGTAATGTGCTGATTGTGAAGAAAACCAGATTATTAAGAAACCGTGAAAGCCAGCAATTACAGGAGCACAAAATGCTGGGAAGCCTGGGATAGCATGAAGAAACGGGGATTCCAGTACCCCTTTACACGATGGTCCATGACCCTACGATACCTCTTTGCACTATCGTCCATGACCCTAAGTGACGTTGAGGAGTGACTCCTACCACAAGACGCAAAAAAACGTGGGAGCAGGAGGGGAACAAAGTACCAAAGGGGAATTTTAAGTACCAAAAGGGAATTGTAAAAATAAAGAGAAACCACTAAAGCTCTCACACCAACATCTACAAGTTCTTACCCAGAGTGAACTGAGTTGAATATTACAGCACAAGACCAGCAGGCAAATTATGAATAATTTTTTAAATTATTGATTTTAACCTCATTACACCGAATAAAATGTCAATTATATCACCAAATCTCTCAAGCCTCTACTGTATATTTTCCTCCTAGGGAAATAACACTTAAGCAGACAGGACACCTCCCACAAAAGATTCAAATTAGGAAGAACGGGTCAGTTTCAGGACTTTAACCAGATCCCTTTTGATTGCTTGGAACATTCTTTAAGAATCAAGGCTGCTCGGTGGCTCAGGCCTGTAAACCCAGCACTTAAGGAGGCCGAGGTGGGTGAATCATGAGGTCAGGAGATTAAGACCATCCTGGGTAACACAGTGAAACCCCATCTCTACTAAAAATACAAAAAATTAGTTGGGCGTGGTGGCGGGCACCTGTAGTCCCAGCTACTCGGGAGGCTGAGGCAGGAGAATGGCATGAACCCGGGAGGCAGAGCTTGGAGTGAGCCGAGATCGTGCCACTGCACTCCAGCCTGGGCAACAGAGCAAGACTCCGTCTCACAAAAAAAAAAAAAAAAAAAAAAAAGAATCAGGTCTGCTCCTTAGCCCACAAGGGGCTTTTGTGTGAACTAGAAGAGGCATCCTCTCTGCAAATGCACACATCATGGCGAATAGGCTGGCCCTTGTGCAACTTAGAAAAATGCATTGCTGTTTCCAGTTGGACTCTGGGCAACTGAGGAATGAAGCAGCACAGGTTATGTTTCTGCTTCATTTACTCTTTTCGCCGGGTTGTCTTGGGCTGTGAACAACCTGAACAATTTGGGGAAATCACTCCTTAGTAGTTTGGTTACCAGATGTGTGACAAGAACTTACATGCTTGACCTGAATGACTGAGTAGGAAAGATTAGAAAACCCGGTAAAGAAGTTGTTAGTTACAGCTACCTTAGCAAGGCGCTTGTTATTACTAGTTATTTGAACTGAGTACTGTCAGAGCTTACATCAGAAAAAGTTGATTTCTTCCTTGGTTATTATTTTTAGTAAGAGTCAAGAAATCAGACATAAAATAACCCATAGTAGAATGAAGCATCAAAACACCATAAACAATTAACATTGCCTTCCTCCATAGACAAACATATTTGGAAATCGATTAGTCATGATGGCCTCAAAAGCCACCCCTTTATAGCAGGGCTGTAATCCCACTAATAGCAAACATAAAGTGACTTTTCCACTTCTTCCTGGGCCCACTCCTCTAGCAAGCACGTTTGTTTTACTGGTAACTGAATCAGCATCTTGGAAAATTGTCTGACAACAGAATGTGAACTCACTGCAATACTGTCAATGACCTCGCTGGTTTACTCCCCACCGTCCCCTCACCCCCACACCCTTCGCACATAAGTGCCAGTGCCCAAGTATCCTAGAAGCAGTGAATGGATGCTAGAAAACTTGCAGAGTCTGTGAGAAATAAGGCAGAAATCAGGCTCCCCCGTTCATTCCAGCAACACCTCAATGTTAACCTGGCGAGGTGTAGGTCTCTGGTGCTAGGATCTGATCGCTCTGGAAGGGGTGTGAGTGTCAGCAAGATTCTACCCCAGCCAAGGACACAGAGGAAGAGGCATGGCAAAGAGGAACACAGGAGGAGAGCTAGGGAGGAAGGCACGTCTGGGTAGGGCAAAAAGGCTTCAGATGCCCACTTTGGTCATCCAGCATGAGGATCTAGACCAGGATGGTGAGCCCAGCTTCACGGGAGCTTACATGTGACCCAGGCTATAGAAAGTCACAGCAGCATCTTTTAATTTTACAAGAACAAAACCCTGCCTTGAAATGACTTTAAATACCTCAAGATATCCTCTGAAAAGACCTTTTCCTTCAAGGAAAAAAAAATACTCCTTCTTACCTCAATAATATACAGGACCACGTTCTTATAGAAGCAGTACAAGATGCACTTGGTCACCCGGTTGTAGCTCCAGGCTCCATGAACCAACAGAAGCTTCTCTAAGTAGGAAAACTGAAAAAGGAAAATTACAAAGTTCAGAAGAGCCCATCATTGAGGAACAAAAGTCACAAACAGAATGTTCTTACGAACAGAAGTCAGATAATGTAGGTAGAGGAAACGAGATTCTGCAGGAATCTCAGAAAACCATTCTCTGAAGACAGAGCTTTCAGGCCCAGTGAGAACAACTAAAATCCTCTCTTAAATCTACATAATTATCGTTTTCCCGAAACATACTGCTGGACTTCTAATTGTTATGAAATTCTATTTGAACAAATGCTTTTTTGTAATTTAAGTTCCAGGATACATGTGCAGGATGTGCAGGTTTATTACATAGGTAAACATGTGCCATGTTGGTTTGCTGCAGTTATCAATCCATCACCTAGGTTTTAAGGTCCAGATGCATTAGCTATTTATTCTGATGCTCTCCCTCCCCCTGCCTCCCCAACAGGCCCCAGTGCACGTTGTTCCCCTCCCTGTGTCCATGTGTTCTCATCGTTCAGCTCCCACTTATAAGTGAGGACATGTGGTGTTTGGTTTTCTGTTCCTATGTTAGTTTGCTGAGGATAATGGTTTCCAGCTCCATCCAAGTCTCTGCAAAGGACGTGATCTCGTTCCTTTTTATGGCTGCATAGTATTCCATGGTGTATGTGTACTGCATTTTCTTTATCCAGTCCAGCATTGATGTGCATTTGGGTTGGTTCCATGTCTTTGCTATTGTGAATAGTGTTTCAATAGGGATTAATTATTAAACAAAGTTGAACTACTAAACTGAAAGAAAAGTACAGTGAAAGTCAGACATCTAAGCAATCACAGATTTTTCAGTGACAAAAAGAACAAGGGACAGGGACACTCACACAATAGAGTCTTGTTTAAAGGAAAGGTACACACAGGTGCACACACACTACTTCCACTAACAACTGCGTAGGTTAAAAAGTTACACACACACATATAGATACACACGGATATACACACAAAGATACACAGACACACACACAGGCACAGAAAAACAGACACATACAGGCAGACACACATACCTAGACAGAGATAGAGGCACACAGGACAGAGACACACAGACACACAGACACACACACAAATACACATGTACACACAGATATCCTAAGACACACACACACTTTGCCTCCACTTCTTGACCCATTTTGTCTTCTCTTTTTGCCTCCACCCAGTACAGAGCACCTCTGGCCAGAGTGCTATGCAGTCAGGAGCGGCTGGTGGGTCCCAAGCTGGGAGTGATGTGATGGCTGCTGTGGTTTGAGTTGGAGCCATAGATATTCCAGTAACATCCAGGAATCCTCATTGGGGGAGGGGGTCTCTGGACACCACTTGGATCGTATCTCCTCAGCCACCCCTTAGCCTGGCTTTGCCTTCTGTGTGCCGTTTCAAAAAGGTCCCAAAAAGTGTAAACCTTGCGCTGGAGGGAGGCAAACGAGTTTCTCTGGTCTGGTGCATGGTGTCCTGCTCTGGTATAAATGTGCCGTTAGGGGCAATCCTGTTTACATCATGCTTCTACACATTTGATATGCCTTACCCCGGATTTGAGTTCCTTCTTGGTTCCCTTGCAGGAAAACCTTAATGCCTCCTGTTCTAAGTCAGAGTGTCAGTAAGTCCACAAGCCTGAACCCTATTACACTACTAGGAGAGACAAGCAGGCTGTATTGAGGATGCCCCAGAACATTAGAAATTCTTTTGCAGTCATACACTTCTTACTAATTTCAGATGACTTTTGAAATTAAATGTAACTCTCAGCTGGGCACAGTGGTTCACACCTGTAATCCCAGCACTTTGGGAGGCCAAGGTGGGCGGATCACCTGAGGCCAGGAGTTCAAGACCAGTCTGGCCAATATGGTGAAAGCCCGTTTCTACTAAAAATCCAAAAAGTAGTCAGATGTGGTGGTGGGTGCCTGTAATCCCAGCTACTCGGGAGGCTGAGGCAAGAGAAACACTTGAACCCAGGAGGCGGACGCTGCAGTGAGCCGAGATCCCGCCACTGCACTCCAGCCTGGGCAACGAGAGTGAAATTCTTGGGGGAGAAAAAAAAAAAACAGAAAAGAAAACAAATAAATACATTAAATGTCACTCTCGATAGAAAAGAAATGACCAGACTGACAATACAATACTTAAACAAAATATTTTCAGGAGGAAACTGCATAATAATCCCCATTAGCACTAAAGAAAGGACCCCATCCTAGGCGGGGTCGCAGCTCAGCGTGTCCTTCCAGGAGGTGAGGAAGGCGCGGGGCTCACCACGCACTCGGAATCTAAATCACCGCTTCGAAGTGGCAGAAGTAGGTGTACGTGGAAAAATAAAACTCCCCATAAAGGCTCATTAAGGATTCCACAGGGGAATGGGAAATCATAAAATAACCGGCTAAACAAATAAAAAGGAAGTTTGTATTTGACCGGGACCCCCTGATGTTAAACTTCAGTGGGCACAGAAAACATCTGCTTGAGTCGTCCGGAAAGCCTCGACTTCAGCGCTACAGTGATTTGTTTTCAGGGGAAAAAAAAGGTATATTCTAAATCAAAATGCTGTCTTCATGGGGTCGTTCCGAAAACATTAGGAGGGGAGGGGGCAGGAATGATTCTCCCGAGGAGAAGGGAAAGCCGAGGGCTAGGGGAGCACCATGACGCAGGGACGGCAGCAAGGCTGCCCAGGACGAGGCAGCTGGAAAAGGACGGCGCTCAGTCTCGGGCGGCCCATGTGCATAAAAGCATGAGGCAGGCAGGGAAGAAATAAAACCAGAGCTTTGCCTGGTTCACAACTTTCCCAAGGTAAGTCTTTGAGGTAAATTTTTTTTCCTTCTGAGCATAATAACCCTACAGGGTACTTCCTCCAAAGCGTAATAAAAAAAAATGCATCCACATTAAAATGAACAGATAAAGCCCAAGGTGATAAACAACCAGAGATGTTTATCATTTCAAGAGTGGCAAAGAAATTAATCAAGCTGTGGCTTTTCTGGCTTGGTGATGAAGGTAGGGGCAGCATGCTGGTTGGTGGAAAGGGTGTGAGGTTAGCAGGAACCTGCCCTGAAGTAACAGCACCCCTGCCTAATCGGCAATGGGACCATGGACAGGAGAAATGAGGATGCACAGACACATGCGGGCTGCGTCAGTTCCTTTGGCAGAGGTGACTATGATGCTGGAGGGGCAGGAAAACCCCCAGTGGCGTTTTAGAGCCTCGCTCCCAGCTCCACCCTTCTTTCACACTTTTAATTTGAAGAGAGCAATTGCTCTGGATAACACATCCTATTCGTATGCAGTTTCAATAAAGCAGGTCAGGGGATCTCCCTTCCCTAGACATTTTAAAGAAAAAGACAGACAAATATTTGCCTGGAACTCCTAGGAAACCTCTTAAGATCCCTTCCAGCCATATGAGGTTATAACTCAAGTATTTAATAATGCTGGGGTGGATAACATCTATGGTTGCTGGCAGACTACAGGAAGTGCGAGTCCCACAGGCCTCAAAGCATTTGACTCAGGAAAGTAAACAGGCAGGTGTGTGGGGGGCCGGCCCCCAAGTTCACACTCAGGTCCGTTGCTTTCTGACCCCAAGACGCTCGCTTGCTTGGACCTAAAGTTAGTCACCTGATATGAAGGAACCCCAGTTTTCCCACCTATAAAGTCAGGATTCCTTCTCTTACCGACTTCAGAAATTATCTTGAGGATTTATTTGAAATCGGCAAAGGAAGAAGATTGATTGCACGCACTTTTCAGAGCCAGGAGGATTTTGTAATTCCTCCCTGCATCTGCAGAACTGCGAGCTGAGAAGAAACCTGAGAGGTGTTCTAACACACAGCCCCCACTTTGGGGAGGTGGAGCCCCAGAGCTGCAGAGGACTGGCCTGAAGCCCTGGGGCTATAGGAAGCTCGTTCACATTTTATATACAGCCCCTGATTTCAGCTGGAAGGGGTGGATGGCCATTTTCCCTTGTGTTCGTGTGACTGAGGTGAACACGTTCTTCAAACACCTCAACACCGCAGAAACACAAGGGGATTCCTGCTACCCAGCCGATGGGCAGGCATCTACTCACGATGTGTCGCAATCTGGAGACAGAGGGACATGCCCCAGGTTCACTGTGATGTCCAGGTTTTCTGGATGATCCAGCAGGCCCAATCATCGAGATATGTAACCACCCAAGGGGTTCACCTTGCCCGTTGCCTAGACACAGCCGATTCCACAAGACAGAGGAAGTGCAATGAAGAATAATTCATGCAGAGCTGAATGGGAGGCAGACTGGAGCTTATTGTTACTCAAATCAGTCTCCCTGAGCATTCAGGGAGCTTTTAAGGAAAACTTGGATGGGGGTAGCCAGTGAACCAGGAACGCTGATTGCTCAGGGAAGAAATCATCAGGAGTCCAAAGCTGTCTTCCTGTGTGCTCAGTCAGTTCCTGGGTGGTGGGAGCTACAAGATTAGATGAGCCAGTTTACGGATCTGGGTGGTGCCAGCTGATCCATCAAGTGCAGGGTCTGCAAAATGTCTCAAGCCCTGATCTTAGGAGCAGTTTAAGAGGGTCAGAATCTTGTAGCCTCCAACTGCATGACTCCTAAGCCATCATTTCAAATCTTGTGGTTAATGTCAGTCTAGTCCCCAGGCAAGGAGGAGGTCTGCTTTGGGAAAGGGCTGTTACCATCTTTGTTTAAACGATAAACTAAGTTTCTCTCAAAGTTAGTTCAGCTTATGCCCAGGAATGAACAAGGACAGCTTGGAGGTTAGAAGCAAGATGGAGTCGGTTAAGTTCAATCTCTTCCACGGTCTCCGTCATGATTTTGCAAAGGTGGTCTCAGATATGCACCCTACAGTTCAGGAAATCGGCTATCTTCCCTCACCTTTGGGCTATCACTGCGGAGTGGAGCTTTCCTTCATCCTCAGGCCAGCAGTGCAGTACAGCACATCAGGAGCCCTGGCATGCGAGGCTCAGGGCAGAGAGGAATGGACTGGACTTGGCCTAACTTCAGGAGGCTGTTTGCTACTGACCACGGGTCATTACGGCCCAAACCCAGCTCATGCTCGTGGCAATTCACCTCACAGGCGTGGTCCTGGGCAGCACCCCTGTCACAACTACAGGGAAGACGACAGCTGTAAATCACTGCTCGCCCCTGATCTTAAGCACCTAACCAGGGGGTGTCCCAGCACCTTTGGCAGGGTTGAGACCAGAACGGGATTACAGAGAAAGGCTGTCATGAGCACAGCTGTGCTTCAGCAGGTGATGCAGTAGGAAAAGCAATGCAGCAGATGCAGAAGCTGAGGGTGAGAGGTTATTATTAGCAAGATCAGGGACCTGTCTGATAGGAGTAGCACCTTGCCTGGATCACAGAGCAGCTTGGCCAACCCCACAGCTGGCCAAAGAAAACCCACCAGCAGGACAGGGCCTCCAAACTGCACAAGATCACAACCACAGAGAAATCCGAATATCCCTGGGTTTTCATCTGGACAGCACCTCAAGAGGAGCGGCAGAGGTTTGGGGCTGCACTGAAGCTTAAACGCCAGGTCCTCATGCCCAGCTACCATCTCTCAACAGGATGGGGCGGCTGGACGCCCAAACTGCTGACCTGTGCGATGGCGTAATCCGAGTTGTTGGTGGCCTGCATGCCTTCATTGCCACTGATTCCCACACCCACGTGGGCTGTCTGGATCATCCCGACATCATTGGCGCCGTCTCCGATGGCGAGGGTGATGGCCTTCACCCGCTTCTTCACCACATCCACTATCTCAGACTTCTGCAGAGGAGACACTCTATGAGAAAAGAGAGGGAAATCAGAACTATGCACATCTTTCCAGAGGAAACAGCTGTAATCTACATTCCGCTGCATTAAAAGGACAGTTACTGGATGATCTCCAAATTCAATACATACATTTTATGCTCATGTGCAAAGAACCTTTCAGAAAACAGGAGCTTGTGGCTTTCAAGTATTTGCCAACTTCTCAGATGAAATACACAACAGAAAACTAACTTAAAACACAGCCTATTTGTAATCACTCTGCTCAGTGGGAGGCATCTGCACAAACTCCTCAGGGGTACCTGTGCCCTGCTGAATGATAAAGGCAGTCAGGCTAGTTACAGGGGTCTTCGGAAATATCTTTCCAATAAATCAGAAAGCCAGCACAGACCTCCTTTTGCTTTATGGTACATCATATACAACCGAGGGCTGGCAAGGGAATTTTCTGTAAAATCTGCTTTTACAGAAGGGAAAGGAAATTGGCAGGGCATGAGAACGTGCAGAAAGAGGGCTGGGGTAAGAGGAAGGAAAAAAAAGACTTCTCTACATCCACCCCAGAAAAGGAAGCTGTGTTTGAAGGGCAGCCAAGGCAGAGGATTTAGGATGGGAGTCAGGGAGCGGAAGTCTCCCCTCGCTGAGCCGTGCAAGCACAGCCCTCAAGGGGGTGAGAAGATCAGCCCCTGCCTAGGAGCGGTTCTTTCCACAAGGAATCCAAGATGGCGGCCAAGCTTTCCCAGGTCCTCAAGTTGTCTGGGAAGAGGAGCCAGTATAAATCTGTGGGGTCTAAAGCAGAGGGGTATTCATGATAGTGAAGTGCTTCTTCAGAGTGCAGACCAGAAAACACAGCAACATGAACCAAAGACTAGCATCTCAGGACTGAGTGACTGTACATTCTGAATTGATAAGCTGATGCTTGATTTGGGGAATTTACAGGTAAGCTCTTGGATCACTTAAACAGCCCCGCAGCCCCCCGCTGCCACACACACAGAATAAACACAAAGTAAAAGATTTTTCTGGATGTCCCCGAGGTCTACTGGCCACGCCCACATTGGACTTCATGCATCAGCTAGAATGGACACTCAAAGATTTGCCCAGTAAGAACTTCAACTGCTCCTAGATGGTCCCTACCCATAAAGATACCTGTTCCAAACAGAAAACTGAAGTGCTACCTGACATCTCATTCTACCAACTTGAGAAAGAAACGCATTTGGCGAGACAGCAAACTGAATGTAAAACCGTGTAAAAAGCCTTTGCTCAGTGACAAAGATAAGAGTTAGAAAGTTAGAAAAACATGATGAAAGGACTTTAGGAGCCGGGTTACACAACCTGATGTCCCTTTTAGCATTTTCACAAGGGTTTGCAATGGCAGCAGTTCGATGCCTCCTGGAGTAGGTATGACCACTGCAAATTATTTTTACTTTTTTGTTGTTACTAAGCATACTGAAGAGTACTAACTCTGTCATTTGGGGCTAAACAGGAAAAGTCTAACTTCTCTTACAAATATTTGGGAGGCTGAAATATAAAAATAGCTATCACATCCTTCCTCCCAAAGCTCTGTTGTTGCTTGCTACATATTCTCAGGTTCTTCAACCATTATTTAATAGGCATGCTTCAGAACTTAAAAAATAGCCTCCACGTATAATCTTTTAGGCAACTGAGAGCAGGATAGAACAGAATCACCATCTCCCTGGTAGCAGATGCCAGATTCACTTTAATGTGACCTAAAAGAAAGTTACTTGAGCTTTACCACTGATTATCAATGAAGCCTCTAGTCAACTCCACATAAGCAATTTTAACATGAAGGGATATTAAGCTGTATGTGTTCCCTCCTAGTCTGTGCAACTGATACTTAAAGCCAAGGGCTGATCTTTTTGGCAGAGGCAGTCCACAGCTATAATTGGCTACACAAAAGTGACTTCCCATTTTGTTTTTGAACTCTACAGAACCACAGATCAAATATGGTTGGAGAAAACAACCTGGGAGCCACGGTTAAAGGCCTGAGTATGACCTTTTCCTGCGCACCACACATTAACCATTTAAGCAGGGAAAGGAGGTCCATGAGCCCCTGCTTTCCATGAGTGGGATTGGGAAAATGAGAACCAGCCACCTCATGGAATGGTGGTGATGTATGAATGTTAAACCACTGTGTTGACTAGCAAGTATAAAACAATTGCATCTCCTACTCCACCTAGCATAGGATTATGTGAAACATCTTAACTGTTGGAAAAACAAAACAAGACTGGACACTTCTGAGAACTGCATGCCATCAGACTTGTGGTTCCCAACTGGGTGTGCAGGTGCTCTGGGGATGCTGCAGCAGAAATTTTTTTAATTTTTGAGGGAAATACAGCAATGTCTCTCAGGTAACAGTGAAAATACTAGCTGGAAGTAGCTCACAGTTTCAACAGTAAATCACACTGCATCCCTTTTCATGGTATGTCTTTGTGAAGCTGAGCTCTCATGGTGGTGATGATAAAAAGCAAATGCCTTGTGAAAATCAATGTGGAATAGAAAATGAGCAAGGCAGCAGCTATGCTTAGCCTAAAGTTTGGGAAGTTGTGCAGCGCTCAACAGTCACATAACCACATGCCATTGTCAACAGTAATGATTATTTAACAATGGAAGAAATAAGGATTATTTCTTTCAATGTATGTCTTTCAATGACATTATTGATTCAAATGTCTGCTAAGTTGTAGGGTCATAAATACTTCTTAAATTATTTGACTTTACCTACTTAATAATTAGAAACTTAAGTTTTCCTTTTGGTCTAAGGGCTGTGCAAAGGAATTTCTGAGACACTGAGGACATAGTGGATCCAGAGTCTGGAGTCCTATGATTACATTAATCACTCTTTAATTAAAATCATTCACTCACTGAGGTGGAACCTCACTAAGGAGGCCATCACTTAATCTACAACTCCTCTTGTGCATCCATGAAAGTATCACAAGAGAGCGTAAAACAGGAACTTAAACAGGAATCAGGAGGCCTGAGGCTGCGACTCCTCCTTGAGTCTATATGTCACTCAAGTGATCAAGAAAGCTGGCTTCTTCCTAAGCAAATTCGAGGTGGTCTAGAGAGAAAGGAAGCCCATGGGCGGAAGGCTTGGTCACTTCACACTTCAGGGGTCAGAAAATCTCGGGAGTGGAACCGGAAAGGACCTAAACAGACTCGGGTTTTCTTTGAGGTTAAAGTTGTTGGTTTTCTATGAGGGAGGTTAGCTATAGGCCAACCAATGGGAAATGAGGAGCAAGTCAAATAGACTCACTGGGCTTGCCACTCTGGGATTTGGATCTCAAGTAAGTCAAGTCAGGATTCCAATGGCTTAAAGTACAATCTATGAACATCCAACAGCTGCCTTTCCCAAAAAGCAAAAATTAGGGGAAAACCCGACCGGGGTATATAAAGCAAGCCATACGGCAGTGTTTTAGGAGCATGAAATTCTCATCAAGGATTTATTACGCCCTCAGCTGTAATGCCTTGAGAAAACATAATTCTAGCACACACTAGGGGTTCAAAACAGATGTCCAACAGCTAATTTCTACAGAACTGAAGAGGCACCACCCCGCTTTAGCCATATGCAGTATTTTAGTATACCAAGTTGCCAGGAAGCACAAGCCGGCTCTTTCTTAATCTTAACTTGTGACCTGGAATCACATGCCACACTTAATAAGTATGCCCTACATATAATAATTCAACCTATAAAATAAAAACTCCAGACCACAGCTGAGCTAACCTAGGTGCTTGGGGGCACTTCTTTAATCCTATTTTGGTGTATTATGAATAGAAATATAAACCAAAAGCATTCAGTTGACTGGAGTATTCTATCTGCTTTTTTGGATAATATAATAGATTCTAAAATGAAAAATAAGTTTTTCTTTTGAGACTTACAAAAATCAGTTCCTGGAGTATCTCATTTTATGGGATACATGTCCCTGAAATTTAAAAACTAGCTCTCTAAAGTTATTTCAAATATAACACTTAAGTGAAACCTTGGGTAACTGCTTTTATAGAACTAATGATCATACATTAATTTATCTGATATACATAAATCCTGCTCTCAGAGTTGCTACTTCTGATCTTGCAATATCATCTGAGCAAACTTAATGTTGCAGGAAGTCAGGGACCCTGAACAGAGGGACTGGCTGGAGCCATGACAGAGGAACATAAATTGTGAAGATTTCATTTTAATATGGACATTTATCACTTTCCAAATAATACTTTCATAATTTCTTATGCCTGTCTTTATCTTAATCTCTTAATCCTGTTATCTTCATAAACTGAGGATGTACATCACCTCAGGATCACTGTGATGATTGTGTTAACTGTACAAACTGATTGTAAAACATGTGTGTTTGAACAATATGAAATCAGTGCACCTTGAAAAAGAACAGAGTAACAGCAAGGGAACATGGGAAGACAACCATAATGTCCGACTGCCTGCAGGGTCAGGCAAAAAAAAACATATTTTTCTTCTGGCAGAGAGCCTATAATGGACGTGTAAGTAGGAGAGAGATCATTAAATTCTTTTCCTAGCAAGGAATATTACTATTAAGTCCCTAGGAAAAGAATTGCATTCCTGGGGGGAGGTCTATAAACGGCCACTCTGGGAGTATCTGTCCTATGCGGTTGAGATAAGGACTGAGATACACCCTGGTCTCCTGCAGTGCCCTCAGGCTTACTAGGGTGGGGGAAAACCCTGCCCTGGTAAATCTGAAGTCAGACCAGTTCTCTGCTCTTGAACCCTGTTTTCTGTTGTTTAAGATGTTTATCAAGATAAGACGTGCACCGCTGAACATAGGCCCTAATCGGTAATTCTGCTTTTGCCCTTTGCCTTATGATCTTTGTTCTCCTTTTTGCCCTTTGCAGCATGTGATCTTTGTGACCACTCCCTGTTCGTACACCCTCTCCCCCTTTTGAAATCCTTAATAAAAACTTGCTGGTTTTGCAGCTCAGGTGGGCATCATGGTCCTATCATGGTCCTATTATTAATATGTGATGTCACCCCTAGAGGCCCAGCTGTAAAATTTCTCTCTTTCAACTCTTTCTCTTTATTTCTCAGACCAGCTGACACTTACGGAAGGTAGAAAGAACCTACTTTGAAATACTGGGGGCGGGGTTCCCTGATAAACTAGGCAGATTCTTTACCTCCTCTGATCTTACCTGCCCAGTTGTCAAAGGGGGGCTGGATCTTGATTGCAGATTCGTACACTGAGCTCACTTGAGCCAGAGAGGTTACAAGGAACTCCACCCAGGACCCCCCAAGAGACCCAAAACACTTATTAATTAACCAGACTCACAAAATTCTTTCACTATCTGGATTTGAAAACATCTTTATTACATATAGCAGTCCTTATGACTAAAAGGAAGTTTGAAAACCACTATCCTAGATCAATGAGTTTCCAGTTTTAAGTGAGCATTAGAATCACCCAGAGGGATTGTCAAGGTACAGCCTCTGATCGGAAAGTCTGGGCCGGGCCTGTGAATGTGCATTTCTAACAAGCTCCTGGCTGCTGCCGCTGCTGCTTGTCTCTGGACCACACTCGAGTCACCTGCACTGGCCCAGACAATACCACAAGTTCTTTCTAGTACAAATGTTTTCTAGCTAAGCCTGAATTTCCATAGCATAAGATACATACAACATGACCATACTGACAGTTAACAATTACAAGAAACACTGAATCTTATCCCCTTTCTTAAAGTTTTGCATATGTAGGTTTTCCTTCTTCACTTTTAAACAGAAACCCAGAAAGTATACATTTTGTTTGGTATTTCATTAAAAATACTCTTTTAATCTGAGTGTCTCAAATAAGAAGGTGGCAGGGGCAGAAACTAACTGAAATACAACATACAATACTTCGTAAGTTGTTTTTTGTAATGACACAGAAACCAACTTATCAATACAAAGCCTAAAATACATGATATTTAACTATAAAGTGCTCCAATATATCAGAAGATTTCATTTGGAAAAGTGTTCATTTTCCTGTTGAAAATACTATCCTATGAAAAGGATTTTCTTATTAAAATAGTTATTTAAATAAAATATAACGTCTTCTTTTCCACAGCAGTCAAAAACTTCAGTACCTTTAAAAATCTCATAGCTTAAGTAGATAGATACACAAACACTTGATATTTGAGTCTAAAACCAGTTAAATTAATTAACCCATCCTATTTGTTAAATGCCTCCATGGCTGACCACATCCCTTCTGACCACTGTGTTCTTTCTTCAGATGCATTTAGTACATTTGTGCAGGATGCAACCCGGGGCGTCCAGGTCTTCTGGACAGTCGTTCCCTTCTGGAACATCTGTGCTCTCACCCGAACTGTGCGGCTCCCTCAAAACTTAATCTCATGCCCCAGATTTTGGTGTACTTCATTGTAGCCCTAAATTCTAAAAGTAGACAATTTGGGCAGCTTGGAATGGCCGCTGGAGCACAGTGGCAGATGTAGAATTTGGGGTTGGGAGGGCAGCAGTGGGAAAGGATAGTGGCAGGAATGGGGGTACATTCAGGCAAGCCCAATAGGTACCTGTGGGTTAGCTTATTTAGAGGCACAAAGAAAGAAAATTGCAACTCAACTCAATAGTTCTAAGGGAGATGTAAGTGCTCCCTCACTAGAAAAGCTCCCTCACTATAAAAACTTACACATGGAGGGGAGCTGTAACTAAGAAAGCTGCAAGAGAGTGTGCCTTAGAGAGATGCAACAACTAAGGAAAGGTGAGAGCAGTTCAGTTTTTATTTCAAAGAATGCAGTGTTTGATCAAGAGGCAGCCTCACAAGGGTTGGGTCTAAGGTGGGACATATTTTGAAAAGCAAGGTGAGTGCTGACAGCAGAAAGAACAATCCATGAGCAAAGGGGTTTCAGAGTGACTACGTGCACCTCACTGTTAAATGAGCCACGTGTGCAGACTTTCAGGGATGAGTGTTTCTAGCTTTGGTTGCTTTTGCAGCAAAAAATTCTGGAAATCTCACGCCAGTATTTCCTCTAAAGACGAAGGTGTTATGGAGCCCCTCCCATGGAAGCATTTCTCGGAATCCTTACATGTTTCAAAACCACATCTGAACATAAAAGAGGGGATTTCCTACAAAATGCCATGTGATTTGAGTTACCATTCTTTCCCTAACACCATCAGCTGCATTATGAAAGAGCAGACAGGTGACATAAAAGTTTTAAGAATTGGCTTTTTAAAAAAAATTATTTAATCCGTACATTTCTTTCCACAAACTATTCAATGCAATTGGTTCTATCCATCCTGGGGGAGTATGTTTTTCTCTCTAACCTTCACAAGGACCGAGATGACATCTTTCATTTCTTTTCTATCCCTCCCTTTCCTCACCCTTCTGCAAATGTCTAATTTAAGATTTGTATAGCAGACATTCAATAAATGGTGACTATCAAAATCATGATTTCAAGACTAGTTACATCTCCACCCATAATTAAGTGTAATAGAAAAAAAAATACAGTTCTATTTAAACAAAACTATCTTAACTTCCATATAAACAACAGACCTAGGAACATGCTATTAGCGTGCAGTTCTGAAAGCCTACTCGCAGATGGAGAGGATGAAAGGAATACATAAATGACTGGCCACCTCTGAGAGATCCAAACGCATCATTCATGGAAAGCAGATAAAAACACCCCACTTGTCCTGTGATTCAAGAGAAAAGATACCGTTTGCAAACTTCCTGACCAACATGCTAGTGGGTCTTGATTCTATTTTCTCCAAATACCCTTAAAAACATTCTAGGCCTTCTGGGAAAGCTCTTTTTTTATTTTGAGACAGAGTCTCACTCCATCGCCCAGGCTGGAGTGCAATGGGCACGATCTCAGCTCACTGCAACCTCCACCTCCCAGGTTCAAGCAATTCTCTTGCCTCAGCCTCCCAAGTAGCTGGGACTACAGGCGTGCACCACCACACCCACACCCAGCTGATTTTTTTCTTATGTATTTTTAGTAGAGATGGGATTTCGCCATGTTGGCCAGCCTAGTCTTGAACTCCTGACCTCAGGTGAGCAGCCCGCCTCAGCCTCCCAAAGTGCTGAGTTTATAGGCGTGAGCCACGGTGCCCAGCCTTGTGACAGCTTTTAATGACACATGGCTGACAACAATCTTTGTCCTCACAAAGAGCTCTCCTGGAAAAAGCTAACACCTGAGCTTAGTTTTTTTCTTGGCCTCTTTAGATCATAATGCTTTGACTATTATAAGCCCATCTCTGGCCCCTGCATAACACCTGACAAAAGCACTTTGAGGGCTTAACAGATATCAGCTTGCCAAACGTTTACAAGTGGTCTTGGGGATGTTGCATGATGCAAATCATTCCAACAAATTATATTCAAGTACCTTATCATATGTGTGTGTATGTATACTGTACTAACATATATTTTATACACATACACTTTTTTTTTTGAGACAGGATCTCCTTATGTTGCCCATGCTGGTCTTGAACTCCTAGTCTCAAGCGATGCTCCTGCCTCAGCCTCCCAAGTAGCTGAGGCCACAGGTGTGTGTTACTTTGCCCGGCTTAGCTCAACCACCTGTTTGTTCTTTGTCCAATGATTTAAGCCTAGAATCCGATTCCATCACAATAGAATACCTCTGTAGTATCTTTGCATTACAAATGACTATTTAACACAGTGCACAGCAGGATAAGGATTCTTGCTGACTGACTAGTATGACAAACGTATATCTCATTATTGGTTATAAAACATGCATGACATAATAATGAACCCTGATGCTATCCAGCCACCCTTGAGAAATACAGGTCAACACGCTCCAGGATTTGTGGAGCAAGTAATCTAAGAGCCCAGATGTGCTGACGGCATTATTTTGGTATGGCGGAAACATGCATGTTATTTTGGTATGGCGGAAACATGCATCCACCATATTTTGGCAATACCAGCCATAGGTCCTTTCCTTTGGGTGACATGGCAATTGAACGGGTGCTAAGGTCACAACACCAGGAGTCTGTGCAAAGGAGAGGGGAGAGGCAGGCAGCTGTGCAAGCATCTTGCTTTTTATCTTAGTGCTGCAATTCCATGGTAATTTTAGGAATTTAACACATATATTTGAGCATGTATAAATTGTGGAAAGCTTGAAATTTCCACAGCATTGTATAAGTACAAAAATTATTTAATAAGGTGTATCAGTTTTCAAAAATACTAAGGTTAAATGCTTCCATATTCCAAAAGATTCTTTATAACTCAACTTTCAAAAACAGAATTTGAGCTCTTCTTCACACTCCACAAATAGACAGCTTTTAGAAAATATTTATGTTAATATGCTACTGCAAACACACATTAACATTTACTAATAATTTCCTTGTACAAAGGGTTCGTTTAACTCATTTTCAATATTTAATAATGATAAGAAGTTCAATTCTAATTATTTCAGTGTTATATACACCTCCCAATGTATACACACAAAATATGAAGAACTTTAAGATTAGCTATTCTATTTACCTGAAGATACCTTTATATGGCGTCTAAATTCTGATTTCAGGCTCTAATAATGTCCTTGAAAACCAAACATTTTTAAAGAGAAGAAGCCATAACAATTGATTTAGATATGAGGCATATATATGGCCATCTCTCTCTCTATATATTTTACTGATCTTAATTACTACATGATGACTTGTGACTGCTTCAACATCCTATGAGCATCGTCTTCTTTGAAACAGGAGTTACAGATCAGCCATCCTACAGTTGTTAGTGGTGAGGGCAACTTGATATTCTTTATTAACTGAACAAAACCCTTAAAACTCGATCCTGCATTCGAGCCGTAAATGCTGCCTCTGCAGCTGAGACTTGCAGAGGGGCTCTCAGAAAAACAGGAGGACACCCTGTCTGCTCAAGATCGGTTTACTCCACAACTGAGAAAGGGCTCACTTTGAAATAAGGATACTTTGCTTGGGGGTTCAGAATTTATGCATCGGTACTTGCGTCTGTGACAATTTTATCGCATGTCCAAAAAAAACAGAACAATTAAAGTGGCATTCTGACAGAAGTCTAGCTTCTGAAAACCTGACATCTCTACTAAATGATGTGGAATGTATTAAGATCTGGGCAAGTGCATTTTATGTAAAAGTTGAATGTGTTGTATGTTGTGAATTATATACAGTTTTGTAGTCACTGAAATCAACTGGTTATAGTCTGTCTCTTCCTGTACTAGACTGAAAAGAATGGAGCAGTCTAGGAAGGCTGGGATTTAAATAAAAGATATTAGATCCTTCTGTTCCCAGGCTGAAACAGGGATTAGAATAACACATTTAAATACCTTAATGTTTTTAGCACAAAAAGCATGAATTTGATACTCAGCTTCCTTGAGATGCTTTATTAACGCCCCCAAGACCCTCTCAGGAGTGTCTGGCTTCCTCGAAGTTCACATACATGTATTGTTCCCCACTGCACATTTTACTAGTATTTCAAAACCGTGTGCCTGACCTCTGCTGTGGGGAAGGTGGGAACAGGAATCAGAGCGGACAGGAAAGCTGAGAAGTGTTTGAGTTTTGACATTTCAGAGCAAACTTGTGACTCCTGCAGGACCAGGCATCACGACCTCATGCATGGCTGAAAATTAATGACAACGGAGATGCTTAATCTATTGAATGGTTTTAATTAGGCCTGCCCTTCACCCATCACCTGTGCACAGAACAAAAGGTCATCTGATTACCAGTCCCATATCTACACCAAACTGTAACTTCCTGCACTCTGGAAATAACGGGCAGGCTATCCAGTTCTGACCTTCGCCTCAGTCCTAATCCAAGCAATTAAGAGACCCCAGAGCCACAGGGACAGGGACAGCAACGGCCAACACCATGTGTGCTTCACACTCAGGGGGTAGTTTGCAGATTAATATATATCTCTCTCTCTCCCCCCTTCCTTCCTTTCTTTCTCTTTCTTTATTTGGAAGTGGAATTTCTTGGGTGGGAAAGGAGGTAAGTCACACAAAGGTCTTTCTTCCAAGTAGCATACACACTTTCTAAAACCTGAAGACTGTTTAACAAGCCACTTATTCTAGATCTCAATAGTGGGAAATAATAATGCTTTTCTTTTTTGTGATATGTGTAAAACTGTTTTTAAAAAACAGGAGTGGCATTCTACCGTTCCAAAAATGGAACAGGAAAATGACTTCTAGTGATTCTATACGTCTGATAAGGTCCTGGCGAATGACAGAAAAAAGATGGACAGACAGATTTCAGATAGATGTGGTGGTGGTGGCAGGTGGATGAATGTAAGTACAATGGTCAACCACATGGGGGCCTGCATATAGAGAGGACATGAGCCCCAAAACATTGTGTATCCATAGAAGAAATACATTTTTATAACTAATTGTAATAGCAGTTGACATACTCTAGTGTAAAGGTTATTTTGCAACTTGCTTTCCTAATTGATTAATACCATCATAATAACACTTCCTTGGACAAAGTCTGATCTGAAATGTGGTTGGCTATGTGCTTCCATCTCCATAATTAGGCTACAAGCTACTTGGTGTTAGGGACTTGTTTTACTCATCTTTAGGCCTCTTAGCACCATACACAATAGGTAACAAACAAATATTTGTTGAATTGCCCATGTTTTTGCAATGTTTTTTTGGACTTAAAACACAGCTCATTTCTCTTTCTCCTCCTCAATTGTTTCCATTTCATGTTCAAGGACACACTTATCATATGAAATGAGTAATGATCATCTTGCAGTTTTTGATCAAAAGGGGTGAAAGGGTAAGGCTATGAGTTTATTACATCACCTGTTCACAGAAGCCAAATCTCAACTTTTGACTCCACCTGGTAGCTATTAAGTACGTTTCAGAGTAAATTAACATGAGGACAGCCATGTGTATCAGGTTACCTCGTTTTGTAAGTTAACAGCGGCAACCTAAACATCACGTATGCCATTGTGGTGGCTTCATGGGTGGGGTCAATACTGCCGACACCTGCCTTACTCACCTGGGCTGGAAGCTGCAGCATGGGGCCAGCAGGACCCTGTGCCTTCAGAGCAGAGCTAGTCACTGAGCTCAGAAAGGAGATAAAGGACAGAGTGAGCCAGACACACAACTGCCTGGATTGGGTGAGTACCAAAGCGGGAGTTGAGAATGAAGAAAGTTCCAGCCACAAAACTTGAGAAATGAGGGGCTTGGGGGTCAGAAATACATATAACAGGGGTCTCAGCTGACTGAGAAAAGGCTTTCACTTCTCATGTGAAGTGACGACTTCACTCCAGCCTGGATGACAGAGCAAGACCCTGTCTCAAAAAAAAAAGAATCCAACAGTTACCTAATCCTGCAATTCAGTTTTCTGCTTATAATATGGGGATACCGCCATTGCCATCTGCCTCACAAGATAACCGTGAAAACCAAATAAATGATAAAGATGGATGAAAGGTGAAAAAAACCTATCATGGCTGCTACCTGGAGTAGGTGCTGCTGCTGCATGCTATCCTGGAGCACCATCCCCCCGCCTCTGTGAGGACGCCATCCCCCCGCCTCTGTGAGGACGCCATCCCCCCGCCTCTGTGAGGACACCATCCGGGCTGAGAGCTAGTCCTGGCTGGGAGTGTCCTTCCCCTCTCAGCTTCTGGCTTTAAGTCCTCTCAAGGTCTTCAGGATGGAGGTGGGAAGAGAAACAAGAAGAAAGTCTTGGCTGATGAGTCCCTGTTTGAATTTATCTCCCTTCCCTTCAAGTCCACTGTCTCCATGTCTAAATCTATATGGGGTTTCTTTTTTCTTTCTTTCTTTTTTTTTTTTTTGAGATGGAGTCTCACACTGTCGCCTGTGCTGGAGTGCAGTGGCGCAATCTCGGCTGTCTGCAACCTATGCCTCCTGGATTCTAGTGATTCTCCTACCTCAGCCTCCCGAGTAGCTGGGATTACAGGCGCCCACCACCACAGCCAGCTAATTTTTTGTACTTTTAGTAGAGACGGGTTTTCACCATGTTGGCCAGGCTGGTCTCAAACTCCTGACCTCATGACTTGCCCACCTCAGCCTCCCAAAGTGCTGGGATTGCAAGCATGAGCCATTGCGCCTGGCCTGGGGTTTCTTTGTATATCAACCTATTATATTATATTACATATTCACACTAAAATTATCATTCACTGAATATGAATAACACAGATAAGATTGTAAGTTCCTACAGGGAAAAGATTGCGTGTTCATTGTTTAATTGCCCCTACATCCAACAGAATGCTTTGTGCACAGTGGCTTCTGCCAGTTTTGCCTATATGAATCAGATTGCAGCAATAATGGGAACAGTTCTGATAAGCAGTGTGAAGGCCACAGGTGGGTTTGGAGATGGAATGAACGAGGAATGAAGAAGGAACTCTGGCAGGGTCAGTATGCCTCCCTTTCCATAGCTTTGTCCCTGGGTGAAGCTGGGAGCTACAGTGGAGAGGGCCTGCCTCTGGAGGTGGAATTGTGACAGTATCATCATTTGTCTTGATTGATTAGAACTGTACATTTAGCTCAACCTAACCTGATACCCTAAAACAATATCAGCTGTTCACAAGAATAAATTACAAACATATGATCATGTGCAACTGTCACAAACATTGCCTCCTCAAGCAATGTCAAACACAGCAAAGGGATTCTTTTCCATTCATGTGCTGGAAATAGTTTTTCCTCTTACTCGTATCTCCAACAACAACAACAAAACCCCAAAAAGCAAACCAGCAAATAATCCAATCAAGGTGCAATTAGTATAAATGGAAGTCTAGAAACAGTTTTTCATTAAGAAAATTGAGAGAAATTGACATAAATTTTGAAAAAGCCTAACTATGTAAAATAACACCAGACAATTAACAAGTGAAAAACAGGCTGGGCGCGGTGGCTCAAGCCTGTAATCCCAGCACTTTGGGAGGCCGAGGTGGGCGGATCACGAGGTCAAGAGATGGAGACCATCCTGGCTAACACAGTGAAACCCCATCTCTACTAAAAAATATAAAAAACTAGCCGGGCGAGGTGGCGGGCACCTGTAGTCCCACCTACGCGGGAGGCTGAAGCAGGAGAATGGCGTGAACCCAGGAGGCGGAGCTTGCAATGAGCTGAAATCTGGCCACTGCACTCCAGCCTGGGTGACAGAGTGAGACTCTGTCTCAAAAAAAAAAAAAAAAAAAAAAAACAAAAAAAAAAACAGTGAAAAGTGAAAAACAGAACCATGCACTCCAACAGATGACCATTTTTCTTAGCCTAAAATCCTAATTTATTCTCTACCATAATAATCTGTCTTTTGCTATATTAAAAAACAGAAGTACTTTATTTCTGAAATGATTCTTAAATATTATAAAAATTAAAAATTGGATTTTTTGCTTTATATTTCACTAGAACAATTTTTTAAAATGAGCTAACACCGCTCTGTTTTTTGACATCAGATAACTCTCCAAGATTCCCTTAGTTACATGGGGCTGTATTTGAGCATAAACTTCTCACTAGAGTTCTTCTAAATTGAAGGTATTAATTTCCAGTCAAAGGAAAATGTTTCAACATTATTGAAAAGAGAGTTGTGACTGGCTTCCAAGAAGCTATTTGTAGCTTATATCAGTAAAACTGCAAAAAAAAAAAAAAAAATCACATACTTTTTTTTTCCATTTAAAATGTTTAAAAGGTGAAGTTTTCCTAAAATGCAAACAGAAAGTCATTCCTTCCTGTAACAACAACT
Organism: Macaca fascicularis; assembly: GCF_037993035.2. Classification (NCBI taxonomy): domain Eukaryota; kingdom Metazoa; phylum Chordata; class Mammalia; order Primates; family Cercopithecidae; genus Macaca; species Macaca fascicularis. The sequence continues at coordinate 5,914,052 of NC_088391.1, read as the reverse complement.
GCAGCGTCTGGGCAGCCGGCAGAGTGGCGTGCCCGTTCTGTTCAGGGCCAGGGCCCGTTCGTTCTTTGTCAGTTTTCTTTGCACATTTTAGGATTCTTTATCAGCATGTAATGAAGTTCACATCATTAGCAGAACAAAGAAAAATATATTAAACAACCCAGCTATGCAGATGGCAACAAACTAGTCAACCCACATAAATGCACCAGGCAATTAAGGGAGATGTGCAGAGATAGCCTATGGCCTCCAAGGCGTTATGCAGTGACAAGGCAGGGCTATCCATCTTGACTGAGCAAACGGTATCTGCAGTGCCTAATGGCTCATTGACTAAGTCACACAGACACCATGCTAAGTGCAAGGGGTGCGATTTCTTTGAAAGTCCTTGAGTGAATGAAGGAGAGGAAAAATATACATGGATGTTGGCTTAATACACTTTAACGGGAATTAGGAAATACCCATTTTCAATTTCTTCCAGATGCTATGTTAGTGACAGACAGACTTTTCCTTAGCTCTGGGGACTGCGTTTTGACGCAAGCGGTGTTTGCCTTTTGGGTGCACCCCAAGCACTCAGGATACTGAGACCCTTCCACAGTCAGGGAGCGACACATGGCTCTCATGTGGCTGCCAGTTCCAAAGACAAAATATCTCTAAGAAAGAAGCTGGGAAAGGACATCACTGAGCTAATGAGCCATCCCTCCAGGTTGAGGATAATTTTCCCTCTGGTGATTTCCCTGCAACACCAGCACCGTGTTTGCTGTTTTCCCAGCATAGGCCTGGTGGTGTTCATCTCAATAGCCAGCATGGAGCTGGCACTCAGAGTGTATTTGTGGACTGACCTACCGCACTAGAATGAGATGCTCAAATTTGCAGCTATGCATTGCTGTACTCTGTAGAAAGGCAGACAGAGGACTGTATGCAACAAAGGGAGAGGAAACCAATAACCACACAGGCTAGAGCGTCTGGCCAACATTCACATGAGTCAGCACTGAGCTGGGGGCCGGAAATAAGCTAGAAATGGCTTTATCAATGATTGTGGGTGGAGCCAAAGGGCAGCTGTGGGACCACACCCGGTAAGTGTTAGCACTCGGTTTGTGAGCTCCCACTTCCCGGATTTCCCTGCCACTTTTGCTCATATAGTGTTCTTGGATGCGCTGCTGGCCGCCAGGCTACCCTTTCTTTGATCAGCGGCGCCCCATGTCCACTCCTCCAGTCTGCCCTGTCTGTTCCTTCTCTTGGCACAAGAGCTTAAGGGCCCAGCTTACTGAAGGAGACCAAGGGAGGGCACAAAGACCCCACAGCAACCAGCGCTGGTGGTGCCCCACAGTACTCCAAACTTCAAGAGGGGAGACATGACCTATTTATAAATCACCCCAGTAAAAATTGCTATCACATACAGCTCAAAGACACACTACAGGGTGGTAAGGAAAGGGGAGGAGGAGAGTTAGAAAAATCAGAGGAGCCTTGCCATGAGCTAGTCCTGAGACCATGGATAGAGATGCTGAACCAAAACTGGCCAAAAAGAATCTGAGGTGGAGGAAGCACTTTGAACAGAGTTTGCCAACAACAAAGTGGACTAATATTACATAACGCTGATGTGTGGGCAAACAAGCACTGGCCAGGAGTGAGAGGCTGCATTGAGCTACGCTTGTGCCGCTGCTGCACTCCAGCCTGGGCAACATAGTGAGACCCTGTCTCTAACAACAAAACAAAAGAACACGCAGTCAGCGTATGTCCATTCTCCCAGAACAATACATTTTACATCTACTGTACTCTCAAGCACCTGCTGATGAACAATGAGCTAATGACTGTGCCTATGACCTTGTCTACCTATTCATTAAGATACATTCCCCTCCCCTCCCCTCCCCTCCCCTCTCTTCTCCTTCCCTTTCCTTTCCAAGTCTCACTCTGTCGCCCAGGCTGGAGTGCAGGAGTGTGATCTCGGCTCACTGCAACCTCTACCTCCCGAGTTCAAGCGATTCTCCTGCCTCAGTCCCCCAAGTAGCTAGGATTACAGGGGCACACCATCACTCCTGGCTAATTTTTTCTTTGCAGTATGATGGGGTTTCACCATGTTGGCCAGGCTGGTCTTGAACTCCTGACCCCAAGTGATCCACCTGCCTCAGCCTCCCAAAGTGTTGGGATTACAGGTGTGAGCCACTGTGCCTGGCCTCTTAGGATACATTTCTTAGGATAAATAGCCAAGCTGCCTATTCAGAAGTTATGCACATGTTAAATTTGTATTCAGGTTGCCTTTATGTAGGATTGCAACAATATATATGCCCACTAGTGGTACTCTCTTGCCTTCGCCCCCCAAAGTGCTGGGATTATAGGCATGAGCCTGAGCCACTGCACCTGGCCCTCACTACCTATTGTTGAATGAAGAAAGCAAGTTACAACAGTACAGGTACAGTAGCATCCAATTTTAGACACATACTAGATGCATACATACATATATATGCAGTGATAAAACTTCAGGAGAAAATGATTTACGAAGTGTTTATCTCTGATTTGGGTGTATTATTCCTTCATTTTGTTCTTTCTGCTTATATTATTAACATAGATTACTTTTGTAAAGAAAAAGCAAATAAGTTATTAAAAGCAGTGTAAATACAATGCAGGCCAGGCATTATAATCCCAGGACTTTGGGAGGCCAAACTCCTGGGCTTAGGTGGGAGGACTGCTTGAGTCCAAAAGTTCAAGAACAGCCTGGGCAACACAGCGACACCTTGTCTCTACAGAAAATGTTAAAATTAGCCAGTCATGGCAATCACACCTGTAGACCCAGCTACTCAGGAGGCTGAGGCAGGAAGGTCGCTTGAATCCAGGAGTTGGAGGCTGTGGTGAGCCATGACTGTGCCATAGCACTCCAGCTCGGGTGACAGAGTGAGACCTTGTCTCTTAAAAAAGAAAAAGAAAAATTATAAAATAAAATAAATAAATGATAAATACACTTCAAGGTTTCAGTCAATTTTAAAGCTTTACAATCCTTGCCTAAAATGTAGCCATTTCAGTGATGCTACATTACAGGATATTTTCATCATAACTTTCCAAGTACAAGGTATTTGAAGAAGTCCTAGAGAAAACAAGATGTGGTCATTTCTTTGCACTGCGCCTTTACCCGTCTGGTTGCACTGTAGCAGAGCTGCTTATGGCAGTCTGGGGCCCTCAGGGCATCTGTCGACGAGGGTGAATTCAAAGTAAGCCAAGGTATGGGAGGTTGACTTAGTTACTTTCAAATAACCACAGAGAATCTCCTTGTAGGAGAATCAGGAAACCCACCAAATAAATCACATTTGCACAGTAAGCTAAACTTTATCAGGAAAATGGAGCCTTTGTCCACCAAAGACAGCAGTACTAGCTGGGAGCCCATGGGTGCCTTTGTCGTTGAGGCTCGCAAGCTCTCTGTGAGTGCCCTGATACACTGTGACGCTGGAGACCTCCAAGACTCCAGTTCACTCTTAGACCCTGGACAGAGAACACCACAATCTCAGGCTTTAAACATGGCTATGTTGTCACGAGGAACACTTTAGTGAACTACATATGTAATTCCAAAAAGATTTCTATTTTATTCCCCAAGCAACTCTTTCAAAAGAGAAGTTTTATATACATAGAGCAGAAGAGGATTTTTCTTCGCAAGCTTTTTGATGCCTTTGTGCTCCTATAAACTCAATGCCAAAACTACACATGTGAGGTGCCTAACGACAAGGCCCCCAGGCTCCCCACACGTCCTCCCTATCACTCGAACACACTCGTTTCTGGAATCCCATCACGTGGTGGGGAGAAGGGCCCTGCGGAACTGAAAATATCTACGGTGTTCCCAAAGCTGGACTGACACCGCCGGCCTTCCGAATGGGAGTCGGGCAGAGCAACACGGAAGCGGTGGGAGTCAGAGTCGTGGGGAGGGCTGTGGGGAGGGAGGCTGCTTCGGTGTGGGGGTGGCCACGGGGTATGGCCCGAAACTAGAGACAGATGGGAGTAGCCAGGGAAGAGGGAGCCCTAGCACAGAGAAACTGCCCACAGTTAGGGCCCACGTTCCTGGCTTTGGTAACTCTACACACAGGTGTGTACTATTTTATTTGGTCTCCTGAAAAGTCTAGTGACGACTCCGGAAAGCAGCTCTCTGAGAAACACAGCCTGCTCTGCCTGGCTCAGGAGCCACTGTCTGGACACCGGCCTGTCTTCCACACTGACTTGAACAGGAGCCACTGTCCGGACACCGGCCTGTCTTCCACACTGACTTGAACAGGAGCCACTGTCCGGACACCGGCCTGTCTTCCACACTGACTGGACCAGGAGCCACTGTCCGGACACCGGCCTGTCTTCCACACCGACTGGACCAGGAGCCACTGTCCGGACACCGGCCTGTCTTCCACACCGACTGGACCAGGAGCCACTGTCCGGACACCAGCCTGTCTTCCACACTGACTGGACCAGGAGCCACTGTCCGGACACCGGCCTGTCTTCCACACCGACTGGACCAGTGACCCTTCAGGGAGGACTTCACCAAGTTCTCCTTACGGTGGCTTTAGAGGGACACAAATAAGTAAATAAATATGGAGACAATCAGATTATTTCTAAAGATGAACGTGGTTGTTTCATAGACAAACTGGAGCTCACATACATGCAAATAATTCTTCTTCGTTTTTCTGTTTTGTTTTGTTTTGTTTTTTAGAGATGTGGTCGTGCTATGTTGCCCAGGCTGGATGCAAACTCTGGGCTGAAGCAATCCCCCACCTCAGCCTCCTAAGTAGCATGTGCTACTAGTGGTATGTGCCACCATGCCTGGCCAGATAATTATTTTACAAACAAACTTAGATGTCAACAATTAGAAACTAAACAGATAGTATGATGGTTATCATCAGTCATTCATTCTACTCTGTAATGACCAGAATGTCCCACTCTAACTTCCAGTTTTAAAGAAAATCGGAAGGAACACGAGTTGGCTGCTGCCTGTCTACACTGCAGTCTTGGTCTGCTCCTAAGGCAAAGCCGCCCACTTCACGCTTTCTTAAATCCCCCCATCCCCCTTGCCCCAGGAACAGCCTAAGCTCCGGA